>NC_054411.1:15000-325000 GCF_017976425.1 Toxotes jaculatrix
GTCGGGGGCGACGATAGGTGGTTTTCATCCCCTTAACCTAACCCTAACCCTAACCCTAACCCTAACCCTAACCCTAACAACACTTTTAACCCCTTCCCAACCCTAAAAACCTGACCTTAACTTTTCAAAAAGTACCACAAAAAGTGGGGTCCAAACGACTCACAAGGCTCTGAAACGTGCTCCTAACTACTTTCTGGAGGAAGTTTTTCGGCTGTGACACTTAGTCATTTTTACACTCAGGTTCGCATGCTGCGATCTGATTGGACGAGCGTTTTTCTTGAATAACTCCCGAACCGTACATCCTAGACACTTGGAAACCACGTTCGTCTAATATAATTCGACCATTCTGCATCCAACGGTACCACCCACGACTCTCTACGACCTTCCTGTCCGGAGATACAGGAAAAACAAACTTTATTTCGCCCATATCTCCGGACTCGAACGTTGTACAGGCTCGAGGGTGGTACCAATGGAAAGCCCGTACCCGGAAATAGGGGGGTACAAGGTGGTTTCATGTCTCTACGACCTTCCGTTCCCGAGATATGCACCTTTGAAGTTATCGTCGGGGGCGACGATAGGTGGTTTTCATCCCCTTAACCTAACCCTAACCCTAACCCTAACCCCTAACCCTAACCCTAACCCTAACCCTAACCCTAACCCTCAACCCCCAACCCTAACCCTAACCCTAACCCTAACCCTAACCTAACCCTAACCCTAACCCTCATTTTCATGTTGATGGCTACTTATTGCATGTAGATCTCCATATATGATTTTGAAAAAACATCTCGCAAAATCACTACCAATCGACTCCAAATGGTCTGAAACGTGCTCCTAACTACTTTCTGGAGGAAGTTTTTCGGCTGTGACACTTAGTCATTTTTCCACTCAGGTTCGCATGCTGCGATCTGATTGGACGAGCGTTTTTCTTGAATAACTCCCGAACCGTACATCCTAGACACTTGGAAACCACGTTCGTCTAATATAATTCGACCATTCTGCATCCAACGGTACCACCCACGACTCTCTACGACCTTCCTGTCCGGAGATACAGGAAAAAAAAACTTTATTTCGGCCATATCTCCGGACTCGAACGTTGTACAGGCTCGACGGTGGTACCAATGGAAAGCCCGTACCCGGAAATAGGGGGGTACAAGGTGGTTTCATGTCTCTACGACCTTCCGTTCCCGAGATATGCACCTTTGAAGTTATCGTCGGGGGCGACGATAGGTGGTTTTCATCCCCTTAACCCTAACCCTAACCCTAACCCTAACCCTAACCCTAACCCTTTTGCACAAAGTGTCACCACGGACCTCCAGGGGCCCAAGGGGGACCGTGCCGGAGCCTTACGCGGGGATGGGTGCCTGATCCTGGGCATAACATCCTGCCAAAGGCCCCTGGAGCTTCGTGCCCCTGGTACTCCTGTGGAACTCAGTGCCCCTGGTACTCCTGTGGAACTTAGTGCCCCTGGTAGTCCTGTGGAGCTTAGTGCCCCTGGTATACCGTGCGGGACTTAGTGCCCCTGGTACACTTGCGGGACTTAGTGCCCCTGGTACTCCAGCAGACTTCCAGGCCTACAGTACAGGAGCCTTACCCGGGGATGGGTGCCTGATCCCGGCCATGAGGTGCCTCCAAGGGCCCCTGGAGCTCCAGGGGCCACATGCTGGAGCCTTACCCGGGGAATAGGTGCCTGATCCCGGGCATGAGATGCCTCCAAGGGCCCCTGGAGCTCCAGGGGCCACATGCTGGAGCCTTACCCGGGGGATAGGTGCCTGATCCTGGGCATGAGATGCCTCCAAGGGCCCCTGGAGCTCCAGGGGGACCATGCTGGAGCCTTACCCGGGGATGGGGGCCTCATCCTGGGCATGAAATGCCTCCAAGGGCCCCTGGAGCTCCAGGGGCCCCATGCTGGAGCCTTACCCGGGGGAAGGGTGCCTGATCCCGGGCATGAGATGCCGCCAAGGGCCCCTGGAGCTCCAGGGGCCCCATGCTGGAGCCTTACCCGGGGATGGGGGGCTTGAACTCTGAAAAGATATTAGACAAAAAGTCCCCTGGACTTCCAGGGGGACCATGCTGGACCCTTACCCGGGGATGGGGGCCTCATCCTGGGCATGAAATGGCTCCAAGGGCCCCTGGAGCTCCAGGGGGACCATGCTGGGGCCTTACCCGGGGATGGGGGCCTCATCCTGGGCATGAAATGGCTCCAAGGGCCCCTGGAGCTCCAGGGGGACCATGCTGGGGCCTTACCCGGGGATGGGGGCCTCATCCTGGGCATGAAATGGCTCCAAGGGCCCCTGGAGCTCCAGGGGGACCATGCTGGAGCCTAACCCGGGGATGGGGGCCTCATCCTGGGCATGAAATGGCTCCAAGGGCCCCTGGAGATCCAGGGGGACCATGCTGGAGCCTTACCCGGGGATAGGGGCCTCATCCTGGGCCTGAAAAGCCTGCTGAGTGACCCTGGCCTTCAATCTGGAAGCCTAACCCTAACCCTCACTCAATCAATTAAGCAAACAACTGTCCTCTACTGACTCTTTCATACCTCCTCTAACCCTAATACATTTACCCAGGCATGGATGCCTCCTCCTGGGCCTAAAAAAGCCTGCTCAGTCAGCCAGGCCTTCACTACTAGGCCTCAAACACACATACACTCACTCAATCAATCAATTAAGCAAATAACTGTCCTCTACTGACTCTTTCATACATCCTCTAACCCTAATACATTTACCCAGGCATGGATGCTTCCTCCTGGGCCTAAAAAGCCTGCTCAGTCACCCTGGTCTTCACTCCTAGGCCTCACACTCACACAAACTCAATCAATTAAACAACTGTCCTCTACTGACTCTTTCATACGTTCTCTAACCCTAACACTTTAACAAGGCATCGCTGCCTGATCCTGGGCCTGAAATCCTGCCCAGTCAGCCTAATCCTTCACTACTAGGCCTCACACTCACACAAACTCACTCAATCAATTAAACAACTGTCCTCCACTCCACTCTTTCACACCTCCCCTAACCCTAATACCATATACCCGGCCATGGGGGCCTGATCCTGGGCATGAAGTCCTGCCAAGGGCCCCTGGAGGGTTAAGGTTAGGCCAGGGAGACGGGCCTGGGGCCTTTACCCGGGGATGGGGGCCTGATCCTGGGCCTGAAGTCCTGCCAAGGGCCCCTGGAGGGTTAAGGTTAGGCCAGGGAGACGGGCCTGGGGCCTTTAGCCGGGGATGGGGGCCTGTTACTGGGCATGACATGCCTCCAAGGGCCCCTGGAGCTCCAGGGGCCCCGTCCTGGAGCTCTTACCCGGGGATGGGGGCCTGATCCTGGGCATAAGATGTCTCCAAGGGCCCCTGGAGCTCCAGGGGCCTCGTCCTGGAGCTGTTACCCGAGGATGGGGGCCTGATCATGGGCATGATATACTGCCAAGGGCCCCTGGAGCTCCAGGGGCCACGTGCTAGAGCCTTACCCGGGGATGGGGGCCTTATCCTGGGCATGATATACTGCCAAGGGCCCCTGGAGCTCCAGGGGCCCCGTGCCGGAGCCTTACCCGGGGATGGGTGCCTGATCCTGGGCATGAGATCTAACCCTAACCCCCTCCGGACTTCCAGGGGGGACCACGCCGGGGCCTTACCCGGGGATGGGTGCCTGATCCTGGGCATAACATCCTACCAAAGTCCCCCTACACTACCTCCATAACCTCGCTCTCCACTGGTCCCTTGGTACCCACACTTAAGCACCCCTCCACGGACTATACCCCTAACCCCAGGCCCCTGGAACTCCGTGCCCCTGGTACACCTGTGGAACTTAGTGCCCCTGGTACTCCGGCAGACTTCCAGGCCTACCGTGTTGGAGCCTCACCCAGCCCCTGGAGCTCACATCCCCATAGCCCCAAACCTGGAAGATGGGAACCGGGGCCCCTAGGTGACCCAAAGCCCGTTTAATATCTTGCGGGCCCCTGGTTGTCGGGGACAGATGACCTCCTTTTTTGCACAAAGTGTCTACACGGAGCTCCAGGGTCCAGGGGGCCCGTGCAGGAGCCTTACCCGGGGATGGGTGCCTCATCCTGGGCATAACATCATTCCAAAGGTCCCTGGAACTCCAGGGGGACATGCTGGGGACACTATACCTATCCCTAACCCTAACCCTGGACTTCCAGGGGGACATGCTGGGGACTTTACCACATGATGGGGGCCTCATCCTGGGCTTAACATCCATCCAAAGGCTCCTTGACCTCCAGGGGGACATGCTGGGGGCTTTACCCCATGATTGGGGCCTCATCCTGGGCTTAACATTCCTCCAAAGGCCCCTGGAACTCCAGGGGGACATGCTGGGGACTTTACCCCATGATGGGGGCCTCATCCTGGGCTTAACATCCATCCAAAGGGCCCTTGACCTCCAGGGGGAAGTGCTGGGGACTTTACCCCATGATGGGGGCCTCATCCTGGGCTTAACATCAATCCAAAGGCCCCTTGACCTCCAGGGGGACATGCTGGGGACTTTACCCCATGATGGGGGCCTCATCCTGGGCTTAACATTCCTCCAAAGGCCCCTGGAACTCCAGGGGGACATGCTGGGGGCTTTAACCCATGATGGGGGCCTCATCCTGGGCTTAACATCCATCCAAAGGGCCCTTGACCTCCAGGGGGAAGTGCTGGGGACTTTACCCCATGATGGGGGCCTCATCCTGGGCTTAACATCAATCCAAAGGCTCCTTGACCTCCAGGGGGACGTGCTGGGGGCTTTAACCCATGATGGGGGCCTCATCCTGGGCTTAACATCAATCCAAAGGCCCCTTGACCTCCAGGGGGACATGCTGGGGACTTTACACCATGATGGGGGCCTCATCCTTGGCTTAACATTCCTCCAAAGGCCCCTGGAACTCCAGGGGGACATGCTGGGGACACTATACCTATCCCTAACCCTAACCCTGGACTTCCAGGGGGACATGCTGGGGACTTTACCACATGATGGGGGCCTCATCCTGGGCTTAACATCCATCCAAAGGCTCCTTGACCTCCAGGGGGACATGCTGGGGGCTTTACCCCATGATTGGGGCCTCATCCTGGGCTTAACATTCCTCCAAAGGCCCCTGGAACTCCAGGGGGACATGCTGGGGACACTATACCTATACCTATCCCTAACCCTAACCCTGGACTTCCAGGGGGACATGCTGGGGACTTTACCACATGATGGGGGCCTCATCCTGGGCTTAACATCCATCCAAAGGCTCCTTGACCTCCAGGGGGACATGCTGGGGACACTATACCTATCCCTAACCCTAACCCTGGACTTCCAGGGGGACATGCTGGGGACTTTACCACATGATGGGGGCCTCATCCTGGGCTTAACATCCATCCAAAGGGCCCTTGACCTCCAGGGGGAAGTGCTGGGGACTTTACCCCATGATGGGGGCCTCATCCTGGGCTTAACATCAATCCAAAGGCTCCTTGACCTCCAGGGGGACGTGCTGGGGGCTTTAACCCATGATGGGGGCCTCATCCTGGGCTTAACATCAATCCAAAGGCCCCTTGACCTCCAGGGGGACATGCTGGGGACTTTACCCCATGATGGGGGCCTCATCCTTGGCTTAACATTCCTCCAAAGGCCCCTGGAACTCCAGGGGGACATGCTGGGGACTTTACCCCATGATGGGGGCCTCATCCTGGGCTTAACATCCATCCAAAGGGCCCTTGACCTCCAGGGGGAAGTGCTGGGGACTTTACCCCATGATGGGGGCCTCATCCTGGGCTTAACATCAATCCAAAGGCTCCTTGACCTCCAGGGGGACATGCTGGGGACTTTACCCCATGATTGGGGCCTCATCCTGGGCTTAACATTCCTCCAAAGGCCCCTGGAACTCCAGGGGGACATGCTGGGGACACTATACCTATCCCTAACCCTAACCCTGGACTTCCAGGGGGACATGCTGGGGACTTTACCACATGATGGGGGCCTCATCCTGGGCTTAACATCCATCCAAAGGCTCCTTGACCTCCAGGGGGACATGCTGGGGGCTTTAACCCATGATGGGGGCCTCATCCTGGGATTAACATCCATCCAAAGGCCCCTTGACCTCCAGGGGGAAGTGCTGGGGACTTTACCCCATGATGGGGGCCTCATCCTGGGCTTAACATCAATCCAAAGGCCCCTTGACCTCCAGGGGGACATGCTGGGGACTTTACCCCATGATGGGGGCCTCATCCTGGGCTTAACATCAATCCAAAGGCCCCTGGAACTCCAGGGGGACATGCTGGGGACACTATCCCTAACCCTAACCCTGGACTTCCAGGGGGACATGCTGGGGGCTTTAACCCATGATGGGGGCCTCATCCTGGGATTAACATCCATCCAAAGGCCCCTTGACCTCCAGGGGGAAGTGCTGGGGACTTTACCCCATGATGGGGGCCTCATCCTGGGCTTAACATCAATCCAAAGGCCCCTTGACCTCCAGGGGGACATGCTGGGGGCTTTAACCCATGATGGGGGCCTCATCCTGGGCTTAACATCCATCCAAAGGGCCCTTGACCTCCAGGGGGAAGTGCTGGGGACTTTACACCATGATGGGGGCCTCATCCTGGGCTTAACATCAATCCAAAGACTCCTTGACCTCCAGGGGGACGTGCTGGGGGCTTTAACCCATGATGGGGGCCTCATCCTGGGCTTAACATCAATCCAAAGGCTCCTTGACCTCCAGGGGGACATGCTGGGGACACTATACCTATCCCTAAACCTAACCCTGGACTTCCAGGGGGACATGCTGGGGACTTTACCACATGATGGGGGCCTCATCCTGGGCTTAACATCCATCCAAAGGCTCCTTGACCTCCAGGGGGACATGCTGGGGGCTTTAACCCATGATGGGGGCCTCATCCTGGTATTAACATCCATCCAAAGGCTCCTTGACCTCCAGGGGGAAGTGCTGGGGACTTTACCCCATGATGGGGGCCTCATCCTGGGCTTAACATCCATCCAAAGGCCCCTTGACCTCCAGGGGGACATGCTGGGGACTTTACCCCATGATGGGGGCCTCATCCTGGGCTTAACATTCCTCCAAAGGCCCCTGGAACTCCAGGGGGACATGCTGGGGACCCTATACCTATCCCTAACCCTAACCCTGGACTTCCAGGGGGACATGCTGGGGACTTTACCCCATGATGGGTTCCTCATCCTGGGCTTAACATCCATCCAAAGGCACCTTGACCTCCAGGGGGACATGCTGGGGACTTTACCCCATGATGGGGGCCTCATCCTGGGCTTAACATCCATCCAAAGGGCCCTTGACCTCCAGGGGGACATGCTGGGGACTTTACCCCATGATGGGTTCCTCATCATGGGGTAAAGTCCCCAGCATGTCCCCCTGGAAGTCCAGGGTTAGGGTTAGGGATAGGTATAGTGTCCCCAGCATGTCCCCCTGGAGTTCCAGGGGCCTTTGGAGGAATGTTAAGCCCAGGATGAGGCCCCAATCATGGTGTAAAGTCCCCAGCATGTCCCCCTGGAGGTCAAGGGGCCTTTGGAGGAATGTTAAGCCCAGGATGAGGCCCCCATCATGTGGTAAAGTCCCCAGCATGTCCCCCTGGAGGTCAAGGGGCCTTTGGATTGATGTTAAGCCCAGGATGAGGCCCCCATCATGGGGTAAAGTCCCCAGCACTTCCCCCTGGAGGTCAAGGGGCCTTTGGATGGATGTTAATCCCAGGATGAGGCCCCCATCATGGGTTAAAGCCCCCAGCATGTCCCCCTGGAAGTCCAGGGTTAGGGTTAGGGATAGTGTCCCCAGCATGTCCCCCTGGAGTTCCAGGGGCCTTTGGATTGATGTTAAGCCCAGGATGAGGCCCCCATCATGGGGTAAAGTCCCCAGCATGTCCCCCTGGAGGTCAAGGGGCCTTTGGATGGATGTTAAGCCCAGGATGAGGCCCCCATCTAGGATAAAGTCCCCAGCACTTCCCCCTGGAGGTCAAGGGGCCTTTGGATGGATGTTAATCCCAGGATGAGGCCCCATCATGGTGTAAAGTCCCCAGCATGTCCCCCTGGAGGTCAAGGGGCCTTTGGATGGATGTTAAGCCCAGGATGAGGCCCCCATCATGGGGTAAAGTCCCCAGCACTTCCCCCTGGAGGTCAAGGGCCCTTTGGATGGATGTTAAGCCCAGGATGAGGCCCCCATCATGGGTTAAAGCCCCCAGCATGTCCCCCTGGAGTTCCAGGGGCCTTTGGAGGAATGTTAAGCCCAGGATGAGGCCCCCATCATGGGGTAAAGTCCCCAGCATGTCCCCCTGGAGTTCCAGGGGCCTTTGGATTGATGTTAAGCCCAGGATGAGGCCCCCATCATGGGGTAAAGTCCCCAGCATGTCCCCCTGGAGGTCAAGGGGCCTTTGGATTGATGTTAAGCCCAGGATGAGGCCCCCATCATGGGGTAAAGTCCCCAGCACTTCCCCCTGGAGGTCAAGGGGCCTTTGGATGGATGTTAATCCCAGGATGAGGCCCCCATCATGGTTTAAAGCCCCCAGCATGTCCCCCTGGAGGTCAAGGAGCCTTTGGATGGATGTTAAGCCCAGGATGAGGCCCCCATCATGTGGTAAAGTCCCCAGCATGTCCCCCTGGAAGTCCAGGGTTAGGGTTAGGGATAGGTATAGTGTCCCCAGCATGTCCCCCTGGAGTTCCAGGGGCCTTTGGAGGAATGTTAAGCCCAGGATGAGGCCCCAATCATGGGGTAAAGTCCCCAGCATGTCCCCCTGGAGGTCAAGGAGCCTTTGGATTGATGTTAAGCCCAGGATGAGGCCCCCATCATGGGGTAAAGTCCCCAGCACTTCCCCCTGGAGGTCAAGGGCCCTTTGGATGGATGTTAAGCCCAGGATGAGGCCCCCATCATGGGTTAAAGCCCCCAGCATGTCCCCCTGGAGTTCCAGGGCCCTTTGGATGGATGTTAAGCCCAGGATGAGGCCCCCATCATGGGGTAAAGTCCCCAGCACTTCCCCCTGGAGGTCAAGGGGCCTTTGGATGGATGTTAATCCCAGGATGAGGCCCCCATCATGGTGTAAAGTCCCCAGCATGTCCCCCTGGAGGTCAAGGGGCCTTTGGCTGAATGTTAAGCCCAGGATGAGGCCCCCATTATGTGGTAAAGTCCCCAGCATGTCCCCCTGGAAGTCCAGGGTTAGGGTTAGGGATAGGTATAGTGTCCCCAGCATGTCCCCCTGGAGTTCCAAGGGCCTTTGGATGGATGTTAAGCCCAGGATGAGGCCCCCATCATGGGGTAAAGTCCCCAGCACGTCCCCCTGGAGGTCAAGGAGCCTTTGGATTGATGTTAAGCCCAGGATGAGGCCCCCATCATGGGGTAAAGTCCCCAGCACTTCCCCCTGGAGGTCAAGGGCCCTTTGGATGGATGTTAAGCCCAGGATGAGGCCCCCATCATGGGTTAAAGCCCCCAGCATGTCCCCCTGGAGTTCCAGGGGCCTTTGGAGGAATGTTAAGCCCAGGATGAGGCCCCCATCATGGGGTAAAGTCCCCAGCATGTCCCCCTGGAGGTCAAGGGGCCTTTGGATTGATGTTAAGCCCAGGATGAGGCCCCCATCATGGGGTAAAGTCCCCAGCATGTCCCCCTGGAGGTCAAGGGGCCTTTGGATGAATGTTAAGCCCAGGATGAGGCCCCCATTATGTGGTAAAGTCCCCAGCATGTCCCCCTGGAAGTCCAGGGTTAGGGTTAGGGATAGGTATAGTGTCCCCAGCATGTCCCCCTGGAGTTCCAAGGGCCTTTGGATGGATGTTAAGCCCAGGATGAGGCCCCCATCATGGGGTAAAGTCCCCAGCACTTCCCCCTGGAGGTCAAGGGGCCTTTGGATGGATGTTAATACCAGGATGAGGCCCCCATCATGGGTTAAAGCCCCCAGCATGTCCCCCTGGAGGTCAAGGAGCCTTTGGATGGATGTTAAGCCCAGGATGAGGCCCCCATCATGTGGTAAAGTCCCCAGCATGTCCCCCTGGAAGTCCAGGGTTAGGGTTAGGGATAGGTATAGGTATAGTGTCCCCAGCATGTCCCCCTGGAGTTCCAGGGGCCTTTGGAGGAATGTTAAGCCCAGGATGAGGCCCCAATCATGGGGTAAAGCCCCCAGCATGTCCCCCTGGAGGTCAAGGAGCCTTTGGATGGATGTTAAGCCCAGGATGAGGCCCCCATCATGTGGTAAAGTCCCCAGCATGTCCCCCTGGAAGTCCAGGGTTAGGGTTAGGGATAGGTATAGTGTCCCCAGCATGTCCCCCTGGAGTTCCAGGGGCCTTTGGAGGAATGTTAAGCCAAGGATGAGGCCCCCATCATGGTGTAAAGTCCCCAGCATGTCCCCCTGGAGGTCAAGGGGCCTTTGGATTGATGTTAAGCCCAGGATGAGGCCCCCATCATGGGTTAAAGCCCCCAGCACGTCCCCCTGGAGGTCAAGGAGCCTTTGGATTGATGTTAAGCCCAGGATGAGGCCCCCATCATGGGGTAAAGTCCCCAGCACTTCCCCCTGGAGGTCAAGGGCCCTTTGGATGGATGTTAAGCCCAGGATGAGGCCCCCATCATGGGTTAAAGCCCCCAGCATGTCCCCCTGGAGTTCCAGGGGCCTTTGGAGGAATGTTAAGCCCAGGATGAGGCCCCCATCATGGGGTAAAGTCCCCAGCATGTCCCCCTGGAGGTCAAGGGGCCTTTGGATTGATGTTAAGCCCAGGATGAGGCCCCCATCATGGGGTAAAGTCCCCAGCACTTCCCCCTGGAGGTCAAGGGGCCTTTGGATGGATGTTAATCCCAGGATGAGGCCCCCATCATGGGTTAAAGCCCCCAGCATGTCCCCCTGGAAGTCCAGGGTTAGGGTTAGGGATAGTGTCCCCAGCATGTCCCCCTGGAGTTCCAGGGCCCTTTGGATGGATGTGAAGCCCAGGATGAGGCCCCCATCATGGGGTAAAGTCCCCAGCATGTCCCCCTGGAGGTCAAGGGGCCTTTGGATGGATGTTAAGCCCAGGATGAGGCCCCCATCTAGGATAAAGTCCCCAGCACTTCCCCCTGGAGGTCAAGGGGCCTTTGGATGGATGTTAATCCCAGGATGAGGCCCCATCATGGTGTAAAGTCCTCAGCATGTACCCCTGGAGGTCCAGAGGCCTTTGGATGGATGTTAAGCCCAGGATGAGGCCCCCATCATGTTGTAAAGTCCTCAGCATGTACCCCTGGAGGTCAAGGGGCCTTTGGAGGAATGTCAAGCTCAGGATGAGGCCCCCATCATGGGGTAAAGTCCCCAGCATGTCCCCCTGGAGGTCAAGGGGCCTTTGGATGGATGTTAAGCCCAGGATGAGGCCCCCATCATGGGGTAAGGCCGTTGCATGTCCCCCTGGAAGTCCAGGGTTAGGTTTAGGGATAGTGTCCCCAGCATGTCCCCCTGGAGGTCAAGGGGCCTTTGGAGGAATGTTAAGCCCAGGATGAGGCCCCCATCATGGGGTAAAGTCCTCAGCATGTACCCCTGGAGGTCAAGGGGCCTAGTTGAGTGACTTTTTGTACACAATAAATATTGCACACTAATAATTGAGTTATTGCACATAGATATTGCACTTATAGTTGCATGGAATTGGAATCAGTGTGTGTGTTAACAATGCTCATTATAGAGTCTGACAGCAGCAGGAAGGAAGTATCTTCTAAATCTCTCCTTCACACACCAAGGGTAGAGCAGTCTGTCACTGAAGCTGCTCTGCAGAGCTGACAGGACGTCCTGCAGGGGGTGGGACTCATGGTCCAGCATAGATGACAGTTTTGCTAGGACCCTTCTGTCTCCTACCTCTCGCACTGAGTCCAGAGGACAGCCCAGGACAGAGCTGGACTACCTGATGACTTTGTCCAGCTTCTTCCTCTCCTTCTCAGTTATGCTGCTGCTCCAGCAGTCTACACTGTACAGGATGGCTGAAGCCACCACAGAGTCATAGAAGGTCTTTAGGAGTGACCCCTGCACACCAAAAGACCTATAGGGGACTACTTTAACACTAAAAACAGAAAAAAAAAAAAAAAAAAAAAAAAAACAGGAAATTTAAAATCTATTCCAAAAAGGGGATCTCTCTAACCCTAATTCTAAAAACAGAAGAGAGAAATAGACAGGACCAGGAAGAGGACGTTTATTTCTAATGGAACAGCTTTCACACACCTGATTTGAAAATGAAGGATACTCATGTGATCAAGAATCGGGAGGAGAACATTTATGTGTACAATCACAGGTCGGATACATCTGCAAAGGAGGAAAAGCAGAAACACATCATTATAACAGAAAATGTTTTAAAACCATGACTGAAACAGACAGAAAGATGAGTGACTCTGAGAATCCTCACTTCCAGGACATAAAGGAACTTACTGTGAATTTATTTTCATGGTCAGTATTTGTCTCAGTTTCTCTGTACAACTAAAGTAGTAAATGACTTGTTTCCTTAATAAAGAAAATTTAATAAAAACGTTTTGTTTGTTTTTTTAATTAAAGGAACAATTCCCAAAAAATATTTTTTACCTTTTTTGGTAAGTATGGTTAAGATTATACTAGTACCAGCATATCCTGGGGTTGTGTGGTGTATGGAACACAGGATAAGGCCCTTTTTCTTTCTGGTTTCCTATATCATGTTTTGTGTAGAACCAGGAGATTTCAGAGATTAACAACAGAGTCCCCCAAGGATCAGTCAAAACTGATCGTGGTTAAAACCCGCTATCATATAGAACATGATACAAACATGTATCATGTTCTATATGATATAGAACATGATACATGTTTGTATCATGTTCTATATGATCATGATAGGACATAATACAAACAGGAAGTGGACGATGTTAGAGGGACAGCATTCAGATCTCAGAACAGTGGATACTGTGTGCTCAGCAGATTACAGTTTGGCCTTTTTTATTTTTAACACACACACTACTTTCATCCACTTCATGAATGTGTTGATTTTATTCAGGACTGCACTGTAAACTCTGAAAAAAGAACAAAATAGAAGATGAAAAATTCCTCAGCAGCTTCTCTCCGGCCACAGTCAGAGTGAAGGAAAAACAATGGACTGTTCACAGCAACTACCTCACTAATCTGAAGTGTCTGTCTGTGTGCATTTTAACAGATGCAATAAATATGGATACACAGTGTATTTTTGTGTGGGTTTTTTTGTTTGTTTGTTTGTTTTTTTTTTTATAGCGTGTAATCCTTTTATTTATTTTAATTTTCCACTTATACAGTATTTATTGAAGTTTTAACTTGTGAGCAGCACACAGGAATTGCTGTGTCCAGACTGTTTGTGTACAAATGCAAATAAAGTTTTGGATTCTTGAAGAATAAAAAATTGATGCAGCCACTTCCTGTTCCTGTTCATGACCGTCATTTCTGATTTTACCCTACCCATTTTCTTAAGTGTTTGATAAAATAAACTGAATTTCTTACTTTTCCATCGTTTCTAACGTTTTTTTGTTTTTTACCGTTGACGACGTGGCAGCTCAAACTTTTCTCAAAGATTTCTTTCTGCGGCCGCGTCCATTGGTCCAAACTTTCAAAACAACCAATGACGAGCGAGAACGATGAGCGCGCCCTTTTACGTCATTGACGAACAGCGGGCCTTTGCTGAAGTGAACCTATCACGACGGGAAAGGGGTCCGACGGGGCTCCTGATTGGCTGCGGAGGACCGCGTTAACAGTCAGCATGTCCTCGGCAGTGTAGTGTGCTATGGCAATCGTTAGCTCCCGGTGTGTTCGGTTGCACTTATCATCCGGATTAATCCCCAAGAAAACCAGCACGTCGCTCATTTGGGACTATTTACAACAACCACTTTATTCCGACAGCTGAAAACTCAGCACAGGTATTCGCATGACGGAAAAGTTCCGCTGAAAAGTGGGAAAATGAGGCTCAGGCCCGAAGAAGCGAACAGACGATTCCAGCATGTTTGACCAGCGTCACTCCGGATGATAAGAGCAGCGGAACACACCGGGAGCTAACGGCTGCCAGAACGGACTACACTGCCGAGGACACGCTGACTGTTAACGCGGTCACCAAAGACGGATTTAAAAACCTCCTCCACACGCTGGACACAAGATCTGTGATTCCCTGTGGTCAGAGATATAAGCTTGAACTTTACTGCTGTACACAGCTTCATTCGTTAAAACAGAAGCGTATCTTTTCAGTCTGAAAGAGGACACTGATGATTCGATCAAGTGTGTACAACACCAATTCAAAGGTAAGTTCTGAAAATCGGATTCACATGCAATGATTTAAGCTCATTATTTCACAAATCATATTACTAAATGATTGTTTTATTATCTCCTTTGTTGTACTGCAGTGATTGAATATCTGCCTGACCCATTTCAGACTGTCAGAACTCCGATTCACGTCTGATTCTATTATGAATTAAAGGGACAAACGGGGGTAAACAGATGACACGCACACTGTCGCAGAAAGTAGCTCAGCCGGTGGCCTCCACCAACATGCGTGTGTTTGTAGATGCCGAAAAAACTGCTGTTGAACGAAAAAATACAGTCAAGAGTTGAATGTTTTTGCACCGTATCTCTGAACAAACCTGTCGTCTCGCTGTCAAAATCGTTTAATTGGGCTTCTGCTGGATTTTAAAACATTTAGCAGAGAAATCACGGAGAAAAGACACCGAGCGGTGCCTCACACGGCGGCAGATGGGAGAGCTTTAAACGCTTTAAAACAAAATGGAGAAAAATCTTAAGCTTTACATGGATTCCACATGAAGAGAAACTCTTACGCTATCGCTTCGATTCGATTTTACCCTTTATTACTTCCAGCAAACGTGTATTTTGCAGATTTCATGGTGAAGAGAAAACACAAGTGGCTCCTGTATTCCTGCAGCAGCAGAGAGCGGCGGGCTGGGTTGAGTCTCCAAGGTTCTCAAGGTGGGTATAAATTAATGTCTTAGCAGGGAACTGTGTATCATTCTAATCCGAGTCGTTGACAGGAGCTGTTCGACAACAAGACGGCAGAAGTCGCCTCAGCTGCGCCCGCCGCTCCAGCTGCATCCGCCGCCACCGCCGTCCCAGCCGCTCCGGCGAAAGCACCGCAGAAGAAGGCCGCAAAGCCGAGCAACAAATCTGGACCAGACCGCTGCTGCCGCCGCTGTCAAGAAGCCAGCAGCCACCAAGAAGCCCCAAGCAGTCAAGACGACAGCGAAGAAAGCTAAGAAACCTCCAAACAGCCCGAAGAAAGCGGCCAAAACTAACAAGCTTGCTGCCAACAAAACACACAAAAAGTCCATCAAATCATTTCAAACTCGTCGAAAAGCTCTTTTAAGAGCCACCCACATATTTCACTCAAGAGCACACTTCCAGCGGATATTCTCTCCATACTTTTGCCCCAAAACCATCATAACTACAATCATCATTAATCATTCCTAACCTGTCATCGCACTCATTCTGTCAGCGCTGGAAAACGCAGCCGCTGGCTCTGCAGGAGGGCAAAGATAAGGAAACTTTTACCCCCCCGAAAAAAAAGACAAACCCTTATATAATGTGTCGCTGCTGTATGCTTGAAACTCTGACAAGAAATTTGAAATTATCATGCTACTGGCCATTTATTAGCCAACATATGACTGTGATTCATGCTCCACTTATTCGTTTTACCTAAACAGAAAGGATCTCAGTGATTCGATCAAGTGGCGACAACACCAATTCAAAGGTAAGTTCTGAAAATCGGATTCACATGCAATGATTTAAGCTCATTATTTCACAAATCATATCACTAAATGATTGTTTTATTATCTCCTTTCTTTTCTTTCAATTTTATGTGACCTTCCACTTGAAGTTCCACGATCACCTGATTGCCGAAGCTGCGGGGTTTTTGCAGGCCTCCTGACTGAGCCAGGATCTGCTGTGTCCAATATTCTACACATACCTGCCGAGCTCACCGATCAGAAGCGGCGTGCTGCTCGTGCACAGGTCAGGCTAACGCAATCAGTATCACCTGCTCCGCCTGCTGCCTCATCAGTCAAACGGCTTCAGCTGGACCAGAAGCGGAGTTACGGCGTTGAATCCCTTCGCATGCCACTGGCCATTTATTAGCCAACATATGACTGTGATTCATGCTCCACTTATTCGTTTTACCTAAACAGAAAGGATCTCAGTGATTCGATCAAGTGGCGACAACACCAATTCAAAGGTAAGTTCTGAAAATCGGATTCACATGCAATGATTTAAGCTCATTATTTCACAAATCATATTACTAAATGATTGTTTTATTATCTCCTTTGTTGTACTGCAGTGATTGAATATCTGCCTGACCCATTTCAGACTGTCAGAACTACGATTCACGTCTGATTCTATTATGAATTAAAGGGACAAACGGGGGTAAACAGATGACACGCACACTGTCGCAGAAAGTAGCTCAGCCGGTGGCCTCCACCAACATGCGTGTGTTTGTAGATGCCGAAAAAACTGCTGTTGAACGAAAAAATACAGTCAAGAGTTGAATGTTTTTGCACCGTATCTCTGAACAAACCTGTCGTCTCGCTGTCAAAATCGTTTAATTGGGCTTCTGCTGGATTTTAAAACATTTAGCAGAGAAATCACGGAGAAAAGACACCGAGCGGTGCCTCACACGGCGGCAGATGGGAGAGCTTTAAACGCTTTAAAACAAAATGGAGAAAAATCTTAAGCTTTACATGGATTCCACATGAAGAGAAACTCTTACGCTATCGCTTCGATTCGATTTTACCCTTTATTACTTCCAGCAAACGTGTATTTTGCAGATTTCATGGTGAAGAGAAAACACAAGTGGCTCCTGTATTCCTGCAGCAGCAGAGAGCGGCGGGCTGGGTTGAGTCTCCAAGGTTCTCAAGGTGGGTATAAATTAATGTCTTAGCAGGGAACTGTGTATCATTCTAATCCGAGTCGTTGACAGGAGCTGTTCGACAACAAGACGGCAGAAGTCGCCTCAGCTGCGCCCGCCGCTCCAGCTGCATCCGCCGCCACCGCCGTCCCAGCCGCTCCGGCGAAAGCACCGCAGAAGAAGGCCGCAAAGCCGAGCAACAAATCTGGACCAGACCGCTGCTGCCGCCGCTGTCAAGAAGCCAGCAGCCACCAAGAAGCCCCAAGCAGTCAAGACGACAGCGAAGAAAGCTAAGAAACCTCCAAACAGCCCGAAGAAAGCGGCCAAAACTAACAAGCTTGCTGCCAACAAAACACACAAAAAGTCCATCAAATCATTTCAAACTCGTCGAAAAGCTCTTTTAAGAGCCACCCACATATTTCACTCAAGAGCACACTTCCAGCGGATATTCTCTCCATACTTTTGCCCCAAAACCATCATAACTACAATCATCATTAATCATTCCTAACCTGTCATCGCACTCATTCTGTCAGCGCTGGAAAACGCAGCCGCTGGCTCTGCAGGAGGGCAAAGATAAGGAAACATTTAACCCCCGAAAAAAAAGACAAACCCTTATATAATGTGTCGCTGCTGTATGCTTGAAACTCTGACAAGAAATTTGAAATTATCATGCTACTGGCCATTTATTAGCCAACATATGACTGTGATTCATGCTCCACTTATTCGTTTTACCTAAACAGAAAGGATCTCAGTGATTCGATCAAGTGGCGACAACACCAATTCAAAGGTAAGTTCTGAAAATCGGATTCACATGCAATGATTTAAGCTCATTATTTCACAAATCATATCACTAAATGATTGTTTTATTATCTCCTTTCTTTTCTTTCAATTTTATGTGACCTTCCACTTGAAGTTCCACGATCACCTGATTGCCGAAGCTGCGGGGTTTTTGCAGGCCTCCTGACTGAGCCAGGATCTGCTGTGTCCAATATTCTACACATACCTGCCGAGCTCACCGATCAGAAGCAGCGTGCTGCTCGTGCGCAGGTCAGGCTAACGCAATCAGTATCACCTGCTCCGCCTGCTGCCTCATCACTCAAACGGCTTCCGCTGGACCAGAAGCGGAGTTACGGCGTTGAATCCCTTAGCATGCTACTGGCCATTTATTAGCCAACATATGACTGTGATTCATGCTCCACTTATTCGTTTTACCTAAACAGAAAGGATCTCAGTGATTCGATCAAGTGGCGACAACACCAATTCAAAGGTAAGTTCTGAAAATCGGATTCACATGCAATGATTTAAGCTCATTATTTCACAAATCATATTACTAAATGATTGTTTTATTATCTCCTTTGTTGTACTGCAGTGATTGAATATCTGCCTGACCCATTTCAGACTGTCAGAACTCCGATTCACGTCTGATTCTATTATGAATTAAAGGGACAAACGGGGGTAAACAGATGACACGCACACTGTCGCAGAAAGTAGCTCAGCCGGTGGCCTCCACCAACATGCGTGTGTTTGTAGATGCCGAAAAAACTGCTGTTGAACGAAAAAATACAGTCAAGAGTTGAATGTTTTTGCACCGTATCTCTGAACAAACCTGTCGTCTCGCTGTCAAAGTCGTTTAATTGGGCTTCTGCTGGATTTTAAAACATTTAGGAGAGAATTAACGGAGAAAAGACACCGAGCGGCGGAGGATGGGAGAGCTTTAAACGCTTTAAAACAAAATGGAGAAAAATCTTAAGCTTTACATGGATTCCACATGAAGAGAAACTCTTACGCTATCACTTCGATTCGATTTTACCCTTTACTACTTCCAGCAAACGTGTATTTTGCAGATTTCATGGTGAAGAGAAAACACAAGTGGCTCCTGTATTCCTGCAGCAGCAGAGAGCGGCGGGCTGGGTTGAGTCTCCAAGGTTCTCAAGGTGGGTATAAATTAATGTCTTAGCAGGGAACTGTGTATCATTCTAATCCGAGTCGTTGACAGGAGCTGTTCGACAACAAGACGGCAGAAGTCGCCCCAGCTGCGCCCGCCGCTCCAGCTGCATCCGCCGCCACCGCCGTCCCAGCCGCTCCGGCGAAAGCACCGCAGAAGAAGGCCGCAAAGCCGAGCAACAAATCTGGACCAGACCGCTGCTGCCGCCGCTGTCAAGAAGCCAGCAGCCACCAAGAAGCCCCAAGCAGTCAAGACGACAGCGAAGAAAGCTAAGAAACCTCCAAACAGCCCGAAGAAAGCGGCCAAAACTAACAAGCTTGCTGCCAACAAAACACACAAAAAGTCCATCAAATCATTTCAAACTCGTCGAAAAGCTCTTTTAAGAGCCACCCACATATTTCACTCAAGAGCACACTTCCAGCGGATATTCTCTCCATACTTTTGCCCCAAAACCATCATAACTACAATCATCATTAATCATTCCTAACCTGTCATCGCACTCATTCTGTCAGCGCTGGAAAACGCAGCCGCTGGCTCTGCAGGAGGGCAAAGATAAGGAAACATTTAACCCCCGAAAAAAAAGACAAACCCTTATATAATGTGTCGCTGCTGTATGCTTGAAACTCTGACAAGAAATTTGAAATTATCATGCTACTGGCCATGTATTAGCCAACATATGACTGTGATTCATGCTCCACTTATTCGTTTTACCTAAACAGAAAGGATCTCAGTGATTCGATCAAGTGGCGACAACACCAATTCAAAGGTAAGTTCTGAAAATCGGATTCACATGCAATGATTTAAGCTCATTATTTCACAAATCATATTACTAAATGATTGTTTTATTATCTCCTTTGTTGTACTGCAGTGATTGAATATCTGCCTGACCCATTTCAGACTGTCAGAACTCCGATTCACGTCTGATTCTATTATGAATTAAAGGGACAAACGGGGGTAAACAGATGACACGCACACTGTCGCAGAAAGTAGCTCAGCCGGTGGCCTCCACCAACATGCGTGTGTTTGTAGATGCCGAAAAAACTGCTGTTGAACGAAAAAATACAGTCAAGAGTTGAATGTTTTTGCACCGTATCTCTGAACAAACCTGTCGTCTCGCTGTCAAAGTCGTTTAATTGGGCTTCTGCTGGATTTTAAAACATTTAGGAGAGAATTAACGGAGAAAAGACACCGAGCGGCGGAGGATGGGAGAGCTTTAAACGCTTTAAAACAAAATGGAGAAAAATCTTAAGCTTTACATGGATTCCACATGAAGAGAAACTCTTACGCTATCGCTTCGATTCGATTTTACCCTTTACTACTTCCAGCAAACGTGTATTTTGCAGATTTCATGGTGAAGAGAAAACACAAGTGGCTCCTGTATTCCTGCAGCAGCAGAGAGCGGCGGGCTGGGTTGAGTCTCCAAGGTTCTCAAGGTGGGTATAAATTAATGTCTTAGCAGGGAACTGTGTATCATTCTAATCCGAGTCGTTGACAGGAGCTGTTCGACAACAAGACGGCAGAAGTCGCCTCAGCTGCGCCCGCCGCTCCAGCTGCATCCGCCGCCACCGCCGTCCCAGCCGCTCCGGCGAAAGCACCGCAGAAGAAGGCCGCAAAGCCGAGCAACAAATCTGGACCAGACCGCTGCTGCCGCCGCTGTCAAGAAGCCAGCAGCCACCAAGAAGCCCCAAGCAGTCAAGACGACAGCGAAGAAAGCTAAGAAACCTCCAAACAGCCCGAAGAAAGCGGCCAAAACTAACAAGCTTGCTGCCAACAAAACACACAAAAAGTCCATCAAATCATTTCAAACTCGTCGAAAAGCTCTTTTAAGAGCCACCCACATATTTCACTCAAGAGCACACTTCCAGCGGATATTCTCTCCATACTTTTGCCCCAAAACCATCATAACTACAATCATCATTAATCATTCCTAACCTGTCATCGCACTCATTCTGTCAGCGCTGGAAAACGCAGCCGCTGGCTCTGCAGGAGGGCAAAGATAAGGAAACATTTAACCCCCGAAAAAAAAGACAAACCCTTATATAATGTGTCGCTGCTGTATGCTTGAAACTCTGACAAGAAATTTGAAATTATCATGCTACTGGCCATGTATTAGCCAACATATGACTGTGATTCATGCTCCACTTATTCGTTTTACCTAAACAGAAAGGATCTCAGTGATTCGATCAAGTGGCGACAACACCAATTCAAAGGTAAGTTCTGAAAATCGGATTCACATGCAATGATTTAAGCTCATTATTTCACAAATCATATTACTAAATGATTGTTTTATTATCTCCTTTGTTGTACTGCAGTGATTGAATATCTGCCTGACCCATTTCAGACTGTCAGAACTCCGATTCACGTCTGATTCTATTATGAATTAAAGGGACAAACGGGGGTAAACAGATGACACGCACACTGTCGCAGAAAGTAGCTCAGCCGGTGGCCTCCACCAACATGCGTGTGTTTGTAGATGCCGAAAAAACTGCTGTTGAACGAAAAAATACAGTCAAGAGTTGAATGTTTTTGCACCGTATCTCTGAACAAACCTGTCGTCTCGCTGTCAAAATCGTTTAATTGGGCTTCTGCTGGATTTTAAAACATTTAGCAGAGAAATCACGGAGAAAAGACACCGAGCGGTGCCTCACACGGCGGCAGATGGGAGAGCTTTAAACGCTTTAAAACAAAATGGAGAAAAATCTTAAGCTTTACATGGATTCCACATGAAGAGAAACTCTTACGCTATCGCTTCGATTCGATTTTACCCTTTATTACTTCCAGCAAACGTGTATTTTGCAGATTTCATGGTGAAGAGAAAACACAAGTGGCTCCTGTATTCCTGCAGCAGCAGAGAGCGGCGGGCTGGGTTGAGTCTCCAAGGTTCTCAAGGTGGGTATAAATTAATGTCTTAGCAGGGAACTGTGTATCATTCTAATCCGAGTCGTTGACAGGAGCTGTTCGACAACAAGACGGCAGAAGTCGCCTCAGCTGCGCCCGCCGCTCCAGCTGCATCCGCCGCCACCGCCGTCCCAGCCGCTCCGGCGAAAGCACCGCAGAAGAAGGCCGCAAAGCCGAGCAACAAATCTGGACCAGACCGCTGCTGCCGCCGCTGTCAAGAAGCCAGCAGCCACCAAGAAGCCCCAAGCAGTCAAGACGACAGCGAAGAAAGCTAAGAAACCTCCAAACAGCCCGAAGAAAGCGGCCAAAACTAACAAGCTTGCTGCCAACAAAACACACAAAAAGTCCATCAAATCATTTCAAACTCGTCGAAAAGCTCTTTTAAGAGCCACCCACATATTTCACTCAAGAGCACACTTCCAGCGGATATTCTCTCCATACTTTTGCCCCAAAACCATCATAACTACAATCATCATTAATCATTCCTAACCTGTCATCGCACTCATTCTGTCAGCGCTGGAAAACGCAGCCGCTGGCTCTGCAGGAGGGCAAAGATAAGGAAACTTTTACCCCCCCGAAAAAAAAGACAAACCCTTATATAATGTGTCGCTGCTGTATGCTTGAAACTCTGACAAGAAATTTGAAATTATCATGCTACTGGCCATTTATTAGCCAACATATGACTGTGATTCATGCTCCACTTATTCGTTTTACCTAAACAGAAAGGATCTCAGTGATTCGATCAAGTGGCGACAACACCAATTCAAAGGTAAGTTCTGAAAATCGGATTCACATGCAATGATTTAAGCTCATTATTTCACAAATCATATCACTAAATGATTGTTTTATTATCTCCTTTCTTTTCTTTCAATTTTATGTGACCTTCCACTTGAAGTTCCACGATCACCTGATTGCCGAAGCTGCGGGGTTTTTGCAGGCCTCCTGACTGAGCCAGGATCTGCTGTGTCCAATATTCTACACATACCTGCCGAGCTCACCGATCAGAAGCGGCGTGCTGCTCGTGCACAGGTCAGGCTAACGCAATCAGTATCACCTGCTCCGCCTGCTGCCTCATCAGTCAAACGGCTTCAGCTGGACCAGAAGCGGAGTTACGGCGTTGAATCCCTTCGCATGCCACTGGCCATTTATTAGCCAACATATGACTGTGATTCATGCTCCACTTATTCGTTTTACCTAAACAGAAAGGATCTCAGTGATTCGATCAAGTGGCGACAACACCAATTCAAAGGTAAGTTCTGAAAATCGGATTCACATGCAATGATTTAAGCTCATTATTTCACAAATCATATTACTAAATGATTGTTTTATTATCTCCTTTGTTGTACTGCAGTGATTGAATATCTGCCTGACCCATTTCAGACTGTCAGAACTACGATTCACGTCTGATTCTATTATGAATTAAAGGGACAAACGGGGGTAAACAGATGACACGCACACTGTCGCAGAAAGTAGCTCAGCCGGTGGCCTCCACCAACATGCGTGTGTTTGTAGATGCCGAAAAAACTGCTGTTGAACGAAAAAATACAGTCAAGAGTTGAATGTTTTTGCACCGTATCTCTGAACAAACCTGTCGTCTCGCTGTCAAAATCGTTTAATTGGGCTTCTGCTGGATTTTAAAACATTTAGGACAGAAATCACGGAGAAAAGACACCGAGCGGTGCCTCACACGGCGGCAGATGGGAGAGCTTTAAACGCTTTAAAACAAAATGGAGAAAAATCTTAAGCTTTACATGGATTCCACATGAAGAGAAACTCTTACGCTATCGCTTCGATTCGATTTTACCCTTTACTACTTCCAGCAAACGTGTATTTTGCAGATTTCATGGTGAAGAGAAAACACAAGTGGCTCCTGTATTCCTGCAGCAGCAGAGAGCGGCGGGCTGGGTTGAGTCTCCAAGGTTCTCAAGGTGGGTATAAATTAATGTCTTAGCAGGGAACTGTGTATCATTCTAATCCGAGTCGTTGACAGGAGCTGTTCGACAACAAGACGGCAGAAGTCGCCTCAGCTGCGCCCGCCGCTCCAGCTGCATCCGCCGCCACCGCCGTCCCAGCCGCTCCGGCGAAAGCACCGCAGAAGAAGGCCGCAAAGCCGAGCAACAAATCTGGACCAGACCGCTGCTGCCGCCGCTGTCAAGAAGCCAGCAGCCACCAAGAAGCCCCAAGCAGTCAAGACGACAGCGAAGAAAGCTAAGAAACCTCCAAACAGCCCGAAGAAAGCGGCCAAAACTAACAAGCTTGCTGCCAACAAAACACACAAAAAGTCCATCAAATCATTTCAAACTCGTCGAAAAGCTCTTTTAAGAGCCACCCACATATTTCACTCAAGAGCACACTTCCAGCGGATATTCTCTCCATACTTTTGCCCCAAAACCATCATAACTACAATCATCATTAATCATTCCTAACCTGTCATCGCACTCATTCTGTCAGCGCTGGAAAACGCAGCCGCTGGCTCTGCAGGAGGGCAAAGATAAGGAAACATTTAACCCCCGAAAAAAAAGACAAACCCTTATATAATGTGTCGCTGCTGTATGCTTGAAACTCTGACAAGAAATTTGAAATTATCATGCTACTGGCCATGTATTAGCCAACATATGACTGTGATTCATGCTCCACTTATTCGTTTTACCTAAACAGAAAGGATCTCAGTGATTCGATCAAGTGGCGACAACACCAATTCAAAGGTAAGTTCTGAAAATCGGATTCACATGCAATGATTTAAGCTCATTATTTCACAAATCATATCACTAAATGATTGTTTTATTATCTCCTTTCTTTTCTTTCAATTTTATGTGACCTTCCACTTGAAGTTCCACGATCACCTGATTGCCGAAGCTGCGGGGTTTTTGCAGGCCTCCTGACTGAGCCAGGATCTGCTGTGTCCAATATTCTACACATACCTGCCGAGCTCACCGATCAGAAGCGGCGTGCTGCTCGTGCGCAGGTCAGGCTAACGCAATCAGTATCACCTGCTCCGCCTGCTGCCTCATCAGTCAAACGGCTTCCGCTGGACCAGAAGCGGAGTTACGGCGTTGAATCCCTTAGCATGCTACTGGCCATTTATTAGCCAACATATGACTGTGATTCATGCTCCACTTATTCGTTTTACCTAAACAGAAAGGATCTCAGTGATTCGATCAAGTGGCGACAACACCAATTCAAAGGTAAGTTCTGAAAATCGGATTCACATGCAATGATTTAAGCTCATTATTTCACAAATCATATTACTAAATGATTGTTTTATTATCTCCTTTGTTGTACTGCAGTGATTGAATATCTGCCTGACCCATTTCAGACTGTCAGAACTCCGATTCACGTCTGATTCTATTATGAATTAAAGGGACAAACGGGGGTAAACAGATGACACGCACACTGTCGCAGAAAGTAGCTCAGCCGGTGGCCTCCACCAACATGCGTGTGTTTGTAGATGCCGAAAAAACTGCTGTTGAACGAAAAAATACAGTCAAGAGTTGAATGTTTTTGCACCGTATCTCTGAACAAACCTGTCGTCTCGCTGTCAAAGTCGTTTAATTGGGCTTCTGCTGGATTTTAAAACATTTAGGAGAGAATTAACGGAGAAAAGACACCGAGCGGCGGAGGATGGGAGAGCTTTAAACGCTTTAAAACAAAATGGAGAAAAATCTTAAGCTTTACATGGATTCCACATGAAGAGAAACTCTTACGCTATCGCTTCGATTCGATTTTACCCTTTACTACTTCCAGCAGACGTGTATTTTGCAGATTTCATGGTGAAGAGAAAACACAAGTGGCTCCTGTATTCCTGCAGCAGCAGAGAGCGGCGGGCTGGGTTGAGTCTCCAAGGTTCTCAAGGTGGGTATAAATTAATGTCTTAGCAGGGAACTGTGTATCATTCTAATCCGAGTCGTTGACAGGAGCTGTTCGACAACAAGACGGCAGAAGTCGCCTCAGCTGCGCCCGCCGCTCCAGCTGCATCCGCCGCCACCGCCGTCCCAGCCGCTCCGGCGAAAGCACCGCAGAAGAAGGCCGCAAAGCCGAGCAACAAATCTGGACCAGACCGCTGCTGCCGCCGCTGTCAAGAAGCCAGCAGCCACCAAGAAGCCCCAAGCAGTCAAGACGACAGCGAAGAAAGCTAAGAAACCTCCAAACAGCCCGAAGAAAGCGGCCAAAACTAACAAGCTTGCTGCCAACAAAACACACAAAAAGTCCATCAAATCATTTCAAACTCGTCGAAAAGCTCTTTTAAGAGCCACCCACATATTTCACTCAAGAGCACACTTCCAGCGGATATTCTCTCCATACTTTTGCCCCAAAACCATCATAACTACAATCATCATTAATCATTCTTAACCTGTCATCGCACTCATTCTGTCAGCGCTGGAAAACGCAGCCGCTGGCTCTGCAGGAGGGCAAAGATAAGGAAACTTTTACCCCCCCGAAAAAAAAGACAAACCCTTATATAATGTGTCGCTGCTGTATGCTTGAAACTCTGACAAGAAATTTGAAATTATCATGCTACTGGCCATTTATTAGCCAACATATGACTGTGATTCATGCTCCACTTATTCGTTTTACCTAAACAGAAAGGATCTCAGTGATTCGATCAAGTGGCGACAACACCAATTCAAAGGTAAGTTCTGAAAATCGGATTCACATGCAATGATTTAAGCTCATTATTTCACAAATCATATCACTAAATGATTGTTTTATTATCTCCTTTCTTTTCTTTCAATTTTATGTGACCTTCCACTTGAAGTTCCACGATCACCTGATTGCCGAAGCTGCGGGGTTTTTGCAGGCCTCCTGACTGAGCCAGGATCTGCTGTGTCCAATATTCTACACATACCTGCCGAGCTCACCGATCAGAAGCGGCGTGCTGCTCGTGCACAGGTCAGGCTAACGCAATCAGTATCACCTGCTCCGCCTGCTGCCTCATCAGTCAAACGGCTTCAGCTGGACCAGAAGCGGAGTTACGGCGTTGAATCCCTTCGCATGCCACTGGCCATTTATTAGCCAACATATGACTGTGATTCATGCTCCACTTATTCGTTTTACCTAAACAGAAAGGATCTCAGTGATTCGATCAAGTGGCGACAACACCAATTCAAAGGTAAGTTCTGAAAATCGGATTCACATGCAATGATTTAAGCTCATTATTTCACAAATCATATTACTAAATGATTGTTTTATTATCTCCTTTGTTGTACTGCAGTGATTGAATATCTGCCTGACCCATTTCAGACTGTCAGAACTCCGATTCACGTCTGATTCTATTATGAATTAAAGGGACAAACGGGGGTAAACAGATGACACGCACACTGTCGCAGAAAGTAGCTCAGCCGGTGGCCTCCACCAACATGCGTGTGTTTGTAGATGCCGAAAAAACTGCTGTTGAACGAAAAAATACAGTCAAGAGTTGAATGTTTTTGCACCGTATCTCTGAACAAACCTGTCGTCTCGCTGTCAAAATCGTTTAATTGGGCTTCTGCTGGATTTTAAAACATTTAGCAGAGAAATCACGGAGAAAAGACACCGAGCGGTGCCTCACACGGCGGCAGATGGGAGAGCTTTAAACGCTTTAAAACAAAATGGAGAAAAATCTTAAGCTTTACATGGATTCCACATGAAGAGAAACTCTTACGCTATCGCTTCGATTCGATTTTACCCTTTATTACTTCCAGCAAACGTGTATTTTGCAGATTTCATGGTGAAGAGAAAACACAAGTGGCTCCTGTATTCCTGCAGCAGCAGAGAACGGCGGGCTGGGTTGAGTCTCCAAGGTTCTCAAGGTGGGTATAAATTAATGTCTTAGCAGGGAACTGTGTATCATTCTAATCCGAGTCGTTGACAGGAGCTGTTCGACAACAAGACGGCAGAAGTCGCCTCAGCTGCGCCCGCCGCTCCAGCTGCATCCGCCGCCACCGCCGTCCCAGCCGCTCCGGCGAAAGCACCGCAGAAGAAGGCCGCAAAGCCGAGCAACAAATCTGGACCAGACCGCTGCTGCCGCCGCTGTCAAGAAGCCAGCAGCCACCAAGAAGCCCCAAGCAGTCAAGACGACAGCGAAGAAAGCTAAGAAACCTCCAAACAGCCCGAAGAAAGCGGCCAAAACTAACAAGCTTGCTGCCAACAAAACACACAAAAAGTCCATCAAATCATTTCAAACTCGTCGAAAAGCTCTTTTAAGAGCCACCCACATATTTCACTCAAGAGCACACTTCCAGCGGATATTCTCTCCATACTTTTGCCCCAAAACCATCATAACTACAATCATCATTAATCATTCCTAACCTGTCATCGCACTCATTCTGTCAGCGCTGGAAAACGCAGCCGCTGGCTCTGCAGGAGGGCAAAGATAAGGAAACTTTTACCCCCCCGAAAAAAAAGACAAACCCTTATATAATGTGTCGCTGCTGTATGCTTGAAACTCTGACAAGAAATTTGAAATTATCATGCTACTGGCCATTTATTAGCCAACATATGACTGTGATTCATGCTCCACTTATTCGTTTTACCTAAACAGAAAGGATCTCAGTGATTCGATCAAGTGGCGACAACACCAATTCAAAGGTAAGTTCTGAAAATCGGATTCACATGCAATGATTTAAGCTCATTATTTCACAAATCATATCACTAAATGATTGTTTTATTATCTCCTTTCTTTTCTTTCAATTTTATGTGACCTTCCACTTGAAGTTCCACGATCACCTGATTGCCGAAGCTGCGGGGTTTTTGCAGGCCTCCTGACTGAGCCAGGATCTGCTGTGTCCACTATTCTACACATACCTGCCGAGCTCACCGATCAGAAGCGGCGTGCTGCTCGTGCACAGGTCAGGCTAACGCAATCAGTATCACCTGCTCCGCCTGCTGCCTCATCAGTCAAACGGCTTCAGCTGGACCAGAAGCGGAGTTACGGCGTTGAATCCCTTCGCATGCCACTGGCCATTTATTAGCCAACATATGACTGTGATTCATGCTCCACTTATTCGTTTTACCTAAACAGAAAGGATCTCAGTGATTCGATCAAGTGGCGACAACACCAATTCAAAGGTAAGTTCTGAAAATCGGATTCACATGCAATGATTTAAGCTCATTATTTCACAAATCATATTACTAAATGATTGTTTTATTATCTCCTTTGTTGTACTGCAGTGATTGAATATCTGCCTGACCCATTTCAGACTGTCAGAACTCCGATTCACGTCTGATTCTATTATGAATTAAAGGGACAAACGGGGGTAAACAGATGACACGCACACTGTCGCAGAAAGTAGCTCAGCCGGTGGCCTCCACCAACATGCGTGTGTTTGTAGATGCCGAAAAAACTGCTGTTGAACGAAAAAATACAGTCAAGAGTTGAATGTTTTTGCACCGTATCTCTGAACAAACCTGTCGTCTCGCTGTCAAAGTCGTTTAATTGGGCTTCTGCTGGATTTTAAAACATTTAGGAGAGAATTAACGGAGAAAAGACACCGAGCGGCGGAGGATGGGAGAGCTTTAAACGCTTTAAAACAAAATGGA
The DNA here is from genome assembly GCF_017976425.1 of Toxotes jaculatrix. Taxonomy (NCBI): domain Eukaryota; kingdom Metazoa; phylum Chordata; class Actinopteri; family Toxotidae; genus Toxotes; species Toxotes jaculatrix. Next base: position 44,158 of record NC_054411.1, read on the forward strand.
GAAAAATCTTAAGCTTTACATGGATTCCACATGAAGAGAAACTCTTACGCTATCGCTTCGATTCGATTTTACCCTTTACTACTTCCAGCAAACGTGTATTTTGCAGATTTCATGGTGAAGAGAAAACACAAGTGGCTCCTGTATTCCTGCAGCAGCAGAGAGCGGCGGGCTGGGTTGAGTCTCCAAGGTTCTCAAGGTGGGTATAAATTAATGTCTTAGCAGGGAACTGTGTATCATTCTAATCCGAGTCGTTGACAGGAGCTGTTCGACAACAAGACGGCAGAAGTCGCCTCAGCTGCGCCCGCCGCTCCAGCTGCATCCGCCGCCACCGCCGTCCCAGCCGCTCCGGCGAAAGCACCGCAGAAGAAGGCCGCAAAGCCGAGCAACAAATCTGGACCAGACCGCTGCTGCCGCCGCTGTCAAGAAGCCAGCAGCCACCAAGAAGCCCCAAGCAGTCAAGACGACAGCGAAGAAAGCTAAGAAACCTCCAAACAGCCCGAAGAAAGCGGCCAAAACTAACAAGCTTGCTGCCAACAAAACACACAAAAAGTCCATCAAATCATTTCAAACTCGTCGAAAAGCTCTTTTAAGAGCCACCCACATATTTCACTCAAGAGCACACTTCCAGCGGATATTCTCTCCATACTTTTGCCCCAAAACCATCATAACTACAATCATCATTAATCATTCCTAACCTGTCATCGCACTCATTCTGTCAGCGCTGGAAAACGCAGCCGCTGGCTCTGCAGGAGGGCAAAGATAAGGAAACATTTAACCCCCGAAAAAAAAGACAAACCCTTATATAATGTGTCGCTGCTGTATGCTTGAAACTCTGACAAGAAATTTGAAATTATCATGCTACTGGCCATGTATTAGCCAACATATGACTGTGATTCATGCTCCACTTATTCGTTTTACCTAAACAGAAAGGATCTCAGTGATTCGATCAAGTGGCGACAACACCAATTCAAAGGTAAGTTCTGAAAATCGGATTCACATGCAATGATTTAAGCTCATTATTTCACAAATCATATTACTAAATGATTGTTTTATTATCTCCTTTGTTGTACTGCAGTGATTGAATATCTGCCTGACCCATTTCAGACTGTCAGAACTCCGATTCACGTCTGATTCTATTATGAATTAAAGGGACAAACGGGGGTAAACAGATGACACGCACACTGTCGCAGAAAGTAGCTCAGCCGGTGGCCTCCACCAACATGCGTGTGTTTGTAGATGCCGAAAAAACTGCTGTTGAACGAAAAAATACAGTCAAGAGTTGAATGTTTTTGCACCGTATCTCTGAACAAACCTGTCGTCTCGCTGTCAAAATCGTTTAATTGGGCTTCTGCTGGATTTTAAAACATTTAGCAGAGAAATCACGGAGAAAAGACACCGAGCGGTGCCTCACACGGCGGCAGATGGGAGAGCTTTAAACGCTTTAAAACAAAATGGAGAAAAATCTTAAGCTTTACATGGATTCCACATGAAGAGAAACTCTTACGCTATCGCTTCGATTCGATTTTACCCTTTATTACTTCCAGCAAACGTGTATTTTGCAGATTTCATGGTGAAGAGAAAACACAAGTGGCTCCTGTATTCCTGCAGCAGCAGAGAGCGGCGGGCTGGGTTGAGTCTCCAAGGTTCTCAAGGTGGGTATAAATTAATGTCTTAGCAGGGAACTGTGTATCATTCTAATCCGAGTCGTTGACAGGAGCTGTTCGACAACAAGACGGCAGAAGTCGCCTCAGCTGCGCCCGCCGCTCCAGCTGCATCCGCCGCCACCGCCGTCCCAGCCGCTCCGGCGAAAGCACCGCAGAAGAAGGCCGCAAAGCCGAGCAACAAATCTGGACCAGACCGCTGCTGCCGCCGCTGTCAAGAAGCCAGCAGCCACCAAGAAGCCCCAAGCAGTCAAGACGACAGCGAAGAAAGCTAAGAAACCTCCAAACAGCCCGAAGAAAGCGGCCAAAACTAACAAGCTTGCTGCCAACAAAACACACAAAAAGTCCATCAAATCATTTCAAACTCGTCGAAAAGCTCTTTTAAGAGCCACCCACATATTTCACTCAAGAGCACACTTCCAGCGGATATTCTCTCCATACTCTTTCCCCAAAACCATCATAACTACAATCATCATTAATCATTCCTAACCTGTCATCGCACTCATTCTGTCAGCGCTGGAAAACGCAGCCGCTGGCTCTGCAGGAGGGCAAAGATAAGGAAACATTTAACCCCCGAAAAAAAAGACAAACCCTTATATAATGTGTCGCTGCTGTATGCTTGAAACTCTGACAAGAAATTTGAAATTATCATGCTACTGGCCATTTATTAGCCAACATATGACTGTGATTCATGCTCCACTTATTCGTTTTACCTAAACAGAAAGGATCTCAGTGATTCGATCAAGTGTGTACAACACCAATTCAAAGGTAAGTTCTGAAAATCGGATTCACATGCAATGATTTAAGCTCATTATTTCACAAATCATATCACTAAATGATTGTTTTATTATCTCCTTTCTTTTCTTTCAATTTTATGTGACCTTCCACTTGAAGTTCCACGATCACCTGATTGCCGAAGCTGCGGGGTTTTTGCAGGCCTCCTGACTGAGCCAGGATCTGCTGTGTCCAATATTCTACACATACCTGCCGAGCTCACCGATCAGAAGCGGCGTGCTGCTCGTGCGCAGGTCAGGCTAACGCAATCAGTATCACCTGCTCCGCCTGCTGCCTCATCACTCAAACGGCTTCCGCTGGACCAGAAGCGGAGTTACGGCGTTGAATCCCTTAGCATGCTACTGGCCATTTATTAGCCAACATATGACTGTGATTCATGCTCCACTTATTCGTTTTACCTAAACAGAAAGGATCTCAGTGATTCGATCAAGTGGCGACAACACCAATTCAAAGGTAAGTTCTGAAAATCGGATTCACATGCAATGATTTAAGCTCATTATTTCACAAATCATATTACTAAATGATTGTTTTATTATCTCCTTTGTTGTACTGCAGTGATTGAATATCTGCCTGACCCATTTCAGACTGTCAGAACTCCGATTCACGTCTGATTCTATTATGAATTAAAGGGACAAACGGGGGTAAACAGATGACACGCACACTGTCGCAGAAAGTAGCTCAGCCGGTGGCCTCCACCAACATGCGTGTGTTTGTAGATGCCGAAAAAACTGCTGTTGAACGAAAAAATACAGTCAAGAGTTGAATGTTTTTGCACCGTATCTCTGAACAAACCTGTCGTCTCGCTGTCAAAGTCGTTTAATTGGGCTTCTGCTGGATTTTAAAACATTTAGGAGAGAATTAACGGAGAAAAGACACCGAGCGGCGGAGGATGGGAGAGCTTTAAACGCTTTAAAACAAAATGGAGAAAAATCTTAAGCTTTACATGGATTCCACATGAAGAGAAACTCTTACGCTATCGCTTCGATTCGATTTTACCCTTTACTACTTCCAGCAAACGTGTATTTTGCAGATTTCATGGTGAAGAGAAAACACAAGTGGCTCCTGTATTCCTGCAGCAGCAGAGAGCGGCGGGCTGGGTTGAGTCTCCAAGGTTCTCAAGGTGGGTATAAATTAATGTCTTAGCAGGGAACTGTGTATCATTCTAATCCGAGTCGTTGACAGGAGCTGTTCGACAACAAGACGGCAGAAGTCGCCCCAGCTGCGCCCGCCGCTCCAGCTGCATCCGCCGCCACCGCCGTCCCAGCCGCTCCGGCGAAAGCACCGCAGAAGAAGGCCGCAAAGCCGAGCAACAAATCTGGACCAGACCGCTGCTGCCGCCGCTGTCAAGAAGCCAGCAGCCACCAAGAAGCCCCAAGCAGTCAAGACGACAGCGAAGAAAGCTAAGAAACCTCCAAACAGCCCGAAGAAAGCGGCCAAAACTAACAAGCTTGCTGCCAACAAAACACACAAAAAGTCCATCAAATCATTTCAAACTCGTCGAAAAGCTCTTTTAAGAGCCACCCACATATTTCACTCAAGAGCACACTTCCAGCGGATATTCTCTCCATACTTTTGCCCCAAAACCATCATAACTACAATCATCATTAATCATTCCTAACCTGTCATCGCACTCATTCTGTCAGCGCTGGAAAACGCAGCCGCTGGCTCTGCAGGAGGGCAAAGATAAGGAAACATTTAACCCCCGAAAAAAAAGACAAACCCTTATATAATGTGTCGCTGCTGTATGCTTGAAACTCTGACAAGAAATTTGAAATTATCATGCTACTGGCCATGTATTAGCCAACATATGACTGTGATTCATGCTCCACTTATTCGTTTTACCTAAACAGAAAGGATCTCAGTGATTCGATCAAGTGTGTACAACACCAATTCAAAGGTAAGTTCTGAAAATCGGATTCACATGCAATGATTTAAGCTCATTATTTCACAAATCATATCACTAAATGATTGTTTTATTATCTCCTTTCTTTTCTTTCAATTTTATGTGACCTTCCACTTGAAGTTCCACGATCACCTGATTGCCGAAGCTGCGGGGTTTTTGCAGGCCTCCTGACTGAGCCAGGATCTGCTGTGTCCACTATTCTACACATACCTGCCGAGCTCACCGATCAGAAGCGGCGTGCTGCTCGTGCACAGGTCAGGCTAACGCAATCAGTATCACCTGCTCCGCCTGCTGCCTCATCAGTCAAACGGCTTCAGCTGGACCAGAAGCGGAGTTACGGCGTTGAATCCCTTCGCATGCCACTGGCCATTTATTAGCCAACATATGACTGTGATTCATGCTCCACTTATTCGTTTTACCTAAACAGAAAGGATCTCAGTGATTCGATCAAGTGGCGACAACACCAATTCAAAGGTAAGTTCTGAAAATCGGATTCACATGCAATGATTTAAGCTCATTATTTCACAAATCATATTACTAAATGATTGTTTTATTATCTCCTTTGTTGTACTGCAGTGATTGAATATCTGCCTGACCCATTTCAGACTGTCAGAACTCCGATTCACGTCTGATTCTATTATGAATTAAAGGGACAAACGGGGGTAAACAGATGACACGCACACTGTCGCAGAAAGTAGCTCAGCCGGTGGCCTCCACCAACATGCGTGTGTTTGTAGATGCCGAAAAAACTGCTGTTGAACGAAAAAATACAGTCAAGAGTTGAATGTTTTTGCACCGTATCTCTGAACAAACCTGTCGTCTCGCTGTCAAAATCGTTTAATTGGGCTTCTGCTGGATTTTAAAACATTTAGCAGAGAAATCACGGAGAAAAGACACCGAGCGGTGCCTCACACGGCGGCAGATGGGAGAGCTTTAAACGCTTTAAAACAAAATGGAGAAAAATCTTAAGCTTTACATGGATTCCACATGAAGAGAAACTCTTACGCTATCGCTTCGATTCGATTTTACCCTTTATTACTTCCAGCAAACGTGTATTTTGCAGATTTCATGGTGAAGAGAAAACACAAGTGGCTCCTGTATTCCTGCAGCAGCAGAGAGCGGCGGGCTGGGTTGAGTCTCCAAGGTTCTCAAGGTGGGTATAAATTAATGTCTTAGCAGGGAACTGTGTATCATTCTAATCCGAGTCGTTGACAGGAGCTGTTCGACAACAAGACGGCAGAAGTCGCCTCAGCTGCGCCCGCCGCTCCAGCTGCATCCGCCGCCACCGCCGTCCCAGCCGCTCCGGCGAAAGCACCGCAGAAGAAGGCCGCAAAGCCGAGCAACAAATCTGGACCAGACCGCTGCTGCCGCCGCTGTCAAGAAGCCAGCAGCCACCAAGAAGCCCCAAGCAGTCAAGACGACAGCGAAGAAAGCTAAGAAACCTCCAAACAGCCCGAAGAAAGCGGCCAAAACTAACAAGCTTGCTGCCAACAAAACACACAAAAAGTCCATCAAATCATTTCAAACTCGTCGAAAAGCTCTTTTAAGAGCCACCCACATATTTCACTCAAGAGCACACTTCCAGCGGATATTCTCTCCATACTCTTTCCCCAAAACCATCATAACTACAATCATCATTAATCATTCCTAACCTGTCATCGCACTCATTCTGTCAGCGCTGGAAAACGCAGCCGCTGGCTCTGCAGGAGGGCAAAGATAAGGAAACATTTAACCCCCGAAAAAAAAGACAAAACCTTATATAATGTGTCGCTGCTGTATGCTTGAAACTCTGACAAGAAATTTGAAATTATCATGCTACTGGCCATTTATTAGCCAACATATGACTGTGATTCATGCTCCACTTATTCGTTTTACCTAAACAGAAAGGATCTCAGTGATTCGATCAACACCAATTCAAAGGTAAGTTCTGAAAATCGGATTCACATGCAATGATTTAAGCTCATTATTTCACAAATCATATCACTAAATGATTGTTTTATTCTCTCCTTTGTTTTCCTTTCAATTTTATGTGACCTTCCGCTTGAAGTTCCACGATCACCTGATTGCCGAAGCTGCGGGGTTTTTGCAGGGCTCCTGATTGAGCCAGGATCTGCTGTGTCCACTATTTTACACATACCTGCCGAGCTCACCGATCAGAAGCGGCGTGCTGCTCGTGCACAGGTCCGGCTAACGCAATCAGTATCACCTGCTCCGCCTGCTGCCTCATCACTCAAACGGCTTCAGCTGGACCAGAAGCGGAGTTACGGCGTTGAATCCCTTATCATGCTACTGGCCATTTATTAGCCAACACATGACTGTGATTCATGCTCCACTTATTCGTTTTACCTAAACAGAAAGGATCTCAGTGATTCGAACAAGTGGCGACAACACCAATTCAAAGGTAAGTTCTGAAAATCGGATTCACATGCAATGATTTAAGCTCATTATTTCACAAATCATATCACTAAATGATTGTTTTATTATCTCCTTTGTTGTACTGCAGTCATTGATTATCTGCCTGACACATTTCAGACTGTCAGAACTACGATTCACGTCTGATTCTATTATGAATGAAAGGGAAAAACGGGGGTAAACAGATGACACACACACTGTCGCAGGACGTAACTCAGCCGGTGGCCTCCACCAACATGCGTGTGTTTGTAGATGCCGAAAAAACTGCTGTTTAACGAAAAAAGACAGTCAAGAGTTGAATGTTTTTGCACCGTATCTTTGAACAAACCTGTCGTCTCGCTGTCAAAGTCGTTTCATTGGGCTTCTGCTGGATTTTAAAACATTTAGGAGAGAATTAACGGAGAAAAGACACCGAGCGGCGGCAGATGGGAGAGCTTTAAACGCTTTAAAACAAAATGGAGAAAAATCTTAAGCTTTACATGGATTCCACATGAAGAGAAACTCCTACGCTATCACTTCGATTCGATTTTACGCTTTACTACTTCCACCAAACGTGTATTTTACAGATTTAATGCTACAGAGAAAACACAAGTGGCTCCTGTATTCCTGCAGCAGCAGAGCGCGGCGGGCTGGGTTGAGTCTCCAAGGTTCTCACGGTGGGTATAAATTAATGTCTTAGCAGGGAACTGTGTATCATTCCAATCCGAGTCGTTGACAGGAGCTGTTGGACAACAAGACGGCAGAGGTCGCCCCAGCTGCGCCCGCCGTCACAGCCGCCCCAGCCGCTCCGGCGAAAGCACCGCAGAAGAAGGCCGCAAAGCCGAGCAACAAATCTGGACCAGACCGCTGCTGCCGCCGCTGTCAAGAAGCCAGCAGCCACCAAGAAGCCCAAAGCAGTCAAGACGACACCGAAGAAAGCTAAGAAACCTCCAAACAGCCCGAAGAAGGCGGCCAAAACTAACAAGCTCGCTGCCAACAAAACACACAAAAAGTCCATCAAATCATTTCAAACTCGTCAAAAAGCTCTTTTAAGAGCCACCCACATGTTTCACTCAAGAGCACACTTCCAGCGGATATTCACTCCATACTCTTTCCCCAAAACCATCATAACTACAATCATCATTAATCATTCTTAACCTGTCATCGCACTCTTTCTGTCAGCGCTGGAAAACGCAGCCGCTGGCTCTGCAGGAGGGCAAAGATAAGGAAACATTTACCCCCCAAAAAATACAAGCCCTTATATAATGTGTCGCTGCTGTATGTTTAAAACTCTTCCAAGAAATTTGAAATTATCATGCTACTGCCCATTTATTAGCCAACATATGACTGTGATTCATGCTCCACTTATTCGTTTTACCTAAACAGAAAGGATCTCAGTGATTCGATGAAGTGTGTACAACACCAATTCAAAGGTAAGTACTGGAAATCGGATTCACATGCAATGGTAGTAATCTGACTTGTTTCCTTAATAAAGAAAATTTAATAAAAACTTTTTTTTTTTTTTAAATTAAAGTAACATTTTCCAAAAAATTTTTTTTTTCCTTTTTTGGTAAGTATGGATAAGATTATACTAGTACCAGCGTATCCTGCGGTTGTGCGGTGTATGGAACACAGGATAAGGCTCTGCCCCCTGGTTCCTCCTCTTCTTTCTTGTTTTCTATACCAGATTTTGTGTAGAAGCAGGAGACCCCAGAGATTAACAACAGAGATGAAATGAGACATGGAGACATCAGAATCAAGATACTCAACTCTCCTTCATCACCTATTCAACTCCTCAACCGGACCTTGGATTCATCACAAGCGAACAATCTACATCAGGTATCTCTCCACCACTCAACCAGAGTTAGAGATTCCAACCGCGTACACACTGAAAATTAAAATCTATCCCGAATAGAGGAGTTCTTTAACTCTAAAAAAACAGAAGCGTTAAAACCTATTCTAAAGAGGTGTCTCCCTAATTATTAAAACTGAAAGATAAGATTTAAAACCAGACGTTAAGGACTCTAATTGGCTACGGGACACACTGTGGGACTTGATCAACCCCGTGAGGGCCGCACTCGGGTGAGAGTGTCTCGTGGTAATGGCCGAAACACTCTGTGATCCTGAGGTCCACTACTGATGATCTCTCTTTGAAAATTGAATCGAAGGCAACTGGACATATGTTTGTCTGGGAAGACGTTTCGCCTCTTATCCAAGGGGCTTCATCAGTTCATACGCATCGGTCTATCTAGTCCGCACTAGTCTGACGTCAGACTAGTGCGGACTAGATAGACTGATGCTAAGCTACATAACACCTGAGCTAACTAATGCTACAACTAAGCTAAGTATGGCTAATTTTTTGAAAGGGACTACTCCAGGGCGCCAGCAAGGACCATGTTGGTAGGACAGTGCACTTATCGTTCTCTCCTCGGAGGGGATGGACTTACCTTTTCACCTAACTCGCCAGTGCCCCCTTGGTTAACCTTGCTGTCGCCCTGGAGCCCCTAACCCTAACCCTCCCCTAACCCAATAATTTCAAATTTCTTGTCAGAGTTTCAAACATACAGCAGCGACACATTATATAAGGGTTTGTATTTTTTGGGGGGTAAATGTTTCCTTATCTTTGCCCTCCTGCAGAGCCAGCGGCTGCGTTTTCCAGCGCTGACAGAATGAGTGCGATGACAGGTTAACAATGATTAATGATGATTGTAGTTATGATGGTTTTGGAGAAAGAGTATGGAGTGAATATCCGCTGGAAGTGTGCTCTTGAGTGAAATATGTGGGTGGCTCTTAAAAGAGCTTTTTGACGAGTTTGAAATGATTTGATTGACTTTTTGTCTGCTTTGTTGGCAGCAAGCTTGTTAGTTTTGGCCGCTTTCTTCGGGCTGTTTGGAGGTTTCTTAGCTTTCTTCGCTGTTGCCTTGATTGCTTGGGGCTTCTTGGTGGCTGCTGGCTTCTTGACAGCGGCGGCAGCAGCGGTCTGGTCCGGATTTGTTGCTCGGCTTTGCGGCCTTCTTCTACGGTGCTTTTGCCGGAGCGGCTGTGACGGCGGATGCAGCTGGAGCGGCGGGTGCAGCTGTGGCGGCGGGAGCAGCTGGGGCGACCTCTGCCGTCTTGTTGTCCAACAGCTCCTGTCAACGACTCGGATTAGAATGATACACAGTTCCCTGCTAAGACATTAATTTATACCCACCGTGAGAAGTGTTTTTGTTTTACTGACATGAAGCATATGGGACAAACCAAACACATTTTGACAGTAAAACATTTTATTACAGAAAACAGACTCTGACCTATGAAACTCTCAATGACTGTGTTGAACACTTCATATCCTGCTGATTCTGCTCTTGAACCAACATCAACACGCTCTCATGTTGTTTCAGCCAGCCATGATGTGCTTCACAAAAGCTGGAAGACACATGTACAATTCTCTTGAGTCATTTTTTCACTGCGCTTTGTGTTTTTTTTGTATTTTCATTGGATGTGAATTTTACCTTCATAGTTGATACAACCATTAGCTTCTTCCTGTCCTGCCAGAAGCTGGTCCACTTCTCGCTCTGTCATCCTCTCTCCTGAAAACACAAAACATCCACAACTGTCATAGTCAGGAAATAATGCCTGGTTATGTTTTGTCTTGTGTTCATATTGTCTTGTGGGTTTTGCGTTTATTTTGAAATGTGATCTCTTGTTTCAGGTTGCTTACCCTTCCTCTTGTTTCCCGCCAGTGTGATTGTTTTCCCCGCCCTAATTGTTTCCACCTGTTCCCCTTACCTGGTGTCTATATATCATCTGTCTCCCCTTTTGTTCTGTGCCAGTTTGTCTTGTCCTTCATCAAATGAACCAGTGTCCTTATCAAGTCCTTATATTTCATGTCAGGTTTTGTTGTTCTTTCGCACTTTCACTGTTCTCGTTTTGATCAATTGTTTTCGCCTGTTGTTTTACATTTTTCCTCGTAAGAGTGATTTTTTTGTTTGTTGTAATCTTTTGTTTTCGTACCTTTTTCCCCGGTTGGGTGATCCTTGTTTTGTTTTGTTTGCTATTTGATCCTTCGTTTTGGAGTCATGCATTTGGGTTCTGTCACAGTTCAGTTGTGACACAACGTGATCGAGTTTGATGTAGGCTGATACCCACACTGAACATGTTGACATAAAAAAGAATATATTAGAGTGGTATTGTCGTTTCAAAACTATCAACACTACCAGTCAGAAGTTTTAGAACACCCCAATTTTTCCTGTTTTGTTGTAATTCAAGCAGTTCAAGAGCAATGAATAGCTTGAAACTGTACAGAGGTAAATACTGAACTATCAGAGGCTAAAAAAAAAAAAAAAGTTAGTTACACAAAAATGAAAAACAATGTACATTTCAAAATTATACAAAAACACTTTTTCAGGGAACAAGAAATGTTTTTAACAACTTAAAGCTGTTCTGCAGCAACGGAGGTTGATCAAGCCTTGAAAGTTGGAGCTACCCGTTCCTACAGGTGTTCCAACTTTTAGTGATTACTTACAACCCCCACTGTCTACATAAAAGTAAGCAACCTACCTGCAGGCCACACACTTATGGGAACTTCTGCAACAGAGTTGGGAGAAGAACTTTCTGAAGAATATTTGATTTCTTTGTAGAAAGAATTCCACGAGTGTGTTCAGCTGTTACATCTGCCAAAGGTAGCTGCTTTTATGAGTCAAAAGTTTTGAATAAATTTTGGTTTATAAGTTGATTCAATAATTTCTTTAACTTCAGTTGTTTATTTGTTCCGTGTTTTCATTTCAGAGTACAATGAGACATTAAACTGCACAATTTTCAACAAAAAAAAAACTGGAAAAATTGTGCTGTTTGAAAACTTTTGACCAAAACTGTACAACACGTTACTTTGAAATAAAATATATTTTACACACCTGTCATGTTTCATTCTTTTCATTTGTTCTAACTTCATGTGTTCACATATTAATTCATGTTTTTTTCCAAAGCTGTGACTGTGTCCCTTTGTGAACCCTTCAGTCACACACACACACACACAGTATTTCCTATTCCCTTGAATAATCTCTGACTTTTGTATTTCATTATACATATTTACACACACGTACACATATATGTATTTGTGTGTGTGTACATGTATATATACAGACACACAAACTGCTCATCATACCCAGAGTGACCAGAACATGTCTTAGCTCAGCGCCCATCACTGTCCCATTTCCTTCTTTATCGAAGACTCTAAGGCCTTCTACAAAATCCTCGTATGTCCCCTGTTTACACACAAGCACAAAAAAACACACAGTAAGTCATAAATATTTCTCAGTCACTGACATTAACATATAAACTGTGAACATGAAAACTTATCTCACTTTGTCTTTGGACTGAGCCACATGTTGTAGCATCGGCAGAAAGGTCTCAAAGTCCAGGACTTTAATTTCCATTTCTGTACACAAGCAAAAGAGGACAGATGGACATAAGAGACATCAACGTCAATTAATTCATTCATCTTCCACACCGCTTAATCTGTCAGGGTCGCAGGGGAGCTGGAGCCTATCCCAGCTGACTACAGGCGAGAGGTGGGGTGCACCCTGGACTGGTCTCCAGTCAATCACAGGGCCGACACACAAAGACAGACAACCACACACTCACACCTAGAGTCAATTTAAAGTGGCCAATTAACCTGATGTGCATGTTTTGGGGATTCTGGGAGGAAACTGGAGTACCGAGAGAAAACCCACACAGGTACAGGGAGGGTAACGCACACTCTGTACAGAAGAGCCCAGAACCGGGATTCGAACCAGGAACCATGAACCAGGAAACATCTTGCTGTGACTTGTTGAAAGTGCTAAACACTGGACCACCGTGCCGCCCACATTAACATTTACTTTTCAAAAAAAAAAAAGTTTAGCAGAACAGGACATGAGCACAATAATGGATTTCACTCAATCTGATTCTTACAAAGACGAAACAACTTTGAAAATATTCTTCAATAATTATATGATTAGATTTTTATTCATAAACATTTTAACTTAACAAAAACATCTTTACTTTATGTCCATACCATCAGGTTTGGGCTGTCCTAGCACTCGGAGGACTTCAGCATTGGTTGGATTTTGTCCCAGAGCTCTCATCACATCTCCACACTGAGAAAACAAGATCTTCATCTGATTGTCTGGACTTCTGTCGAACAGCTGGAAGGCTTCTCTGAATTCTGCAGACGCCAAAGAGTGGACTGATTTTTAGTCTGATGGTTGATGAACTGCATCAAACAATTCTTCATATTCAGAACTTGTCTAAACAATGACAGGTTTTGTGATGACGTGTAAATGCAAAGACTCGTGGATCACATGAAAATCAAAATACACATCATGTTAAAAGCAGGTTGAGTCTGAGCTCAGAGTTTATACTGGAATCAGTCATAATGTCACTGTGCAAACTGGTTATACTCCTTCTGTGTGTGTGTGTGTGTGTGTGTGTGTGTGTGTGTGTGTGTGTGTGTGTGTGTGTGTGTGTGTATGTGTATGTTTGCTTTACCTACAATCTGATCAGCACTGAATTCAATCTGAAAAAAAAAAAAAAAACAGTTAATCCTAACCCTGTGATTACCATTAAGTCATTGATTTTCCAGTGGCTAATGTGGTTCATTCAGTTTTTTCAATTCATTAAAATGTATAAAGCTTCTTCCACGATCAAAATGGTCTCAAAGCTGTTCACACAGAGCCAGAGTCTGACCCCAGATCAGCAGAAACAGCTCCCTGTGAACCCGGCTCACAGGGGGGAGCCTCCTGCTGAGGGCCGGGCTGGGTCATTAAACACAGTCATGTGTTAGAGACGGATCATTGCTTCATATAAATCACATATAACAGACACTCATGAATCACCTCCTGCAGCTGTTCAGCTTTCTCCTCATACACTGTGGCTTTAAATGTTTCACTCGTTTCCTCTGAACTAAGTTTTCTTTCTTCTAACATTATAAGCAGAAAATGTGAATTTGTGTTATTGAAGATTTTCTATTACAGTGATTTAGCTTTCAGTTACAGGCAAACACAGGGACCAAAAGACAGAGACAGACAGAGAGACAGAGAGACAGACAGAGGATAGTCACACAGAAAGTCTGACAGATGTTCAGACCTTGATGCTGCGTGGCTCGAAGTCTGGCTCTTTAGAAGCTTCAGGGTCTGGAGACATTTTCACTGCTTCCTTCTTTTGTTCTTTCTTCGGTGCCATGAAAAAACTGATAGAAAGAAAATAAACAGAGTAGAATCATACAAGACAGTGAAAGAAGACAGTGAAAGGGAAGAGAGGAAACAGAGATTCCTCTGTGACACAGTTTAAATACTCTAACCCAAACCCCATCACCTCCATTTATGGTCAGAGAATGAACTCATGAATGAATCCTCTCAGGATTTCTCCTGCAGAAAGACAAACTGCAAATAGATCTGAAATAAATTCTACTATCCTCTACTGAACACACATCTACTCACACCACCTTAAATAGAAATCATCTGCTGTTTTGTATTGGACCCATGCAGAACCCCTTTCTACTGAAACTGAAACAGAACACCTTAAATACACCAATCAGAACCGTGTGGACGTATTTACCTAAAACTGTGTTTGATTGGTGTAAAAAGCAGCTACTGTTCTCTTTGTTTTCCTCATTGATTCAAAAACAATTTCAAAAAATGGAAAGACATTATTTCCTGAATCAGATGTTGTGTTGTCTTTGGTTAAACTCCATTTTGGACCTGGTTGTTTTTTTGAAGAACTCATTAAAGACTTTTTTAAAGGTTTGGATTCTTCTGTCAACTCACTGCCATCATAAGATATTACCCTACAGAACTCTGCTCTCCCAGAATGCACCTCTACTGTGGCAGATCCTTCAGTTCTCAGGCTTCTCTGCTGTGGAACCATTTACCAGTTTGGGTCTAGGAGGCAGACTGGGAGGCAGACTGGGAGGCAGACTCCCTCTCCATGTTTCACAGGAGGATAAAACCTTCCTCTGTAATGAAGTATATAGTTCGTTCAGGTTGATAGAACCATTTACTAGTTAAGCTGCTATAGGCTCAGACTGCCCGGGGACTTCCCATCATGCACCAGGCTCCTCTCTGTCTGCTCTCATTCATATCCCATTAAGACATGTTACTGACTCAGCTTCTTCTCTTTCCTGTGGTTCTGTTCTTCCTCTCCTCTCTTCTTCTGCTGTCGCCCTCTGCAGGTTCATCTGCTCTCAGACCTGCAGAGTCTGGGTCAGCTGCCGTGGGTCAGCTGCTGTGGGTCAGGGTTAGAGGGTGATAAAGACTGCACAGCACATTTCTGGAGTAGCGTTTCCATCACTCAGGGACATTTACAGCAGCAGGGTCGTCAGGAGGAACCACAACATCATAAAGAACAACACACACCCACGGCACAGTGTTTTCACACTCCTGCCATCAGGAGGCGTCACAGATGAAAATAAACCTTTTGAATCTTTGAATCTTTGAATGCAAACAGAAGTTTGGCTGCAGCAGAACTTCCACTGAGGAAAACATGAATAAAACAGTTTATTGAGCAGATAAAGTACCAACAATGTCCCCTAATCCTGCCAAAACATGATCCTTCAGCAGAACCACATGGACCATCTCTCATTCATCCTTTACATGAACTGCCTCCTGTTCCACCAGTGGGGGGCAGTGAGTTCATTTAAAGCCTCACAGTGTTTTCTCAGTAACTGTGTTAAACTAACAGGGATCAGTCTCTGAAAGTCAGTGCAGCTCACATCTGTTCAGAGTCACCAGCAGGGGGCGCTCTCAGACAGCCAGTCATATTTTGAGAAACTGAAACAAAATACGGATGAATGTGGAACATTGAACTGAATCTTTGAACAGAACGTCAAGTTTGACTTGTTCCAAACTTAGAGCTCGATGGACGTCTGTCAGCGAAGCCTGGAATTTACAGCATCAGCACACTCCACCTGCTGGAGGGGACCTCAGGTGTTCTGGACAAGTGGGACATATCATCCACTTTCACTCCTTCACTTCTTTCCTCAGAATATAGAGCATGTTACCATGGTTACTGAAAATGATCCACTTTGAGTGGCTGGAGGACGGGTCGGCAAACTCAGCCTTCATCCTTCATCGTGTCAGGTTTTATCTGCTGTCTAAATAAAACAGAAAGAAAAAACTGAACCAACCTGTTTTTATTAATTCCACTGATTAATTCATGACTTGATTTTAATCTCAGTTAATTTACACATTCATACATTTTCTATAATTAACAAATGAATTAAAAAAGGCCTGATGGGAACTGATGAACATGTGACTGTGTGTGTGTGTGTGTGTGTGTGTGTGTGTGTGTGTGTGTGTGTGTGTGTGTGTGTGTGTGTGTGTGTGTGTGTGTGTGCGATGACACACTACCTGACCTCTCAGGTTTCAGTCAGAGGCAAAGCAAGGCGAGGCCAGAAGACACCAGACAGACAGAGTGAGGGACAGACAGGCTGAAAAAGAGAGAGACAGACACCCGGACGGACAGAGAGAGACACACAGACAGGTCGTATCTGTCTGACAGATAGACAGACAGACAGCCACGCTGCTGAGACTCTGATGTTTACTGAAATTATTTTGGAATAAACAAGACAAGCAGGTAAGTCTGAACCATCACCTGTTTGTGTTTGTTCTGCACATGATTATTTATCTGTTTCAGTTTGAAACGAATCCGTCGTCACACGGACGATGAAGCCGGTCAGAGAAGGAGCTCATGTTTGTCCTGATGGACGTGATTTATTTTAATCAGCAGATTTCTGCTTGATCTCTGAATAAACTTTATTAATAAAGACATGTTACTGACTCACTTTATTAATAAAGTTTATTCAGAGATAAAGTTCAGCCTCCAAAAATTTCCAATTTCATCACAAGTTCAGATTCAGGTTTAAACTGGATCCAGGTCCAAATCTTCATTTACCAAATAACTGAAGCACAATCTGATCATCGTTTACTATTTAACAAAACAGAAAAACAATTGTAAACAAATCATCTTTGTCTGAACCTGAACTCGTGAACGCATCTTTCATCTCACCTGTACTGTGTTGTATCTGACTTGACTGTGTGTGTGTGTGTGTGTGTGTGTGTGTGTGTGTGTGTGTGTGTGTGTGTGTGTGTGTGTGTGTGTGTGGTACACTGGATATGCTGCTGAAAGTCTCTCTGGTTTCACTCTGTACATCATGAGACATTAAAAATCTTTAAACACTGAAAGGAAATAACTCAGAATAAACTGTTGGGAATCAAACCATCCACATTACAGCATTAATGACCAACTTACAGTCTGAAGGTCAGAGGTCACATCATTGCTTTGATGATGATGAAAGATAATGAAAGATGATGATGATAAAGGTGGTACTTAACTTAAACATTAGATTTCTAGTTTCTGCTTCGTGAGTTTTAACCCAGAGAACAAAGTTGTAGAAGTTTTGAGCTGCAAAGATCTGCATCACTTTGTTTTTGTTTTTCAGTTTATACATTTATTCAGATTCTGTTTCTTCCACATTCAACAGTTACATCATTTTAAATTTCAACACTAAATGTTCATCGTTCTCAGTTTAACCCAGAGTTTGTTAGAATGTTGATGCTTCAGGAAAGATCATCAACACAGTTTCACAGGGTCAGACAGACCCTCAGGTGTCTTACTTCTCCAGGTAACGTCCTCAAGCAGCTGTGTGAGGCAGCCAGTGACAGGCAGACAACCAGTACGGGCTACTGGAAACCAGTGAGGATCTCAGACTGGTCAGACTGCAGTCGTCTGTCAGTCTGATCTTCATCTAAAGATGCATGTGACTCAGGCATTAATAGTTTGAAAGCTGCTCGTACGTCTGAGCGACACAGTGCTGACTCCAGCTTATAGTTTAAGATAAACCAGCAGACCCAGTATTTATAGAGCAGCTGACTGGTGAACAAGCTGATCAGAGACCAGATATTAACAACTGCTGCCACCAACAACTGCTGCAGTCTAAATTAGCTCAGTGCTGCTGTGGCCAGGCTAGCCGCTAACTGAGCAGGGTCACACTGAAAGGTTAACAGCCTGTCGGAGGAAATAGCATTTAGCTAGTCTGATTAGCACTGCTAGCTTCAGCTCAGGATAGCATGCGTGCTATAAGATGAGATGGCAGGTCCTGACCCAGGAAAGCTGTAATGTGATGGATTATAACACAGATCTGGTTGCTTAAAATGTCTGTGCTGCAGAAGTGTTAACACAGGCCTCAAACAGGAGCTAGCAACTCATCAGCCTAAATATTTGTGCTATGAGGTGCTGACATCTGGCCAGATGCATTAAGCTAATGAGCAAATAGCTTTAGGAACTTTGACCTCTGACCCTTCTCTTCAGTTTCCTTATTAAAGGGAAACTGCCCGTCATCGCTCTTCATGCCAAACAAAAGACGAGTGATGTTTGTTGTTTCATTCAGTTTTTTTGGGAGATTTAAAAAAATAAGAATGAAGCTGCAGAGAAAATCAAACACACACACAGAGTCACACACACAGACACACAGACACACACACACAGTAACATGTGATTGCTGCACATTTGGAGGTTTCAGAGTTACAGGTTACTTGGCATCAGAATTGCAATGTGATCCTGACAAACCACACACTCATCAAACACACACACACACACACACACACACTGATACGTCAGTGTGTGGATGTGTTTCACGTCTGGCAGCGGCTCTGCACTGTAGCTGGTTTGAGTCCACAGAGATTTCAGTGAGAAACTGGAGAAACAAGTCGAGTGTAAGAGAGTTTGTCTGAGTACGACTCAATCAGAGAGACACAGCACAACTCGACACCCACAACTCAGCACCCACAATCCATCTGTCCGGAGAAACTCATCAAAAACAGCACACCAGTCAGCCGGCCTGTTAACAGTGACCAGTTCCCTCACCTCAGTCACTTATCAAACCTGGGACGACGTAGTTCCACTTTGCTTCGTGTCCAGAAAACAGTTCTGTTGATGTAACGTCATCTGAGTTTCTGGACGTAGTTAAAGTCCGGCTGCAGTGTGGAGCACTGTCGCCTCATCCAACCCCAACCGAACACTGTAGTTTTTCTTTGAAAAACACAGACGACAGTGATTGCACAGCTTTGTCATTAATGTTGTTCAGCAGCATAGAAACCTGAGCGGCCAACAGGTCACAGGACGACGTGAAGCTGAACCCAGAAATATGACAAACAGCGCAGCTGAACCCGAAATCAAAGCTCTTCCCCCAAAATGAGTGTTTCTGACAAACAGAATGGCAAACAACTCAGCCCACCATCAACTCGGAGATTTTACTCCTGGACGAGAAATAGAAACTGTCTCACTAAAAAAATAATTCAATTAACAAACCAAGAACAATGTTTTCTAACATTCACTGCACCTGCAAACTGAAGGAAACACACGTCAAATCAGATTCATGACACAAGCTGACGTTCCACAGGAAACATCCAAACTGCTGAGGCTGCGTCGCTCTTCATGTTCGCTCCCAGAGAACAGAACCAAGAACTGAGCTCACCCCAGAGTCTGACCTCCACCTGTTTCCTGTTTTAAGAATAAGATAAGAAATCCTTTATTAGTCCCTCAGTGGGGAAATTGCATTCAGCAACAGCAAGATTACAGTCCAGTAAGTGAAAGTAAAATATAAGTAAGACCAATATGGCCAAAACAAGATACTAAACTAAGAGAACAGCTGCTGTAAAAAATAAAATATACATACACACACAGATAAATAAATAAAATAAATATGGGCTGGAGATTGTTGTTGAATGACTTTTCGTACACAATAAATATTGCACACTAATAATTGAGTTATTGCACATAGATATTGCACTTATAGTTGCATGGAATTGGAATCAGTGTGTGTGTTAACAATGGTCGTTATACAGTCTGACAGCAGCAGGAAGGAAAGATCTTCTAAATCTCTCCTTCACACACCGAGGGTGGAGCAGTCTGTCACTGAAGCTGCTCTGCAGAGCTGACAGGACGTCCTGCAGGGGGTGGGACTCATGGTCCAGCATAGATGACAGTTTTGCTAGGACCCTTCTGTCTCCAACCTCTCGCACTGAGTCCAGAGGACAGCCCAGGACAGAGCTGGACTTCCTGATGACTTTGTCCAGCTTCTTCCTCTCCTTCTCAGTTATGCTGCTGCTCCAGCAGACTACACCGTACAGGATGGCTGAAGCCACCACAGAGTCATAGAAGGTCTTAGAGGTGTCCCCTGCACACCAAAAGACCGCAGTCTCCTCAGGAGGTAGAGCCTGCTCTGCCCCTTCCTGTAGAGTACGTCTGTGTTGTTAGTCCAGTCCAGTTTGTGGTTGAGGTGAACACCCAGGTACTTGTAAGAGTCCACCCTCTCAATGTCCATTCCCTGGATGTTCACCGGTGAGGGGGCAGACCGGTGTCTGCGGAAATCCACCACCATCTCCTTGGTCTTCCCTGCGTTGATGAGGAGGTGGTTTGGCCGACACCAGTCCACAAAGTCCTGTGTCACTCCTCTGTACTCTGCATCATCGTCATCGCTGATCAGGCCGACGATAGCAGAGTCATCAGAGAACTTGAGCAGGACACAGCCGTCCGTGTTGTGTCTGAAGTCTGCAGTGTAGAGGGTGAAGAGGAAGGGCGCAAGCACACCCACACTGCAGGTCAGGGGGTCAGACACACAGTCCCGAGCTCTCACAAACTAACTAACACTTTCCAGGTGTTTCTACAGACGGAACCAGTCTCTGTATGGAAGAAGTAGAGAACAGAGCCCTGGTGTCCTTCACGAGAACTGCTCCCAGCCACTAGTCAGACACATGGATCACACCTGTGATCAGCTAACACCTGGACAACAACATGAAGTTCACTCAGGAACATGTCAGAGGACATAGGGTTAGGGTTAACCCAGGACTCAGCAGTCCACCTACACCTGAAGGACCAGAGACACTCATCTGAGGACAGTAACGTTCACACTGTGTCCAGAGAAGAGTGACGGTCTGACAGAGAAGTGGAGGAAGACGTCTACGTCAGACTGGAACAACCATCCGTCAGCAGAGGAGGTGGCCTATGCACCACTTACCCTCCTCAGACCAACACCCGATCACACCAGGACTCAGGTGACCTCATATGTGACATCAGCAGCCCTCAAGGTGTGAACGACCCCACAGCAGGTTGGATGAAGGTGAAACGTCGTCATACAGCTGCTGGAAATTCAAACAGTTTGACTCCGGTTTTTAATAAAGTTCAGCAGAAAGACGTCAGATCACCTGCTGCAGCGCTGACGTCCGAACGTGATGAATTCTAAAGTTTGATTTCAGTGTTTCCTGAAATCAAGTGTGACTGCAGCGCCCCCTGTCTGAAGGAGGACCCTGTCAGCTGTAGTCTGTCATTCACTTCCTGCACTACACCACAACACACACACACACACTCTCTCACAAACACACATGCATCGTTTTATTTTAGCGTGTTGAGCTGACAGAGAGAGAGGAAATGCCGGGCGTCTCTGACTGCGTCCAACAACATTCTGCGGTCTACAGTTACACACACGTGTGTGTGTGTGTGTGTGTGTGTGTGTGTGTGTGTGTGTGTGTGTGTGTGTGTGTGTGTGTGTGTGTGTGTGTGGCTGGCTGGCTGGACGCAGTGTGTGTCACTGCATTAAGAGTGGCAGGACTTTTCTCTATCAGTGTGACACAACATCACACTCTGCAGGAACAGCAACACTGATAACAGCTGTGTGTGTTTGTGAAGGCACCACAAAAGGACAAAAAGACACAGCTTCAGGAGTCAAGTGTCTGTCTCTCTGAAAGAAAGACAAGTCCAATTTCATTAAAGGACCAGTTCATCGTTTATATTGTCAGCTAAGCTCAGCACGGCGCGTGAGAGCAGGCGGGAAACTGAGACACAGCGGACGAAGTGTCTGATATTCAACAGGAAAAACTGCTTTTGGCAGAAATTTTTTTAATGTGTGTGTGTGTCTGTGTGCGCATGTGTGTGCATGTGTGTGTCTGTCAGGTTCTCGGCAGGTCTGTGGTTCCTCTGTGGGTTTGATCTGTCTCAGTGTCTCTGTCTCTTCATGTGATCCCAGACGGACTCCATGAGGTTGCGATCAGGGCTCTGTGGGGAACTTCACTGTGTGTTCACCCTGAAGTTTGTCCCACTGAGTCTCTGTGTGGCGCCTGTTATCACAAAGACAAGAGGCTGAACGACATGTTAGTGATGGACACACACACACTGTAAAACACACACACACTGTGAATGAACCGACAGCAGCTGAGCACAGTAAGTTTTCTAACATTAATGTTTCTCCTCTGATCAGTGTCGTGTTCACATGTTGTTCATGTGTTGTCGTGTTGCATGTGATTGTGCTTATTGCTCGTTTGATGATGTTTCTGTGTGAGTGCAGATGAATGAGTGATGTTTGATGTAAACTGTGGAATCTTCCCTCAGGATGTTGAACGACTGAAGCTCAGAAACAGCTGCATCTGTTTGCTCTGATCAATGAGAGCGACTTGACTCTGGTCACTTCCTGTTGTGTAATGATGTTCAGAAAATTATTCACATAACTGGAATAATTCAGCGTTTAGCGTCTTCATGTACAGCAACAGAAGTTAATGTAAGGATTTTAATATTTCTGACTTTTTATAAGATGTCCGTCTCAGGTTTGAACAGACTCAGTTTAATATTGAAAGTGTTTGCACGCAATACACTCATCTAAATCTAGACATATTTTTTTAAGTTGACTGTGCTTAATGTTTTTTAGTAATTTCAAATAAATTATAAAAGCAGTTTCAGCACAAACATTCTGAGCAGCTGTTACTGTGATTTCCTGAGTAATTCTGACTAAACCCGTGTTTAATTTACTTAAATTCATTGTGTCATTCAGAGATTGTGGTTGATGACTCTGTTATTGTGCTTTAAATTAAATTGTTTTATTCTACATATGTAAAATATGTTAATTCAATTCACAGTTTCGCATGTAGACGTGGGGGTGGCTGAGAAACCCGGCAAACAACAACGAATTGTGTCACTCTGGAGTAATTTTATCTGACAAAGTTAGAGTCTTGTTCAAAAGCTTCACAGTAAAAATGCACCTTGTGCAACCAGAAAGACAAAAGTCTTTCAGGTCCATGGCAGCAGCCGTGATCGATCGCAGCCGTGATCCTCTCCTCTTCACCACAGCTTCCTCACTTTCACACTGCACCTTCTCGAGACATCGATATCAGTCATCACTTCCAGCACAGTTACAAAAGTCCCAACATTAAAAAACATATCAAACAGAAGTTTAGTTAAACTCACTGTAAAAACACATATTTCTTTTTAAACAAGATACTTATACAGGTCATTTCACCACAAAAGACAAAACACCCCTCCCACTCTACCACACATGGTTTCTTCCCCTGTGAACCCCCCTATTTAACCAAATGGACCGCTCCAGCCCAGGTTTGGCTGTTCCTGGTCTGACAGAGGAGGAAGTGCAGCAGAGGAAACAGGTGAACACAATTTAAATTCAATGAATCAAAAACACTTTCAGTATTAAAACTGAGTAAATTCCACCGAGCGGCGTTTTCACTGTAGCTCCACTGACAGTTTTAGTTTTACTTTAATATTTAAACATCAGATCAAATGAAGCATTCAGTGTTTGCTGGTGGTGAACAGCTTTTCTGCTAACCTGTGGTGACACACACCTTTTGGATCTTCTTCTTCTTCCTCTTCTTCTTCATGTGGAGCATCAATCAGTCGTTTTTTTCCCAGAAACACTTGCTCTCTCATACACCTGGGCCAGGTGAGCCAGGACTGATGAGGCCCTGCAAAGGATTTTATTTATGGAACTTTGAAGATAAAAGACTTTTCTCAAAATATTATAAATAACAACAACAACATTAAGAGTAAATTTGGGATCAGGGGCATTAATCTATCATTAAGACCAGTGTGAGAGGGTCGGGTGGGGCAGCTGGGTGGGGAGAGTGGCAGTAATCGGTGTAGCAGTGTGTGCCGTCTGTGCTGCGATGCCACAGTGACTGACACTGTTCATGGTTCCTGTGGATAAACTCCGGTCGTGTCATCAACACGACGACTGGACAGAAAAATGGTGTCGTTCACTCTGATGATGAAAGTTTAATCATCTTCATCGATCCGACACTTTCACTCACACTCATTTGTTTTTATTCACTTCTCTGTCAGGACTTTTATCATTCATGTTTTGTGTGTGTGTGTCTGTGTGTGTGTCTGTGTGTGTGTGTGTGTCTGTGTGTGTGTGTGTGTGACTGTGTGTGTGTGTGTGTGTGTGTGTGTGTGTGTGTGTGTGTGTGTGTGTGTGTGTGTCTGTGTCTGTGTGTGTGTGTGTGTGACTGTGTGTGTGTGTGTGTGTGTGTGTGTGTCTGTGTGTGTGTCTGTGTGTGTCTGTGTGTCTGTGTGTGTCTGTGTGTGTCTGTGTGTCTGTGTGTGTCTGTGTGTGTCTGTGTGTCTGTGTGTGTCTGTGTCTGTGTGTCTGTGTGTGTGTGTGTGTCTGTGTGTCTGTGTGTGTCTGTGTGTGTCTGTGTGTGTGTGTTACTGTTTTTAGCTGCCTGTAGCTTAATATTTGTGGGAACCGGCGGTCACTGAGCTGATACACAGAGAGAGTGAGACACAGAGAGACAGACAGACAGACAGACAGAGACATGTGACTTTGCTTTGACATCTTTGTTTTTAACTGTTGTGTCAGTTGAATTGAAAAAAATGATGTGAGGTCAAACATTTACTGAACAGTGAAAATCAGTGGTGTTGATGGTGTGATGAAGCCTTTGGCCTCTAGGAGGCAGCGACGGCTGCAGAGTAAAATCACCTGCGTCAAATCAACTCCTGTTGATCAATAACAGTTTTCAGTCAGTCATCTGCCCCATTAGTTTCAATGATCAACTCATTAAATGTTTAACTGATGAACTGATGAATTGATCACATTCAATTATAAACTCTGATTTACTTCGTACAAACTTCCCAGCATGCATTGTGTTTCTGTTCAAGTTCAGTTTCTTTCACCATGTTAAAACTGTTTTAATCTGGTTGCCAGTGTGACCTTTGACCTTTCACTGACCTACTAAGAATCAAAACACCTTCGTCATCATCATCATCAGCTGATTCAGGTGTTCAGGTAAACTCACCTTTAGTCTAAAGTCCAGAAACACTGAGAAGCATCACACGACAGAGGACCTCCTCCACCTCCTCCACCTGTTATACAGCGTTCCTACATATATATAGGAAGGAGAGAAGGACAGGAGACAAGGAGAGGCAACAAGGAAAGGAGATAGAGAGAGCAGGCTAAGGAGAGAAGTCAGCGGTTGATCAGAGGAAGGTGAGGAGGGTCTGAAAGAAAATCATGTAGGAACACAGATAGGAATGAAGAAAGTGTGTGTGTGTGTGAGTGTGAGTGAGTGTGTGTGTGTGCGTGTGTGTGTGTGTGTGTGTGTGTGTGTGTGTGTGTGTGTGTGTGTAGGAATGAGCTGGGTCATCGTACTCTCAGTAACTTTATACTGGAGGGTCAAACTGAAGACTCGCAACAGCTGCTGCTTCCATGGCAACGCAAGGGTGGGGTCAACCCTGGCAACACTGAAGACACGAGAGACAAATGTGTGTGTGAGTGTGTGTGTGTGCGTGTGTTTACTATGCTGATGAACACATGAATGTTGGCAGAGAAATAATAAATAAAGTCTACAGATGAAAACAGATCAACAGCCTCAGGACGGCAAACACAACGAACGTGGAAAGACGCAGAAGAAACAGGCGGGACAATGACAGAGACAGAGAGCTGAGACAGAGACAGAGAGCTGAGACCAGGACGAGCGGGAAAATGTCAGTTTGACTTTAGGAAGGAGGGTTTGAGTTGGGCGGTGAGAGAGGAGGAGGAGGAGGAGCTCTTCTGAAGAGAACCAATCAGCTGAGACTTCATCCCTCAAAGCTGTAACTCTGATTCTTTACGGAATAAACCTTTAACCTTTAACCTTTACTGTTTCGGCACAGACTCAAACTGTTTTCATGTGAATCCGTATCACTGATCTGTTTGTGTCGTTGGTGTAAAGCAGAGTTTCAGATTTATGTCTCACTGAATTCACATGACGTTTCCTGCGTTTTCTCTTCGTGTGTTTGTTGTTTGTGGAAAATAAAATTGATTTTCTGTCACATTTTCTTTTTCATCTTTTGCTTCATAAACTTTGACTTTTATGCATCACAACAACAAAACAAAGGCAAAGTCATGATTCTGCTCCCACAGGAGGCGGTTTCCAGGCAACGGTGGACTTAACCCTAACCCCACCTAAACCCACCTAACCCCAGGTGGCTCTGCATGATGCCAGAATGGCACCTCTGCTGCCCCCTGTCGGTTCAGAGGTCTTCAGACGCTTCACACCAGCCTCGCTGGAGGAAATCCAACGACGACATGAAGCCGAAGAGAAGGAGCAACAAAGGAGGAAGGAGAGAAACATCGAGGTAAAGATGTATTGATCAGAAATCAACTGTCAACAACTAATCAACACACTGATAACAAATAATCAATACATGGAGATCCAGCAATCAATAAACAGAGCAGAATGTATCAGCTACTAATAATCTATTCTGAATACCATGATACAGAGACTGGCTCTGATTGGCTGCGTCTCCCATTGGCTTTCTCTTTGTTGCATCTGATTGGCTCTCTCTCTGACTGACAGATAGATGAGGAAGATCTTCCTAAACCAGCCAGTGACCTGGAGGCAGGGAAGCCCCTCCCATTTATCTACGGAGACCCACCCCCTGACCTTCTCAACACCCCATTGGAGGAGCTGGATCCCTTTTACCAATCACAGAAGGTCAGAAGTTTCGTGGTTTTACCGAAAACATCTGGATTTAAATGTGACATCACATCACGTTTTTCTGCTTCTGTCGCTTCAGTGGAAAATTTCAAACCTTTCTGTCTCAAACCTGTCTCTCTGTCTCTGACCTGTCTCTCTGTCTCTGACCTGTCTGTCTGTCTCTGACCTGTCTGTCTGTCTCTGACCTGTCTCTCTTCCTCTGACCTGTCTCTCTGTCTCTGACCTGTCTCTCTTCCTCTGACCTGTCTCTCTCTGTCTCTGACCTGTCTCTCTTCCTCTGACCTGTCTCTTTCTGACCTGTCTATCTGTCGCTGACCTGTCTCTCTGTCTCTGACCTGTCTGTCTGCAGACGTTCATCGTGCTCAGTAAAGGGAACATCATCTACAGGTTTAACGCTGAGTCAGCGTGTTACCTGCTGAGTCCGTTCAGTCGTCTGAGGACCTTCGCCATCAGGATCCTCATCCATTCATATCCTTTATGATGTTAATGTGCTTTCATCAGGACAGAGTCCACTGCAGAGTCCTAACCCTTCTTCATTTAACCACCGAGTGAAAACCGATTATGTTTTTTGTTCCTTAAAACCAAAACTTTATTCAGTTTGTTCATCATGGTGACGATTCTGACCAACTGTGTGTTCATGACGATGAGTGATCCTCCAGCATGGAGCAAAACTGTGGAGTGAGTCCACACACACACACACACACACACTCTGACACATGGACTGTTGTACGTATCACTATTCAGCATGAAAGATACACATTCCGGGGCTGTTGTCATTCCACCGTTAATCTGATAGCAGAGGTCGTCGTGTCGTCTCTTGGTTCAGGGTAAACTCTCGTCAGTTCTCTCTGGATTTGACCGACACAGAACAAGTTTAGTTTTAAATCACATGGTTCAGTCAAAAATCTGGACACGCCAAGGAGTTAGCATTAGCAGCTAATTACTGTTTTCTAAAGAAGCAGACGCGACCGTCAGCGACTGAAGGTCTTACGTTTATAATAATATTTATGAACAAACGATCAGTTCATCTCGTCGTCGAGCATTTCCAGACCTGTGGCTGGTGCTGCACGGTGACGGTAGTCGATGAATTTGAAGTGTCTGTTTTCAGATGTTCACTTCCTGTGATGCAGTTGATCTGGGATCTCAGAGGAAAGGCAAATGAAAGGTCACTGCAGTTTAAACAGCTTGAACTTTGACCTCTGTGGATCACTTCAGTATTCAAATCTGTTTAGTTTGGTTCGTTCAGGCAGGTGCGAAAACCTGCCAGTCAAACTCTGATGCAGACCAACGCACTGGACTCAGACTGTCTGTAAAGGACGACTCTAGATTTCATATTTTTCATAAGTGTTTATTGTGCTATTTATATGTGCGTCAAACGTTTGTTATGTTCTCATAGCAACAGTAAAGACTCTTGAAGTGTCTCCAGGATTTTCCCTGATTCTCTCAGATCTTCCTGGGAACTTTTTCTGAGTTGTACATTCAGATTTACAAATTCTGTCTCTTCTCAACATATTTAGATGTTATGTGTATGTGTATGTGTATATATATATATTTCTGTTGTTGAACAGATACGTGTTTACGGCCATCTACACGTTTGAAGCAACAGTTAAAGTTTTGTCCCGAGGATTCTGTGTTGGAGATTTCACCTTCCTCAGAGACCCCTGGAACTGGCTGGACTTCATGGTCATCAGCATGGCGTAATAATCAATGACACACCTGAGACACACTCATGACATCACTTCATAGTTTTTAGTATTTTTAAACTTAGTTGTTAAAAAAAAAATCACTTAAAACGTGAATTTCTTAATTTATACTATTTCACTATGTGGGTTAGATGATGATGATGATGATGACGACGACGATGACGATGGTGGTGGCGTCTCTCTCTGTTTCAGATATCTGACAGAGTTTGTAGATTTGGGAAATGTTTCTGCGTTGAGGACATTCCGAGTTCTTCGAGCCCTGAAGACCATCACAGTCATCCCTGGTCAGTGTTTGTGTCACATTTTAAGGTGGATTTAACACCTTAAGTCCACCTTAAAACAGTGTTATGGCATGTAGCTACAGAGCCTAACCATCAGACGTGTGGTCTGTAGAGAATCAGTCATGTTACTGCAGCTTGTGTCTGTTTTCATGAGCTGATTTTTGTTCCTCTGATTGGTTTAAACGTTTTCCAACCCCACCCTCCCTCAGGTCTAAAGACGATTGTCGGAGCTCTCATCCAATCAGTGAAGAAGTTGGCTGATGTCATGATCCTGACGGTGTTCTGTCTCAGCGTATTCGCTCTGATTGGTCTGCAGCTCTTCATGGGAAACCTGAGGCAAAAGTGTGTCCTGATACCGCCGCTGCTTCGCAACCACACATCTGACGTCGATCTCAACACTGGTTACCAGGGCAACATCACCATCGGCAACTACACCCACAGCAATGACACAGGAAGCAGTAACTTTGATTTCTATGAGTACATCAGCGACCCAGGTCTGACGCGATGAGCAAAGTGTTGATTTAATGTTTTACATTTCTTTCTGCCTGCGGCGTGGACGTCAGCTCAGCGTCTGTCTGTCTGTCTGTCTGTCTTTCTGTCTGTCTGTCTGTCTGACAGAGAACTACTACTACCTGCCCGGGCAGCTCGATGCTCTGCTGTGTGGAAACAGTTCTGATGCCGGGTACATTCACATGGATGCTAATGAATATATGACCAGAATTATGATGATGAGGATGATGATAACCGTGACCGTGATGTGTTCAGGGTCTGTCCGGAGGGTTTCATCTGTCTGAAGGCGGGGAGAAATCCAAACTACGGCTACACCAGCTATGACTCTTTTGGTTGGGCGTTCCTGGCTCTGTTCAGACTGATGACTCAGGACTTCTGGGAAAACCTCTTCCAGCTGGTCAGTACCTGACTGGTCCCAGTGCAGAGATTGGTCCTAACTGGTTTATGGAGTAATGACTTTACAAATTAAATTAAATATTAACTGTTAGGGGCAAAAGCAAAGATTTAAGTTTGTTAATCCTAACCCTTCACCATCCATCTTCACAGACACATGTTGTTTGTTTGTGTTGTTAATGAGGTGCTACATTTATTAATGGCAGTGAGTCTCCAGGAGGAGTTTGAGGTGATGGAGGTTGTACAGTTCAGGACTGTGATACCAGAAACCAGGTTCACATCCACTGTCCCGTTTGTGGTTTAGGCAACAAACATTTTTGGGTTACTCTGCAGGAAAAATGGTGGTTCAGGTTCAATTTAAACACACGGGTTGTTTTAAAGTCACTGTGAACTCTTTCTGTGTTAAATCAGACCAGGATCTTTCTGAACCGAGAGCTGTGAACTGAACCATTAACTAGTTTAATAATCACTGCAGACGGGTTCTGTACTGCAAGACCAGATAGTTTGGTGGAAAACAAACAGATGTGTGAGAACATTTTACTGATATGTTCAGAATGAAATATTTGCATCTTTCCAAATAAATTAAAGGTTTATCTTATCTTATCTTATCTTATCTTAAATAACAACATTTACTCATTATGTCAATAGAAAACGTCGGCCAGTCAATTTTCAAAATTCAAGTTACAAAGTGCAGAAATTTTAAAATAAGTCAAAATTAATAAAAAATGTAATTTAAATTAAAATAAAAGATAAAATTAATTCAACAATGTAAAATAAAATAAATTATAAAATGGGATTAAAATTAAATACAAAGACAAATAAAATAAGTTAAAAGTCACATAAAATCAGGAAAAGCTCTGAAATAAAAATATGTTTTAAGAAGGATTGAAAAGATGTCTCTGATTGGACCAGTCTCACATCTCTCTCACCTGTCTGTCTTTCTCTCACCTGTCTGTCTCTTTGCAGACATTGCGAGCAGCAGGTAAAACCTATATGATCTTCTTCGTGGTCGTCATCTTCCTTGGCTCGTTCTACCTCATTAACCTGATCCTGGCCGTGGTTGCCATGGCGTACGCCGAGCAGAACGAGGCCACCTTGGCAGAGGCCAAACAGAAGGAGGAGGAGTACGCTCAGATCCTGGAGGCGCTGAAGAGGAGAAATGAGGAGGTCCAAGCTGACACAGCCAAACACAAACACAAAAACTGACAAACACTGAAATACACACTCTGAACCTTTGTTTTGATTGTTGTTCCAGCAGGCGGCCTGCAGGGCGGAGCTGTCCGAGAAACCAGACTCAACACACACATCTGTGGAAGGACAGGGACACGAGCAAGAACACACTGCCATGGGAGGTACACACACCAACACGCACACACTCGACTGTCTGTCACCTGTTCCACAAAATATCCTGGATAAGAAACCAGGAAGAAAAACTTTTATCTTGGATAAAAGTTTCCATCCAACTGAATGAATGAAAAAAAGCTTTGTTTTTATTTTGTTGATTCATGGACTAGGGGTGTGCCCGATTCATCGATTCATAGATTAATCGTGACGCGACACTTGACGATTCAGAATCGATTCATAAATGTTCAAAAATCGATTCTTTTAATAACGGAAGGAAAGTGCAGCGGTCGGAACGAAAAAATAGTAGCGCGTGCCCCCCAGACATATTATGGGGCCCTATGATTTCCGCGATCACTGAATCGCGGAATTGGCCGACTAAAACGGAATCTATTTTTAACACGGAATATCACGGAATTTGACATAATTTGAGTGCAATGCTGTTTGCAATTTAGGAACGTGTGTCTGGGGAAAACTGCACGGAGGGAAGCAAATCTGGGTGGCACAACAAGCCCCTTCCACAGACTAAGCCCCTCCCTCTTCAAAACAATGTATTCATGGCGAAGCGGCTGCGTACGGCTCTGTGTTCGTCAGCGAAAAAACTGCGAAACTCGACGCGAACTGCTCGGCTCTGTACTGAGGGGTTAGCGTCGAGTGTTGCATATTCTGTCAACACTCCGTTGACTGGAAACGTAAAAAATACGCGCAGTGACCGGATAGTGTCTAAAATCCATATGAGAAACAATCTGACTGACATGAACATACAGTAAGATTTAAAAGGATTATTTTCTGCACATGTAAATCGAGATATCAGATTGTAATAGAAGTGGAAATATTGTTAATTTACTTTCCATATTTTTTCTTTTCTTTTTTAACATAATTTTTCATGTACATGTTCATAATAAAATAATCCAATCAGAATCATGTCAGTACAGCCACACAATATATATTTTTATTATTATTATTATTGTTTTTAATCTACAATAAATGAAACAGGCATTACATGTGCGAGCTAATGCCTTTTTCTTCTTTTATCAGAGGAGTTAGAAAAGAAAAGAGATAAACATGTTTTACTTCAATGAATGGATATTTAAAAATATACATCATTTTACAAGTAACTACAGAGACATTCTATGTGGGGGAAAAAAAAGATTAATCGAGATGCATCGATAATCGGGGAATAATCGGATCGTAGCACTGTGAATCGTAATCGAATCGTGAGGTGCCTTAGATGGCACACCCCTATCATGGACTTTGTTTCCTGCTCCTCCATGACGTCCTCCGTTCTCCTGTGGTAAATGTAGTTTAGAGCCCTGATTAACTATGGGTTTCTCAGTGAGGTGATGTCACACTCAGACAGGTGTAGGTAGTGATGTCTCAGCACTGAACCTCAGCGTTGTTGAATCCTCTGCAGTCTGAAGGTCACTGCGTTGCTACCGGATCATGTTTGAGACTTTACTTTGTCTCGCTCATCACTAACCAGAGTGTGTTTCAGAGTTTGAGGATGACCAGAGGCCGTGTCCTCCATGTTGGTACACCTTTGCTGACATCTTCCTAAAGTGGAACTGTTGTGGCTGCTGGCGGTGGCTCAAACAGTGGCTCTACACGATCATCATGGACCCGTTCGTTGACCTCAGCATCACCATCTGCATTGTCCTAAACACCGTCTTTATGGCCATGGAGCATTATCCAATGACGGAGGAGTTCGAGGAGCTGCTGAGCGTCGGAAATCTAGTGAGTGCTGAGGAGAAGTCAGATGGATCAGTCCACGCTGCCTCAGTTTGCTCCGTCACACCACAGAACTGATGTCGAGCAGGTCGCCCCCCCCAAACATCATACAGTTCCCTTTATTCATCTGTTACTTGTTTTTCCAGTTTTATTCTATATTTTTCAGACTAATCCAGATTTATCTGTGGTTCATACCTGGATCATGTAAAAGTTACAACATGGTGACTGTTTTCTTTCAATCATTTTGTATGTAAAATATCTAATGAATGAAATTTTCAGTAGTGAATTTCGTCTGAGGGAAACTCACCACGACTTCAGAGCATCAGTGGTTTCTGACCAGTCCTGAGTTTAAAGCGGATGAAAGCAGTGAATGTGACGGATTCCTCTAATCCATGGTTTGTATTGTACGAGCACTTGGCCTGTTCCTGACAGATGAACTTTGATGATCAGCACCACGTCACCGGGCTCACACAGTCCGTTTGAATCACAGTAGAACCAGTGGAGTCTTCTGTTCTTTACACTGTGATCAGGGTTAGAATGGCACTGCTGCCACCTGGTGGTTAGAGACTGAAAGGTGACAAATATAAAACCACTGAGGCGCCTTCAACGTAAGCCAGTGAGAGTTTAAAGACACACTAAGAGCAACGTACTGACATTCCTCTGCTGGTCTCTGACCTCTGACCTCTAACCCCCTGCAGGTCTTCACAGGGATCTTCACAGCTGAGATGGTCCTAAAACTTCTGGCCATGGACCCATATCACTATTTCCAGGTCAGACTTCTTGTTTGTTACCAACTCAGTGATGACAACTGACAACTGTTCCCATGGTAATGTGTCTGTTTTGTTGCCATGGTTACAGGTGGGCTGGAACATCTTTGACAGCATCATCGTCACTATGAGTCTGGTGGAGCTGGGACTGGCTAACGTTCAGGGCCTGTCTGTGCTGCGCTCATTCCGATTGGTAAGTGAAACATCACTGTTACCTTTCTGTCTACCTGTCTCCTAACCTGTCTCCTCACCTGTCTCCCTGTCTGTCTTGTGTTCAGATGCGAGTCTTTAAGCTGGCCAAGTCATGGCCAACCCTCAACATGCTAATTAAGATCATTGGGAACTCTGTGGGGGCTCTGGGGAACCTGACTCTGGTTCTGGCCATCATCGTGTTCATCTTTGCCGTTGTTGGGAT
Source organism: Toxotes jaculatrix (assembly GCF_017976425.1). Lineage (NCBI taxonomy): Eukaryota > Metazoa > Chordata > Actinopteri > Toxotidae > Toxotes > Toxotes jaculatrix. The sequence continues at coordinate 77,818 of NC_054411.1, forward strand.
GCAGCTGTTTGGGAAGAACTACAAAGACTGCGTCTGTCGCATCGCAGAGGACTGTGAGCTTCCTCGCTGGCACATGAATGACTTCTTCCACGCATTCCTCATCATCTTCAGGGTCCTGTGTGGAGAGTGGATCGAGACCATGTGGGACTGCATGGAGGTCTCTGGTCAGGCCATGTGTCTGATCGTTTTTATGATGGTCCTTGTCATCGGAAACTTGGTGGTGAGTCTCTGCTGGTTGACACCTTCTAAACTAAGTCTGGTTCAGTTGGACTCCTCCAACAGGGCAGCTACAAACAGATCAAGGTCTAGGATCAGTGACTGGTGGTTCTGGTGTGAATGAGATTGACTGGGAACAAAGAGACAGTAAGATTTCAAATTTCTAATCCAATCAAGCTACAGATCCTGAATCAGTTTCTGGCCTTTTTATGGTCCTGAATCTCTTGGACTTGTCACAGGTCCCGAATTTGCTCCTGATCTTGTTTCAGATCCTGAATCTGACCCTGGTCTTGTTTCAGGTGTTGAATCTGTTCCTGGCTTTGTTGTTGAGCTCGTTCAGCGGTGACAATCTGGCAGCTTCAGAAGATGAAGGTGAAAATAACTTGCAGATCGCCATAAATCGGATCAAGCGGGCTTTGGCCTGGACCAAAGCCTGGATCCTAGATCATATCTGGACTGTACTGGGAAAGAAAAACCACATTAACCCAGACCACATCGGTAAGACCAGACCTGGGACTACAGACCTTATTCTTTTGTTTATTCATCTTTCTTTGTCAGCTTTTCTGTTGTGATGTTTATGTTTTAAAGTTGTGTTTGTTGTTTCTTTTGTTCAGTATGTTTTATTATTTAAACGAAATATTCAGAGTTACATCAGATTGGTTCAGGGTTTGATAGTGTGGTGGATAATAATACATGTTATATGCTTTATTGTTTTATTATTATTGTTAATAATAATAATAATAATAATAATACATATATTTTGTAAATTTCATCATCAGTGGTCGACAGTGAAGAAGATGGCAAGAATACAGAAGAAGTTTTTCCTTTGACCTTTATGACCTCAGACCAGTCGGTGTCAGAGGTCAAAGCCCTCAGCTGTAGCCACAGCAACCTGACCAGCAACTACCATAACATCACCTTCCTGAGGGTGCCCATTGCCAAGGCTGAGTCAGAGTCCGACTTTGAAACACCTGAAAATGAAGACGAGGAGGAGGATGAAGAGGATGAAGAGGAAGAAGAGGAAGAAAAGCACTCCCACGTAAACCCTATTCTGTTCTATTCTGTTGTGTGTGCAGACCATGGGAACAAGAGAAACATCTGGGAGAAATACTGTTTAATTATAATAAACAATTGTTGCCGTGCATCTTCCTGACAGTAGGAGGGTGAATGTGTTATGTTGTGCGTTGATGATGGTGTTGACTGGTGTTGTTGTGGGGCTTCACACAGTGATGGGTGTGGATCATGTAGAGCACAGCGCTCAGCACGCTGAACGTGGAGGTGTTGTGTTCACAGTTATTGTCTTGGATGTAGGTTGGTGCCACATCGATAATGGAAAACATGTTAATGAGCTTTAATGGAGTCATTGAGTCGACAGCTGTAGTCAACGAACAGCAGTCGAACATATCTGTCCCTGCTCTCCATGTAAACTGGAGACGGTCCAGAGTGTCCAGTACCATCATCAGGATGGTCAGTGCAATGGGCTGCCAGTCACTGAGACAGCTTTCTTTATCGATAATCAGGGCAGAGGTATGTGAGAGGGACCGGTTGCATATGTCCACAAAGACATCTGCTACCATCCATGAGCAGGTCTGGGTGCTTGTCTGTGCTGGTTGCCTGGTGGATGGTGGATTCGACTCTCTCCTCAGGGACACAGGACTCATTAAACTCTTGGTGTGATGTTCCTGTCAGTGATCCTGCCGCTGTCAGTGGTGGCGTGGTGACTCTCTAGTTTCAGGTTCTTCATAGATCATGTCTGGCTTTGTTGTGCTCACTGACATTACATGGTTTATCCATGGTTTTTGGTTGGGATACACCCAGATGTGTTTAACAGGCACGGTGTTGTCGACGCAGGTGCTGATGCAGCTGGTTACTGCAACAGCACAGTCTTTACACAGCATCTGTCTCGAACACATCAAAGCCGTTCTGAAGCACCTGATCAGTCTTCAGTCCACATTTTTACTGTTTGTACACTGAGATGTGATCAGACTGTCCGAGGCCGGGTTAGAGTTAGAGCGCAGGCTCCGACGCCTCCTGCATGTTGCTGTACACACAAAGGCGCTTATAAACTAAACCTATTATTATTATTATTTATCCCAGTTTTTACTCTCTTGTTCCTCATAGTTCTGGTTCTCTTCTGCACCTACATTTACACAGCTGAATATTTTAGTTTTTTTTTTGAGACCTCATTCATACAGTGAAATTTCACTGTGAATCACTGGGAGATTCTAAACTTTTACCAAATAACTTCTCGAATAATAAAACAAGTTTGAGTGTGAACAGAACTGCTGAGCTGTCAGATCAGAGCATGATCCTGAATGAAACAGGTTTACGGTGAGTTATTGATTGTAGTGATAATAATAATTATTATTACTATTATATAATAATATTTGTTAATATAAAGTCATTTTTGGTTTGAATGTAAAATGAGTTTGTGTTTGTTCAGTGTGACGAGTCGTCGGTCTGCAGCACCGTACAGAAATATCCGGAAGCCCAGGAGGACGAAGATGATGATCACGATTCAAACACGCCTGAGGACTGCTGCACCGACAGTATGAACACACACACACACACCTGTACATGGAGCAGTTTTCTGGTGAACTGATCCAGGATCTGAACTGACTGTTGAGTCTTTGTGATTCTGTCGTCACTGATATGCCTTTTCAAAGTCGTTTGGAGGATGGGGACGGTACCTGTGGACTGGCAGACTCAGGTGGAGGTTCGCGTTTTTAAAAAGGGGACTGAGGATGCTCTTCAATTATCAGGGCATCATGCTGCTCACCCTGCAGGGGATAATTATTCCAGGGTGCTGGGAAGGAGGCTGCGATCTATCGTCAGACCTCAGATTCAGCAGAAGTACTGTGGGTTTCGTCTTGGCTGTGGACCAGCTCTTTATCCTTGAGGGGTCATGGGAGGGTTTCACCAATCCTGCTTGTGATCTTCATGGACAGGATTTCGAGGCTCAGCCAGGGGGAGGGACGTGTCTGGTTTGGGAGCCTCAGAATTGCATTTCTGTTATTTACAGATGATGTGGTTCGATTAGCTTCATGAGACCACGATCTTCAGCATGCACTGAGGTGGTTTGCAGAAAACTTGTCATTGGAAAGAGGGACATTCGTGCTGCTGCTGCTGATGGGTGGATGGATGGGTGGATGGGTGGATGGATGGATGGGTGGGTGGGTGGGTGGATGGATGGATGGATGGATGGATGATTATGTAATTTACTGATTAAAATAAACCATTTTTTGTGTGTATGTATTACAGAGTGTTATCATCGCTGTCCGCTTCTGGACATAGACACGTCCCAGGGCAGGGGGAAGGTCTGGTCTAACGTCAGGAGAACCTGTTTCTCCATAGTAGAACACAACTACTTCGAGACCTTCATCATCTTCATGATCCTGTTGAGCAGTGGAGCTCTGGTAAATATAATTTTGCATTATTATCATAGATGATTGGTTGAACATGATCAGTAGTTAACTTTGAACTGGGAGTGAGTGGAAACGTCACCCAGTTTAACAGTGTGGTTTATTATTGTCCTGCTTCTTTAACATCTTTTGTTTGTTTTAATTTATTTTTTGTTCTAAAACAAGTTATAATATTATAAATTTTATTATATATAATTTTTTTTTTAAATTCTCCAAAAATCTGACTGCTGCTCATTTCTCCTGGGTGCTGGTTGGTCTGTTTGATCTGGTCATGTGACCAAGCAGGTCAGATCTGATTGGTTTTCAGGAATGTGTGCAGTGTGAGTACTAACCCGTGGAGACAACATGGATGGCATAGCTAACAGTGGACTACAAACATGGCTGACATTATGACTACTAACATGACAGCCACACGTTACGAAGGTGAGGTGATGTGTGTCCAACTACTGCATAAAACTGATCGACCTTTAATAAAAAGAGACGTCGTGATGAAAATGACATGATCATCAAAACACAACAGCAACAGAAAATAACCCAACACAAAACAAAACATAACAAAGCATAACACCAAAAAACACAATACAATACAACACATCACAAACAAGCAGCATAACAAAACAAACAATAACAGCATAAACAACACGACAAGGTAACACAACATGTTTGTTGTTTTCTGTCAGCACCAAAGGAAAAAAGCATTATTTCATTCATTTCCATCATTTCTGTGTCTCTCAGTTACAAACACACCCCCCCCCCCCCCCCCCCCCTCCCTCCTCCTCCACCGTCCAGGTGCTAATGTTAGTCTCTTTGTGAACAGGCATTTGAGGACATCTACCTGGAGCAGCGTCGGGTCATAAAGATCGTTCTGGAATACGCAGACCAGGTGTTCACCTACGTGTTTGTGGTAGAGATGATTCTCAAGTGGATTGCTTATGGATACAAGACGTACTTTACCAATGCCTGGTGCTGGCTGGACTTTCTCATCGTAGACGTAAGAACATGATCAATAACACTGAGCCTTGGTAACATATCGATACTTGTTCTTTCAGTGTTTAATACTCAGTCTTCAGGTGATCACCTGTGGTTAGGGTTATGATGTCACCAGGTGTGTTGTGTCTTGCAGGTGTCTCTCGTGTCTCTGACAGCAAACATCCTAGGATACTCTGAGCTGGGAGCCATTAAGTCTCTGAGGACTCTGAGAGCTCTGAGGCCCCTAAGAGCCCTGTCACGCTTCGAGGGCATGAGGGTGAGACAGGGACTGACACACAGACAGACAGGTGCATCAGAAAGCGACCTGTCTGCTGGTCTCAGGTTACTCTAACTCTCCTATCAGAGTCAGTACGATTTCTCCAAACTTCATCTGGTCCACATTTCACCAAATCTAACAGAAGGAAGCACATGATCAGCTTCACACTGGTTACCTGTAGGAAGGTTAGGGTAGGGAGGGGGTTAAGACCTGTACGGGGTTGGCCTCTGTCTGTAACCCTCACCTGTTAACCTGAACAAGCCTGAGATCCTCTGGTCTGGGTCAGCTAGTGGTTCCTGGGATGAGGCTAAAAACCAGAAGGGACAGTGTGTCTCTCAGATGTAGAACAACCTGTCAGAGATCAGGCACACCAGCTTTGTTGATTCAAATAAATCTACAATAAAAACACAAAATGTTTTTATTTTTTAACTTTGTGTTTTGGTGCCATTGGGAGTTTACCTCATTTTTTATTTTATTATTTTGTTCCACTTTTATCTGGTATTTCCTGATTAATGAAGTTATTATTCTGTCCAGGGGAAAGTTTCTGTCTCACCTGTCTCACTGTCTGCCTCTCTGTACCGGTCTGTGTGCAGGTGGTGGTGAATGCTCTGGTTGGAGCGATCCCGTCCATCTTCAACGTGCTGCTGGTCTGTCTGATCTTCTGGCTGATCTTCAGCATCATGGGAGTGAATCTGTTTGCAGGAAAGTTTTATTACTGCTACAATGAGACCTCAGAGGAGAGGTTTCATCCTGATGACATCAATAACAAGACCGAGTGTTTTGCTCTGATCAGTGAAAACTTCACTGAGGTCCGCTGGAAGAACTTGAAGGTCAACTACGACAATGTGGGAATGGGTTACTTGTCGCTCCTGCAAGTGGTCAGTCAACATCTGTGTCGTCACTGAGATAAAATGAGATACTCAGTCTGATCAGAATAATGTTTACACTAATCTAACCCCTCATACAGTATCAGGCTGCTACGTTTGACAGGCTGAGTGTCGCTGTATGCTGATGACTGGGCGCTTTATATTCAGCTGTTTCACTTAAAACTGATGTTGAGGAACTTCTTCTCTTTCAGGCCACATTTAAAGGCTGGATGGACATCATGTACGCTGCGGTGGACTCCAGAGAGGTCAGTAATACTAGCACTGGTACCAGTAATGCCAATATACTGATACTGGAACTAATTCTGGTAATGATACAGGACTGATGCTAGTGGTACTTCACATACATGTGTTGATAGTGGTGATGATGCCGGTACCAACGTGAAGTTACCGTTGTTTCCATCACAACAGTCAAACCTCAGACTCACAACTTGAACCTGGCCTGTTGTTGCTTAACGTGGTTACCTACTGTGTAGGTGGAGTCCCAGCCGATGTATGAAGATAACCTGTACATGTACCTGTACTTTGTCTGTTTCATCATCTTTGGCTCCTTCTTCACCCTCAACCTCTTCATCGGAGTCATCATCGACAACTTCAACCAACAAAAAGCCAAGATATGTTTTTACTCACTGACAGACTGAGAGTAGAGTTTGTTCACATTTTAACAGTTGAAACTGAAAGATCAGCTGCATCTTTGCCCAGATTAAATTATGATAATAACTATTGACTTTTTCTGTGTCAGTTGACTGTGTTTTTTCTTTTGTCTCTACTTGGGAGGAACAGATATTTTCATGACAGAGGAACAGAAGAAATATTACAATGCCATGAAGAAACTGGGCTCTAAGAAACCGCAGAAACCTGTTCCACGACCTGAGGTAAGTTCAGATACTTCCTGTCTGATGTTGTTAGATCCAGATGTAAGTGTGAAAGTTAAATCTCCATTTGAAGGAGTTTTCAGTCATCTGTTTCTTCTCTTTCTGTCTCTGTAGAACAAGTTCCAGGGTCTGGTCTTTGACCTGGTGACCAAACAGTTTTTTGACATCTTCATCATGGTGCTGATCTGCCTCAACATGGTGACCATGATGGTGGAGACGGACGAGCAGAGCCAGGAGAAAGAAATCATCCTATACTGGGTCAACCTCGTCTTCATTATCATCTTCACCACTGAGTGTTCTCTGAAGATCATTGCACTCAGGCAGCATTACTTCGCTGTCGGCTGGAACATATTCGATTTTGTGGTCGTCATTCTCTCCATAGTAGGTGAGTCGGCCAGTCGATGACCATTCAGTCATTTATTAAAGTGTCAGTCTCCGTTTCTTTATTCAAAGCCCAGAAAGTTCTTTACATGTCTTAAATTTCAGGTGATGGATTATTTAATTTGATCAACAATGGACTGAGAGTTTATGAGTCCCATTTTTATTTGCTCTTTTCATTCAGATTATATTTTAGCCCACAACAACAACAGCAGCCATTTTTCCTTTAATCCAGAAGAAGAATTTTTTGAAATACCATTCTTTCTTTCTCTCCTCCTCCCTTCCTTCCTTCCTTCCTTCCTTCCTTCAGGTCTACTCCTCGCTGACATCATAGAGAAGTATTTTGTATCGCCCACACTATTTCGTGTGATCCGATTGGCTCGTATTGGTCGAATTCTTCGTCTCATTCGTGGAGCTAAGGGGATCCGGACGCTGTTGTTTGCCCTGATGATGTCACTTCCTGCCCTCTTCAATATTGGCCTCCTTCTCTTCCTCATCATGTTCATCTTCTCCATCTTTGGGATGTCAAACTTTGCCTATGTGAAGAAGGAGGCCATGATAGATGACATTTTTAACTTCGAGAACTTTGGGAACAGCATGATCTGTTTGTTTATGATCACCACTTCAGCTGGATGGGATGGTCTGCTGAGTCCCATCATGAACACGGTGCCGGACTGTGACCCGGACATCGAGAATCCGGGATCCATGGTCAGAGGGAACTGTGGCAGCCCAGCAGTGGGCATTGTCTTCTTCACCACCTACATCATCATGTCCTTCTTGGTGGTGGTCAACATGTACATTGCCATCATCCTGGAGAACTTCAACGTGGCCACAGAGGAGAGCGCCGACCCGCTGTGTGAGGACGACTTTGAGATGTTTTATGAAACCTGGGAGAAGTTTGACCCTGACGCCTCCCAGTTTATACAGTACAGGTGAGTCGCACCTCCATTAGAAGAAATTCTAAAGAACTCTAATAAACTCTAACGTTCTCTCTTGTTTACCACAGTAAGCTGTCGGATTTCTGCGACACTCTACAGGATCCTCTGAGGATTCCTAAACCCAACGCCATCAAACTGATCCACATGGATCTGCCTCTGGTTCCTGGAGACAAGATCCACTGTCTGGACATTCTGCTTGCACTCACGGCACAGGTAACATCACCTGGTTGTATATTGTGTCATACTACAATATTTCATATTATATTATAATATTGTATTATATTATATTATATTATATTATACTATATTATTATTATATTGATGCAGGTGCTGGGTGACTCAGGAGCTATGGACACTCTCAAAGCCAGCATGGAGGAGAAATTCATGGCCAACAACCCCTCAAAGGTTTTTTCCCATACTGATTTTTTCTAAAACTTTTACCTGTAAAACTTTTACCTGTTATTTTAACCTTAAGTTTAATTTCATTCAAAATAAATTTAATCTTGTTTCCTTGGTTTTAAGAAACTGTGTTAGAATGTTGTTTTGTTCACACTTTTACATTAAAACATCAAAATCAAACGTGAACTTCTCATCAAAACTGTGAACGGACGTGCGCTGGTGCAACATCTGTATATTGTTCATATTGTGTGATGCACAATGGGAAACAGACCCATAATCACTGTTACCTGCAGGTGTCATATGAACCGATCAGCAGCACCCTGCGGAGGAAACAGGAGGAGGTGGCAGCAACGGTGATCCAGCGAGCGTACAGGAAACACCTCCTGCGTCGGACGGTCAAATTGGCGTCCTACAAATACCGCGAGAAGACAGATGGACAACGAGATGAGGATTTGGCCCCAGAGACAGAAGGACTTATCTTTAAACAGATCAGTCAACTGTATGGAGACCGTCAGGACGTGCAGGAGCCCGGTTCTGGTGTTTCAGACGAGGAACGTCCTCCTCCTGCCCGCGTGGAGCTTCAGAGTGAGCTTGTCCTCCACAGCGCTCCGCCCCTCAATACAGACGACGTCCTGCGAGATGAGAACCTGAGGGAGTCTATCGTGTGATGATGCCTGGTGTTTAATGTTTTGCCTGTTTCTTCCTCTGCACTGTGTGAACTCGCTAACCTCTCTGTTAGCTTCACAGCGACTCCGCAGAACGACAGCTCGCAACAGACAGTTGATCCTGAGCTCCTCCTCTGGCTTTGCACACGAACGTGTTTTATTCCTGTATCTTCATTTCTGTCTGTGCCGAAGGAGTTCGGGGATTTTTTAATCTAACACTGTTCAATCTGTTGATGCATCAGAGTCATGAGCCTCTTCTGGGACACACAGTGTATTATATGATATTATCTGTTTATATTACGAGTTTGTTTGTGACATTAAAATTTACAAATAAACTCTTTTTAACTACTTATGATGTGTAACACGAATCTAACCCTTATTATGTTATCAGTAATCTGGGACTGTTGACTGTTAGTCCCAGATCAGGTGATTGTTACCTGTCCATAGGTGTTGATTGGTCGGATGGATCACCTCATAGCTCTGACTGGTCCACCGTGTTTGGAACATGTTCAGGAGCTGCCGGCTGTGACCAGAAAAGTCTTTTGATGGACATTTGAGTTGACTAATCATGACAGTATTCAGTGGTGAAACGAAGAGAAATGAATATGTGCAAAAAATAAATTCAGCTGTTTATTGAAACAGAGAAATGTGGTTGTTACTGATCAGTTTTTCTTTTCTGCTCTGTGATGAAGTTCATAACCACCCTAACCCCCTAATCCCCTAACCCATTCATTACAGCTTCAGAGGTGATCAGCGTCCAGATCACATCCTTCTGTGATGTCTGTCGTCCTGACTGTAAACGTGCTGACTCAGTGGTCCAGACTTCTGTGTTGCTCTGTGCACACGTCTTCTGTTTGGTGTCTGTGTTCTGGAAGTAGAGTTCGTCCTCTGCTGCTCTTCCATGCGTTTCTTTGGTTTGGGATCAGGATCTAAGGACAAACAGGGCTGTAACGCTGTTTGATCCCTGAGGCAATGATGGTTCCACGTCCTGCCTGGCTCAGAGGCAGCAGGGCTGCAGCTGCTGTCAGATCCAAATGGTCAAAGTTCAAAGAGAAAGACAAGAAGAGGAACAGCTGCTAACACACACACACACACAAACACACCACACACACACACACACACACACACACACACACACACACTCACTCGGTGCGTCTGATCTGTGTAACGATCGTTTTAATAAGTAAATTTGAATTTTTTGTTCTGAATGAGGTGAAAATGATAAATACGCCTGTAACTACATTTAAAAGCTGAAATGAGATTTAAAAGGTGAAGCATTTTAAATTAAAGGACGTGCAGCTTCAGACCGTGTCTCCCCTCAGTGTCCTCTGAGTAGACTTCTGTCTAATGTCCGGTCGCAGGAAAATGGAACGGATGATGCCGGTGTCACTCACCGACAGGAAATCAGAGACCTGGCTCCTTCACCACATCCTGCACTGACCAGATGACAGAACACAGGATTCGGGTAACTTCGGTTAGTCCAGTCTGAAACCGCTCATCAAGATGTTTCTGATTTACATTTGTTTTAAATGTAAAACTAATATTTCCATTAAAAATAATATTATTGGTTTAACAGTTTGAAAAGAATCTTTAAAAGATGCGGATGAATTTAAGAATCCGTTTTAGTTTTTTTCCCCGTTTGGCTGATAAACAGGACTGGAGCTGGACGGACTCCACAGAGCTGTGGACCACAGGCTGTCCTCTCACCGAATGCTTGGCTCCATGGCGGTCTGGACTCTCTGGTCGTCTCTGGTGCCTCAGTGGTTCTTTCAGAGCTCTGAGGTGTTGGGGTCACGATCCTGTTGCAGGATGAATTCAGACCCGAGGGATTGGGTTCTCTGAAGGACAGGGCGGAGCTTCTCATCCGTCCGGGTGTCCTCAGTTTGGTCCGCCTCCAAAGAGAAAAGAGCCGAAACACACAATGACCCCGTGTGGACGGATGATGTGTTGAAGGCGTGTTAACACGTGGCGTGAAACACCGAATATTTATCTGATGCTTTCGTTTCATTATTTATTTATTTTTGCTCTTTTTGTGACGTGTGTGTGTGTGTGTGATGAAATGATGGAGGTTTGTTTAGATGAATGAGTTTGTTTCTGCTGTTAAATTGTTAATATTCAAACTGAGACAAACAACCTGAAGGTCAGACACACTCACACATCACAACACAGATTAGTATCATACAACACACGTCGTTAATATACAACACACACACACACAGTCAGTATACAGTAAGAGCAGGTTCAGCTCATTGGAACAGATACAGTGTGAGTCCATCAGATTTAACACGACTCTGTAAATGTGTCCAGCTGTCTGTCCATCATCAGTGTGTCTCTGCGTCTTTTAGACTTTGAATTTGTCCAATACTGAGTTTTTACTTGCGTTGAGTCAGAATAAGTCGACTGCGTGTGAATGAAACGATGCACGACAAACCTCCATCGTGACACTTCACATCAGAAAAATCATGTTTTTTGGAGAATTTTAACCTTCCTGCAGTGCATGCTGGGAAGTGTCTGCAACTAAGTCAACAATGTCTCTAACTTACTTTAATTAGAATTTTCTAAAAAAGAAAACAATCCACTTTATTTTTCACTGATGAGACATTTTGAAAGTCACTGTTGTTGTTGGTGAACTGTCAGGTTGTTGTCCCACGTCTTTAACATGCATCACAGGCGGTCGCCTCGGTGTCAGGCGGAGCTGAATTCATTCATTTTCCTGTGATGTAACTGCTGAATGTCTGACCTCAGATCAGTGACAGCTCTGAATAAATTCACAGCTCTGAGGACAAAAACATCAAACATCTCACTCTGCGTCTGAAAGCAGGTTTACAGCAGTTTGTGTTTCCTGTGAATCCAGTGTCCAACGTTTTTCTGTTTCCTCAGCTGGACTGAATCTGTCAAACTGTTAAAAAACTACTGGCATTCATTAGTTTAAAAAACATTTTATCACATTTAAACCATTTCAAAAACCTTTATTGGTTTATTCCTTCATAACTGAACATCAGTAAAAGCAGAGGGCCGTGTTTATTTTCAGTGAACAGAGGCAAGCTCACACTCGGCTGTGATTCCTTCACCTGACTGCAGACTGTGCTCCTGCGTACAGAAAGGTTTCAGCTGCGAGGAGAGAAAAGCTGACACATTCAATGATTTGTCTCACGTGGGAACTTGTTTTTGTATTTTGGGTTTTGAGGAGTTTCCATCACTGAGACACAGTGACACACATGATGATACTTTTACTTCTTGTACTTTTCATTTTACTGTTAATACTTTTGTATTTTTACTTCAGTAAAATGTTGGATCCAGGACTTGGACTTGTTTTTAATAGTAGAGTATTTCTATGCTGCAGTGTTGGTACTGACGTAACGGGTCAGATGTTAGACATTTCTAAATCCCACTGTTCCACGCTGAAACATGAAGGATTCATTTGTTCTCTGTAAAGAAGATGAACAGCAGAAACAGGATCTGGATCATCAAACAGAAACAGCTGCAACACAAACCTGAAGCAAACACGACGAAAACGTTTTCTGCTGCTTTAGGACTCGTTAATGTTCACCTCACTCACACATTTCAGGTACCACTGGCCGTCGTTTCCCTCCTGAGACATGCTGCTCCTTGTCCTCTGAGACACCACAGCACAGCCGTCCTCTGACAGGACTCACGGATCAGAGGAGAACTGAGTGTGATGTCGTCTTCTTGTGATGGTGTGGTCTTTAGTCTGAATAATAATGTGACCTTTGACCCAGGAACAGATCAGAGCCTGAAATCTTTCTCCTTCATGTTACAGAACTTCTTGTTTTGAAATGTTTCTGTTTTTTTCTCACTGTGTGTGTGTGTGTGTGTGTGTGTGTGTGTGTGTGTGTGTGTGTGTGTGTGTGTGTGTGTGTGTGTGTACATGTGTATATAAATATAAATAAAATAATTTATAAATTCCTCCATGTTTTCATCTCACAGTCAGATTTAATGTTCTATAAATATTATTATTAAGCTGTTAATGTTCAATAGAGGCCACACACACACACAAACACGTGGAGGCTGTTTGTTCGTTTCATGTTTCTTTCATGAATTTAATCATCGAGTTTTCTGCTATAAAACCACAAACATCTGAACTGAAGCAATCACAACGCACAGAGAACTCAGACCAGAACCAGAACTGAACGCAGACCAGCTATGGACAGAGGTGAGACAAAAACGATTTTAGATTTTGTCGGGGCTGCTTCAGTGTCCTAACCCAGACCTGACACGGATCAGAAAAGTTATTATTTTAAATGTAGTTTTATTCATCTTCTGTTTTGTGTCTTGTCCTCAATGAGACACGACCGGTTCAGAAATGAAGACGTCTCTGAGAGTGAAATGTCTTCAAGCTCTACAACCAGTTTAACTGTGAAGTCACATCATATACTCCTCTGTCTGTCTGCCTGTCTGTCTGCCTGTCTGTCTGCCTGTCTGCCTGTCTGTCTGTCTGCCTGTCTGTCTGTCTGCCTGTCTGTCTGCCTGTCTGTCTGCCTGTCTGCCTGTCTGCCTGCCTGTCTGCCTGTCTGCCTGTCTGTCTGTCTGCCTGTCTGCCTGCCTGTCTGCCTGTCTGCCTGTCTGCCTGTCTGTCTGTCTGTCTGTCTGCCTGTCTGTCTGCCTGTCTGTCTGCCTGTCTGCCTGTCTGCCTGCCTGTCTGCCTGTCTGTCTGCCTGTCTGTCTGTCTGTCTGTCTGTCTGTCTGTCTGTCTGCCTGCCTGTCTGTCTCAGTCATCCTCCTGTTGTCAGTCCTGTCTCTGGGCGTCTCCTCTCAGCCAATCACAGACAGCCAGCGTCTGTTCACCATCGCTGTCAGCAGGGTGCAGCACCTCCACCTGCTCTCTCAGAGACTCTTCTCCGACTTCGTAAGTGTCAGCGGCTCACAGGGACACGGGGACGGTTCATCAATGTCCTCTGAGTCCACTTCTCTATGTGTTGCTGTGTCTGTTGTGTATTTCTGTGTGTGTTACTGTGCAGCTCTGTGTGTTGTTTGTTAGGAGAGTTCTCTGCAGACGGAGGAGCAGCGTCAACTCAACAAAATCTTCCTGCAGGATTTCTGTAACTCTGATTACATCATCAGCCCCATCGACAAGCACGAAACACAACGCAGCTCCGTGAGTACACACAGGACACATGGGGCACATGGGACACACGGGACACATGGGGCACATGGGACACACGGGACACATGAGACACACAGGGCACATGGGGCACATGGGACACACGGGACACATGAGACACACAGGGCACACGGGACACATGAGACACACAGGGCACACAGGGCACACGGGACACACGGGGCACATGGGACACACGGGACACATGAGACACACGGGGCACACGGGACACACGAGACACACGGGACACATGAGACACACGGGACACACGGGACACATGAGACACACAGGGCACACAGGGCACACGGGGCACACGGGACACACGAGACACACGGGACACATGAGACACACAGGGCACACAGGACACACGGGACACATGAGACACACAGGGCACACTGGACACATGAGACACACAGGGCACACGGGACACACGAGACACACGAGACACACGGGACACACGGGACACATGAGACACACAGGGCACACGGGACACACGGGACACACACACAGACAGTCCCACACAATATCAGTCATGGTACCTTCAGCACATTGGTTCCATCGGTTGGTTCTAGGTTCTGAAGCTGTTATCGATCTCCTATCGATTGGTTGAGTCTTGGGAGTTCTCCAGCCGTTCTCTGTCTGGAGGTTCTGCTCAGCGGAACCAGATTTCACCCAAACTGTCTGAACTAAAGACGGGAATCCTGCTGCTGATCAGGGTGAGAGCAAACACACACACACACATCGTCGTGCACGCTGAGCTGATCTAACCAATCAGAGCAGCTATTTGACTGACCACCTGACCCTGCAGGCCAATCAGGATGGAACGGAGATGTTCTCAGACCCCTCAGCCCTCCAGCTGGCTCGTTATGGAAACTACTATCAGAGTCTGGGAGCCGACGAATCGCTGAGACGGACGTATGAACTGCTGGCCTGCTTCAAGAAGGACATGCACAAGGTGGGATAGTGTTGGAGGAGGGTGGAGAGGAGGAGAAGGAAGTACTGATGATGTAATGATGATGATGTCTGTGTGTACAGGTGGAGACGTACCTGACAGTGGCTAAATGTCGACTCTCTCCAGAAGCTAACTGCACCCTGTAGCCCCACCCCTCCACGGTTCAGCCTCCTGTTGATGATCTTATCCTGTAGTTCCACCCGTTAGCCAAATCTGACAACTAGCGTTAGCCGCAGCCGGGGGCTCAAGTCCAAACTGATGATGAAATGATGATGTCATCATGATGTCATATTGTCAGCAAGTGAAATAAAGTGTGTTCATTCAGTTGTGTCTTCGCTCTTTCTTCTTCACGTCCTGAAAGTCATAATATTTGTAATATATTTCATCGTCTTCAGTTTGTTCTGGTCTCAGACCTTCCTCTGTAAAACCCACTCAGACCCGGTCTGAGCCTGGACCTCTGAACAGGTCCTCCTGACCACAAACATCAATAAAGAGTTCTACAGCTAAAAACAAAATCGAATCATAAATGAAGTTCTGTGTTGGGGGTTGGTGTCTCGCAGCGCTGCCTCTAACATTTGTTCTCTGGTTGAATCTATTAAATGTTTGGTCAGTAAAACACGGATTAAACCACAGTGACGTCTTCAAACGTCTCTGAAAGGAAGCAGGAAACTGAAGCTGAGCTTTCTGGCTTTTATACGAGTTTAATAAGTCATGGACCTCATCACAGGAGAAGAAGACAGTAGGACCAGTAACAGGACTAAAAATAAGACTTACAATAACAATAGTAAGACTAATGATAATAGGACTAATAATAATCATCAATGATACTAATAATGGGACAGTAACTGGACAGAAATTCATTCTAGAGTATTTAGGATCATCAAGATGATGAACAGCATCTAAGAAATATGAGTATTAATGATTCATTTTCATTTGGTTCCTTATTATGTAGTTAATTCTACGCAGTTGCGACAAAAAGCGTTTCTTTCCTGCATTGAATCAATCTCATCAGCAGGGGGCGCCGTCGCTTCGGCTCCTTTCGTTGACCGACACTCCTCGGCAGTGTTCGGCTGAATTCGTCTGGTAACGGTCGGTGTGTTCAAATCTTCGGCTGCAGCTCCTCCTGGAGACTCAAGTAGAGAAAGAGCCGAGAGAAAAGAGGGAAAACAAACGATAGGAACTGATAGACGGAGTCTTCAAACGGAATGACGGTGCTGCAGGAACCTGTCCAGGTAAAAACACATCTTCAGGTCGTTGTCATGAGCAGGGAGCCGAGTTTTTATGAAGCCCTTGCTACCTTCTCTGCCCCGGCCTCAGCGGCTGGTCCGGTCCGCGGTTTGAGAACTCTTCCTCCGCCACAGGCCCCACATCCCGCCGCAAGTGGCACGGAGCGTTTGATTAATGTTGTTGGTGGTAGAAATCCGATCATTACAATAAGGTCTGGTTTGTCGGGAGGCGTTTGGATCAACACTTTAACACAATGCTAGTTCGTTAGCTAACGTCAGCTTTCAGTTCACATCGGTCACGCCAGCCTCCGTTAAAAAACCTACCAAATTGAGGTTTATTGTTGTATCGCTTAAAAAATAAAGAGGATGGAACAAATCTTACGATGCTTTCTGGATTGATAGGCGCCGTTCATTGTTTCGGGGTAGACACAATAAATAAATTGTATTTTAGTTTACGATAATTTATCGTTAATTTATCATGTTGGTCTGATTACGCTGCACTCTGGCCGAGGTCACAATGTACCGCGGAGGGCGACAATACCCTGCGCTAACAGTCATCAAAGTTGGTATTCTACCTTAACAACCCGCCTGTGGTTGAGTTTGTGTATGCCGAATCGATCAGCAGTCTGTATTGATGTTTTTAAAGAAATAGCTTTGTGTTTTGTTGATGAGCGGGACAATAAGAAATAGTTAATTGTCTGCTAATGCTGGATTGCTAACAGTTGGGTTCTGTTAGCCGGCTAGCTCCGTGTATAAGGTGAAGCACTTTCAGAAAGTCCGTTTTTAAGCTTACACGTGAACATGAAGAGGTTACGGTTTTATTCAGATTGCATGGGAAGTCTGACCCCAGAGCAGCTACAGCAGTCAGGCTAAAGTTAACCAACAGCTAGTTAGGCTCTTGTTGCTAACGCTAGCTAACGTCAGCTAGCTACCGGTTAACGTGAACATTAGCCTTCAGCTGGTTATCTGCCATGTTAACCAGAGTTAACCAACGCCGTACTTTCGTCTGACGGTTAGTGTACGACCAGTATAAATATCTACTGAACAAACTTTGGGTCACAGGTATGTTCGTGACACCACGACCAGAATCAGCGTTAGCATACTGAAATAAACTGTTTAATTCTGTGACGTGTTGACATGCAAGTGATCGTGTCTAACTGGTCTAAAACCAGTAACATCACTGTTCACAGTGGGAGCTCATTGTGGTGTTTAACCAGACTCAGGGTTTTCAGAGGGCTTAGTTGCTGTCTGAGACCCGGGGGTGGTGGTTGGAAGGGTTTCACATTATTTGGAAAAAAAAGTTTTTTTGTTTTTTTTTACATTGTTTTTGACCATTATTCTCACCATATTTGTGAAAGTAAACTGTGAACACTTATTGTACTTATGGTTAAAGGTCTATTAATTTCACCAAATAACAAGTTGGGGATTTAATGAAATAGCAATATCAAAGTTGGATAAGGCAGTAGTGGAGATGTGTGAATGAGAGTGCAGTGTCGTGTATGACAGGACAGCTAAAGTGCATCAGCAGTATTCATTTGTGAGGTAAAACTGGACAGATCAAAAGAGTTTCTGGTTTTTCTTTGTTTATTTCAGTTAAAACGATCCCATTACCTATTAACTCTGGGTTTGTACGTCATGGTAACAAATTATGGTCTCGCTTGCTTTTTGTTGCATTTTCTAACAGTGTTTTGTTTTTTCATATGAAAAAATGTTTAGCTGAGGCATTTTTAGATAATGTCAACTAACTGGCTTTACTGCCTAATGTTAATGACACATTCAGTACATGAATATTTATGTAAGTCAGCTCAGTCTGGGGATGTCACTTAGAGTCATTATTTTGCTGCCATCCGTCACAGGTGGATCACGTCTCCAGTAATTATATCATCAGCATAGTCTAATTTTAGTTATATCTGCTGTTGCTGTTGTTAATATCACAAGAATTACCCCCAACAAAAGTTTACCTCATCGATGGTTGTAGCTGCTGTTTCAATGTGATGCTACAGAATAATATCCAGTCAGCTGTTTGATGAGTTCAGCGATAAGTGTGTGTCACAGACCGGCCGCATGTTTTAGCTCTGGTTTCTGTTTGTTCAGAGCTCTGACAGTGTTTCTACATTCATTCTGATGTGTCGCCTAAACGCTGCTCTATAGGAGCGGTACAGGAAGTCATTCCTGCCGTCCGCCATCAGACTCTATAACTCGTCTGTATCTGTCAGTGCTGTGCTCACAAACCTGGACTAATGCATCATCTAAGGTGTGCTATAAACCTCAGTGACATTAACTGTATATATGTATGTGCAATTGTTTGCTGCTATGTGTGTATGTATGTGTATATAAGACCCCCTCCTGTTTATATATTGCATTCTCTTTTCCATGCTTAGTTTTTCCTATATACAGTGTATTTATTGCTCCTTGTGCTGCTACAACCAAATTTCCCCATGGGGATCAATAAAGTAACTCTAATCTTATCTTAGGTAACATCAGTCTATAGGTCAGTACCAGTTAATATCAGTTCACCTGTCAGGACTAGTTAATGAGTGTCTGATATTAAATCTCTCTTTCTGTTCAGGCTGCAGTGTGGCAGGCTCTGAACCACTACGCCTACCTGGACGCCGTTTTCCTCGCTGAGAGACTCTATGCTGAGGGTAACACCTGTCTGTCTGTCTGTCTCTCTGTTTGTCAGTGAGGTCAGAGGAGGCTCTCTACCTGTTGGCTACATGCTGACCTGTCTGTCTACCTGTCTGTCTGTCAGTGAGGTCAGAGGAGGCTCTCTACCTGTTGGCTACATGCTGACCTGTCTGTCTACCTGTCTGTCTGTCAGTGAGGTCAGAGGAGGCTCTCTACCTGTTGGCTACATGCTGACCTGTCTGTCTACCTGTCTGTCTGTCAGTGAGGTCAGAGGAGGCTCTCTACCTGTTGGCTACATGCTGACCTGTCTGTCTACCTGTCTGTCTGTCAGTGAGGTCAGAGGAGGCTCTCTACCTGTTGGCTACATGTTACTACCGCTCGGGGAAGCCGTACAAAGCATACCGACTGCTGAAGGCTCACAGCTGCTCCACACCACAAGTTCGATTCCTGCTGGCAAAATGCTGCGTCGAACTCAGCAAGTAAGAACGCACACACAGAACTAGTTAAAAGAAGTTAATCTAGTAAACCAACCCTTTTTTTCACACCAGTAGAAACAGTAGAAAAAGTGGAAACATTTTATTAATTGACTTCATTTTAATGGAGCCCTTAAATACATCTACCTGTCCCTCTTCTATCTACCCATCTCTCTTTGAATCTACTCCTATTTCTCTACCTGTCTCCCTCTCTCTGTCTCTCTACCTGTCTGTGTCAGGCTGGCTGAAGGAGAGCAGGTTCTGATTGGTGGAGTGCTGAATAAACAGAAGAGTCAAGATGACATCATCACAGAATTTGGAGACTCCGCCTCCTTCACTCTTTCTTTACTGGGACATATTTACTGGTAACAAACCAGTTTCCCAATTCAAGTTTTCCTGAGGTTACAGGGGGTTTAGGTGTATTTTGTTTTTAAATTTGACCAAATGAGTTAAATCATCTGCTGCGAACATCCAGAGGAATTACTCCCAAACAGAAACACTCGTATTATTCTGTATTTATTCTTTCTCGCCTTATTAACGGGCTGCAACTTATCTGAGTCGATGATATGTAGAAATATCTAATCCGCTGTTTGATTAGCTCAGTGATGAACATCCTGTTGCTGGCTTATCTTTATGGTCCTGATTTGTTTCATCAGTGCGTTCAGCTCTCACAGGTCTGTGTTCAGCCTGATGTTCTCTGCTCTGTGGAGCCTAACCCTGAATCTGATGTCTGTCTGACCTGTATGCCATTTATTGGCAACGATCGGTTTATCTAATCTGTCACTGGTGTTAATGATGTGAGACATTCTGATTCCTCACCTGTCTCTCTGTCTCTGCCTGTCTCCTCACTCTGAGCAGCAAGACAGATCGTGTTGCTAAAGGTGTAGACTGTTTCCAGAGAAGTTTAACTCTCAATCCGTTCCTCTGGTCGCCTTTCCAGAACCTCTGTCACCTAGGTAACACACACACACACACACACACACACACACACACACACACACACACACCTGGTGACCTTTGATCATATATTGTGTTTTTTGTGTTTCAGGAGAGAAACCAGATCCAGATCAGGTCTTCAGGTTGTCCTCACTACAGAACTCTTCTATAGCGCCCCCCCCTCCATCTGTAAGCCCCGCCCAGAACTCCTCCCATCGTCTAGACACCGCCCTTATGGAAACGCCACAGGACACGCTGGTACAAAATACAAACACACATTTAATCAGATTACTCTGGTCTGGTAATCAGGTAACTCGTGGTCATATTCTTGCCCTGTAACAGGTTAGTTACAGTTAAGATTAAGATTAAGAGATACTTTATTGATCCCGTGGGGAAATTCGTTTGTAGCAGCAGTCACAAGATGCAATAAATACACTCTGTCAGGTTAATCAGGTTAAATGAACTGATTACTGACATGACTCCGGTCTGATCATCAGTGTTGAGGGTTTTCTTTTTTTTTCTTTTCCTCAGGAATTGAATCGTTTGAATTTAGAATCGTCTAATGGAAAGCTGACGTCTGATTTGTCGGTTTCCTACATTGACTCCTCCCTCATCTCCCCGGAGACCGGCTCCCTGCTGGGTAACACGGTTTCCATGGCCTCGGCCGGGTCCTTATTGGCTAAACAGAACAAGCCCAAGAGCGGAAGGAGTTTACTGGGAGGACCTGCTGCTCTGAGTCCACTGACACCCAGGTGAGTGATTTTGCAGCACTGTACAGGTGAGTCTGTGGTTTTCGGGTTCAGGGTCGGGCATTTAGCTGTGATCAGGGAATATGTCAGTAAGTTAATGTGTGTGTGCGTGCACATGTGCACGCGTGTGTGTGTAGTTTTGGAATCCTGCCCCTGGAGCCAAGCCCTGGAGACCCCACGTATCTACAGAATTATTCAGCTACCATGGAAACGCAAACTACAGCTCCCAGCAAGAAGGTACGTACGATATGTAAACACACACACACAGACACACGCAGGTTTCAGTAATTACACTCTGCTGCTGCTCACCTGTCTCCTCACCTGTGTCTCCCTCTCAGTCTGTCTCCAGGATCAGTCAGTCAAAGTCTGTCTTCAGTCAGAGTGGAAACAGCAGAGATGTCCTCCCGATCCCTTTCAACCAATCACAGACCTCTGCGCCTCACACCAGGTAACTGCTATAACCAATCACAGGGCTTTGCAGCGACCTCATTGTCTCTGGTCCACTCAGAAAACAGCAGATCAGAAAGACAGACAGTTTATATTCATTAAGGGCGATCTGCCTGTCTGTCTCTCAGTGCTACCTGTCTGTCTGACAAAGCTGTCTGTCTCTTAGTGGCTCCCCTCAGGTCCTCAGTCCCAGTATGTCTGGTCCTCCAAACGTTCAGCCCAGAAGAAGCTCCAGACTGTTTACCAGTGCCAGCTCTACTGCCAAGGTACTGCACAGCTGCTGTAACACTGCATACTGTACTGCAGGTCCATGATGTGACCAACCTCCTGTCTGTGTGTCTGCAGGAGAACAGTAAGAAGTTAAAGATGAAGTTTCCCACAAAGATCCCCAACAGGAAAACTAAATGTAAATCTGCAAAGACCTCAAACAGCAGCAACCTGAATGAGAGTTTGGACATCCTCAGACTGGATCCCAGTCTGAGCCTACCAGACACCAAGATCCCCCAGTACCAGAGAGCTGCTGCAGGTAAAAATACTACCACCCATTTTCCTGCGGTGTATCCACCCAGCAACATCCTAAAGATCTTCCTGCTTGGACCTGAGGTGTCCCGGGTCGTTGGGGTATTCAACCCCCCCGGCATGTCCCGGATTCATCCTGTGGTCTCTTCCCAGTTAGAAGGTGTCCAGGAGGATCAGAGTCTTTCCTCTGGTTGTACATGAAGGAGCAGCGGCTCCTCCTCACAATTGTAGCAGGATGACTCAGTAACTGCAGTCCTGAAGCCATCCTGGTGTGATGGCCTCCACCCAAACTACAGATATCACCTCCACTGATAACACAGCGTAGTCATGGTATCCATAGTATATATAATAGTGTCTGTAATCGTGATCGTGAATCTAAATCCTCTCTGGTTTCTGGTTTGAGCTTCTGTGATCTGAACAGAAAGTTATGCAGGAGATTTGATGTTTGAACAGTGCTCAGATTCATGATTATCCTCTTTCTGTGTGTTCAGACAGCGTGATGGCGTTGCTACGGGAACTGGGGAGAGGTTACCAGGCACTGTGCTCCTACAACTGCAGAGAAGCCATCAACATCCTGACCTCCCTCCCTCCCCAGCACTACAACACCGGCTGGGTCCTCACTCACATCGGCAGGGCCTACTTCGAGCTGGCCGAGTACACACAGGTAACCCTCGTGTGATGCACACATGCAACGCTCACCCGACGCACAGGTAACACTGTCATTACGACTTGTTCGCAGGCGGAGCGTCTGTTCAGCGAGGTCCGGAGGATCGAGTCCTACAGAGTTGAAGGGATGGAGATTTATTCGACCACGCTGTGGCACCTGCAGAAGGATGTGGCGCTGTCCGCCTTGTCCAAAGACCTGACCGACATGGACAAGAACTGTCCTGAGGTAAGACCTACAGCTGTCCAGACCACACCTTTCTCTACAGGACCAGCTGTCTCAGTGTGTCTCTGCGTGGTTTCATGCTGTGTGTCTCTGCAGGCCTGGTGTGTGGCGGGAAACTGTTTCAGTCTGCAGAGGGAGCATGACATCGCCATAAAGTTCTTCCAGAGAGCCATCCAGGTTAGCTGCTGTTACCATGGTTACCATTTTTACTGTTACCATAGTTACCAAGGTTAGGCTGGCTGACTTTTTCCAGTGTGCACTGTGGTAAACAGGTGCAGAGTCTTTACAGCGTCATCAGTCCTTCACTCTGTCTTCTGTCTTTCTCCTGTCTGTCTTCTGTCTGTCTTCTGTCTGTCTCTCAGGTGGACCCAGGCTTTGCTTATGCGTATACTCTGTTGGGTCATGAGTTTGTTCTGACAGAGGAGCTGGACCGAGCGCTCGCCTGCTTCCGCAACGCCATCAGAGTCAACAACAGACACTACAACGCGTGGTACGGTAACCGTGGTAACCGGTGCATATTTATCATTGTCATTGTGATTCGTAGCCTTTCTGTCAGCTCCAACCAGTCTGACCTCTGACCTCTCTCATCAACAAACATCAGAACTGAGAACAGTAAGCTCCTCCTCTGTATCTGCACTGCTGCCACCTGATTGGCTGGGTGCTCCGTGTATATTTACATACAGCTGCATGTGCCTGTCTGTGTTAGTGACACGTGGAAGGCCCATGTTTGTGTTCTTGATGACAGCAGAGATTACGCTCTGTACTCAGACTCAGGGCGACGGGGTCAGGCGTGGGATGTGAGCGCTGTACATCATCTAATCCAAGGTCACGGGAAGGAAGTACCCGCAGTCTTATCTGTGCTGAGTGTGAGCGCGTCCCTCAGACGACACAGAGTTCTTATCACTGACTGTGTAATATGTGTAACGTGTGTATGTGCCATGTATGTAACATTCAGTCCAACACAAATTTCACTGTAAACACATGATACTCAAACATGGAGAGTTCAGTAACGAACACACAGCTTCTGCAGTTTGCATCCAAACACGTGTTTACTGTAAAAATAAAATGTGTCGGTGTGTGAATGAGCCTGACCTGGATCGGTGTGACACTGCCGTGTTTTCCTGTGTTTTCCTGTGTGTGTGTTCAGGTACGGTTTGGGAATGATTTACTACAAACAGGAGAAGTTCAACTTGGCAGAAATCCACTTCAAGAAAGCTCTGAGCATCAACCCTCAGAGCTCCGTGCTGCTGTGCCACATCGGAGTGGTACGTTAGCATGTAGCACCGTGCATTCAGAACAACTGCTCTGTTAGCATGTAGCTCCAACCCCCTCCTGCAGAAATGTATTAATCAATTGTGTGTGTGTGTGTGTGTGTGTGTGTGTGTGTGTGTGTGTGTGTGTGTGTGTGTGTGTGTGTGTGTGTGTGTGTGTGTGTGTGTGTGTGTGTGTGTGTGTGTGTGTGTGTGGTAGGTCCAGCATGCGTTGAAGAAGTCTGATGTGGCTTTAGAGACTCTGAACAGAGCTATCGGGATCGACCCCAAAAACCCGCTCTGCAAGTTCCACCGAGCGTCCATACTGTTCGCTAACGACAAGTACAAGGTAATCACTGTGTGCCTGTTACGGAGCTGTGCACGCACGCGCACACACACACACACACACACACACACACACACACACACGTGTTACTACTGCTCGACACATCGTTTTTATTCTCATGTAAATGTGGAATAGAAATGAACAATAAACCATGTTGAATCCAAATCTGAAAATCGATTTGTAATCAAACACTCTGTCTCTGTGACCTGTCTCTGTCTCTGTGACCTGTCTGTCTCTCTGTAGGCGGCTCTTCAGGAGCTGGAGGAGTTGAAACAGATCGTTCCCAAAGAGTCTCTGGTTTACTTTCTCATAGGAAAGGTAACAAACAGCTCAATGCTCTGACCCCTGACCTCTGACCTCTGGCCCCTGGCCAGCTGTAGTAGTTTAACCCCATCATGTCCACTGGACGTGGCTGAGTGTCAGTCGCATCTGTGTAGTACAGCGACATGTGAACCATCTGAACCGTTAAAGCTCACACAGGCCTCAGCTCCTGTAAAGGTGTGTTTTCTGCCCAGGTGTGCACCTGTGACTTTATCCTTTCATACTCAGGTGGTGTGAGTTTGATCCAAAGTCATTAGTTTACCTGTTCATAGGCAATGATGATGTCACTCAGGATTTTGACACGTCACTGTCTTGATGAGGCTCAGGACAGCAGACTCCTCCTGAGCCCGTCCACAGGTGAGCAGGAGTCTCAGGTTTCCAGGTGCAGTACAATGATCGGAGAGCAGAGAGATGTCAGTGGACGCTGTGACGCTGTCTTAGTCCCTGACTCAGTCACAGATCAGTGGACATGATGGAGTTAAACTGACTGATCTTAACTTGAGTCAGTCTCTGCCGCTAACTAACCTTAACCACCCCTGGTCTCTCAGGTGTATAAGAAGCTGGGTCAGACTCACCTGGCTCTGATGAATTTCAGCTGGGCGATGGATCTGGATCCTAAAGGAGCGAACAACCAGATCAAAGAAGCCATCGATAAGAGATACCTGCCCGAGGACGAAGGTACTGACACCCATCAAAGCCGGTGGTTTAACGTGTGATCTGCCTGCTGATTGGTCAGTTTGTGGTCAGCTGTTTATCCCGCAGAGGACAGGTGGACTGTTGATCAGTGCATTGATTTTAACCTATCAGAGATGATGACATCACACATCAGCACTTTGTCTGGTAGAAACATGACTGACCACATCTGTCTCTCTCTCCACCTGTCTGTCTCACCTGCCTGTCTTGTCTGTCTGTCTCACCTGTCTGTCTCACCTGTTAGCGGCGGAGGTGGATGACAGTCAGGACAGCAGCATCATGACGGATGCTGACGACACGCAGCTCCACACGGCCGAGAGTGATGATGTTCTTTAACCACGCCCCCTCCATATCCTGCCTCGTTTGAACCAAGCCCCGTCCCTTGCTCTGATTGACTGAAGAACTGCTGTTGCTAGGCAACATTCTGACAGAGAGATCTTCGGTTTAGCTCTGCCCCCGGTCCCACCCCCACCCCCGATTGGCTGAAACAGACTGCTGCCTCCCTGGAGCCCCCGCCCTCCCGGTATGTCATTGAGCTCTTCCTCTGACATCACAGCTGTTTTTTATGTTCTTTTTATCATCGTTATGGAAATAAATCAATAAAAACACGTAAACCCCGCCTACTGCTGTCTGTTCACTTCCTGTTTACCAGGTGAGAGAGGTCACATGACACATAACTTCCCTCACTTGTCACCTGACTGTACTTCTCAGTATGACTTCATCCTGGCCTGTTGTGATGTCATGCTGACATCATGAGATGGGCTCAGTTCAGTGATGCGAGCGACGCGTTGGTGAGAGCGTGTGCAGCTGTGGGTGTTTTCAGGTGTAAGCCGATAAAACCTGGCGACCGCCGGTAACGTGTTCCGGACTCAGGACGTGATCTCGCTGATCAGCACTTATTGATTACCCACAGCAGAAATGAATTGTAGCTGCACCCCGAGACCCCAGTGCATCATGGGAAACACCGGGCTGTCTTGTTGTTCTGATTGGTTCAAACATTGGATCGTTACTTTGACCTGAGGCTGAACATGTGCAGCGTGAGCAGCATCTGTCCAGATGTGAAGATTCTTTAAATGTTTGTAAACAACAGTGTGTAAACATGTGGTTTCTGTTTATTTTGTAAACAAACCAGTTTTATTTTCATCTTTTAATTTAAAACTTCTGTTCAAGAAATAACATTTTATTTTGAAGAGTATCAGTAGAAACTGGTCTGTGTTTAGTGTTTCAGAGTAAAAGTCTTTGTTAATGAGTCCACAGGCCCTGACTGAAACAGAACCAGCACCGTGGTCTGCGTCTGAACTGGAAACCAGCGTCACCTCAGAGTAACAGAGACACGGCGGACACTAACTCTTAAAGACCCTCTGGACTCTGGACTGCAGAGGACGACAAGACAAGAAAGACTCGTGAAAAAAGTAAATGACCAGAATTAACATAATGATCAGCAGCCTCCCTCTCACACACACACACACACACACACACACCTGAATCATGTTCTTCTGATTTTCTTCCTTATCGTACAAAAGTCTCATTAACCAGTCTGTTCAGGCGTTTCCATGACGTCCGATGACTGAACTGGAAACTGGACTTTAGTATTTTATGAATCAAACTGCCAGTGAAACAGAACTGAAGGTTTTCATTCATGTTCCATGTGATACGCTCTGAAATACAGTTAATGTAGAGAATCTTTACTGATTGACCACAGTGAAGAGCTGAGGTGTGTGTGTGTGTGTGTCACAGTCTGCAGACAGCGGCCTCGTTTGAATCTGACCTGTGTGATCATCATCTAACTGTGGCATCAGTCGGGTTCTGGGGGACAGAATCCCGTCCTGCTCCAGTTTGTCTGATGTCCTCATCAAGTGGCTTCAGTGTTCAGTTCAGTCAGTGGACAGTGTTGGACAGAAAGGTTAGACAGACATCAGGTCCGATCAGATCCAAGAGAAACTTTATTTTTACAAAGCACTTTAACAGGCGACAGGTGGTGAGATGGTTTTGGTACCTGGTATCAAACAGCATTCTGGGTCTGTGGTGATCGGGGGACGGGGACGGGGGGTCAGGTACAGCATTTCAGCATTCAGAAACAGGAGAGATGATGATTGGCTGAGAGGTGGCATCAGAGACAGAGTCTGTGATCGGAGGGATTTTATGAAGCTAGGCTATAGGCGGTCCATTAGCACGGATTTGTATGTTCACTGTTTTCTCCAGAGCCGAACTAGACATGGATCTCAGTTCCATCTCCTCCAGGACTTCGACAACCAGTTCAGACAGGAACCCTTTATCTGAGAAATAAATCTATTTAAGAAATGTTTTACATCCAAGTTGCTGTGGATACACAGCGTCACCAGTCTGCAGAAGCTGAGAAACAATCCGGATCCAGATCCTGATCCGTCAGACAGTAAATCTCTCACAGAGTCTCTCAGCTCTACGTGTCTGCACAGGAAAGTGTTTTTCTTCTGGTTTGATCCTTGGCAGCTTTTCCTATTTCAGGTTTTTACGGCTGAGGTTTTCTCAGAGTGAGACTTCGAGCGGCTGCAGCTGCTCAGACTCTCGTCTCCTCTCTGCTTCCAGTCTTTATGCTCAGCTGCTGTTAGATCCAGCTGTGACCAGGATTCACCCCTGTGAAGCTCCACTGACCTCTGATACACAAACTAAGCTAAAGGGACACAAAAGAATGAAATACGAGCTGTTTCTGTCCAACGTGCAGCAGCATGTGGCCGACGCCACAGTTAAACTCTACAGTCGCCACGTCTCAGACCAGCCTCAGCCTGGCTTTGACTCTGTGAGTCTCTGAACGTGATCCTTCCACATGTTCCCTCACCTGGTCGCTCCGAAGTCTCCCACAGGTGTTCAGCTGAGATCAGGAGACTGTGAAGGCCACAGAGCGTTCAGTGACCCCTCAGACCTGTGGGTGGGGCCCAGGCCTGTGGGCGGGGGCCCAGACATATGGGCGGGGCCCAGGCCTGTGGGCGGGGCCCAGACCTGTGGGCTTGAGTCCTTCACGTATGATACGAGCGATACAGCGAGAGAGCTGATTATTATCAGAAGATCGTGGTTAGGAACCTCATTCACTGACCACATCAGACATGTTATTCCACCTTAAATAAAATACAGCGTACAGTCAGATTAGAGTGTCGGGTTGGATTCCTCTGAGCGCCGCCTCGCGGCTGAAGGTGTGAAACTTCCTGGTAAAAGCTGAACATTTGATGCTAAAGCTAAATTAAACTCTTTTGTCTTGAACTGGATTTGAGTCGTCGTTAAAATGAGGCCTGGGACCTGATCTGAACCGGAGGCCCTGTCCAGTCAGAGGACACCGCGCCCCTGTCCGCGTACAGTCAGAGGACACCGAGCCCCTGTCCGCGTACAGTCAGAGGACACCGCGCCCCTGTCCGCGTACAGTCAGAGGACACCGCGCCCCTGTCCGCGTACAGTCAGAGGACACCGAGCCCCTGTCCGCGTACAGTCAGAGGACACTGCGCTGAGCTGGGATCAGCTGTTTCCTCAGAAGCTTCTGACTGAACGTAGTAAAATCAGTGAGGAACCACAGCACCGCTCGCCTCGTCTGAGTCTGGAGGAAACAGACAGCAGGGTTTTTATCAGATCAATCTGAGTGTTGCTTCTTGTGATGACTGAACACCTGGATGGATGTACCTGCCAGACTGAGCTGTGATTGGCTGATAATGACTGGGCTTCGTTTCACTTCATAAAATCCCTGCAATCTGCTCTGTGATGAAGACGCTCGAGGGAAAAGGCAGAAGAATTTCTTTCTTTCTTTCTTTCATCAGGCAGTTTCCTTGGTAACGAGAGGTTGGGGTCTGCAGGTACAGGGGTCATCCAATCACAGGCCTTGTTTGGCGAGAGAGGCTGACACCTGACAGGAAGAGGAAGTTGTTAATGTGTGTTGTTTTATTTCTGTTTTTGATCTGAACAGGTAAATCTCTCACCTGGTCGGCCAGGGTGTCGAGGGGCGGAGCTTCGGCAGCATTAAGGCTTCCAGGGGAAGAAGTGTTGCTAAGGCGAGGGGGGGAGGAGTCAGGCTGGATGACGATGTCAGCACCGTGGTCAGTTCGAGCCTTGGCCTGCTCTCTGAAGGTCAGTTTCTGACTTTCAATCTGTCAACACATGATGTGTAACACAGATCATGTTGTGCTGAAACATATACACATATTTACATATATATCCGATGTGAATAATATGAAACAAACAAAGCTTTACGTGTTTAATGTCACTGACGTCACACTAAAAACAGCAGGTGTGTGATGTATGTGTGATGTATGATCTGCTCCACATTAACCCGCTCAGCCATCAGAGCTGCTGGACGCTAACGCCTCGCTGAGGGAGGAGTTTCACACCTGAAGCATGTTCGCATTTTGATTGATGGCGGGGCGTCTCTCTCTGGAGGACAGTCCCTCCTTTCCTGTCGGCTTTTAATGTGAAAAATAAGCAGGAAGTGTTGTTCTTATTGACAGAAGTGAGATGAATTAATCCCTGAACCAAAGCAGCATCAGGCTGCTCAGTAGGACCTGACACTTCAGCTACAGCGCCTCCTGCAGGACGACCTGCTCGCTGCATCAGGTCAGATCTTAGTTTTATCTGATGTTCGTCAGCGTCATGCTTCTGTTTCTGAGATGTTAGCATGTTGGTGTGTTAGCTTGTACCTTCTTCTTTCCCCCTCCTGGTACATGCGTGATGTTCTCCAGAGAACCAACTTTAGAATGAACAGCTTTAAACTCCACCTTCTCTGATTTAATCTCCACCTTCCCTCCACCTGGAACACACAGTTTGACGTCCACACTGTATGAGAACAAAGTTTCTCTGCAAGTAAATCCAACAAATTTATCTCAGAGTTTGGATTTTAAATAAGTGTGTGTGTGTGTGTGTGTGTGTGTGTGTGTGTGTGTGTGTGTGTGTGTGTGTGTGTGTGTGTGTGTGTGACCTGGTTTGTGGCGGATGTTGTCTTTGGAGCCGCACTTTGACGCCACGTTACTGAGATCCATCTTCTTGTTGACGATCTGAACCTGCAGACAGGTACAGGCGGGAATCACCGCGGGTTTAAACACGGTGAGGTGTGTGTGTTTGAGGTGTGTGTGTGTGTTACCTTGCCCCCTCCGGGTGTGTGTTTCAGGTTTTCTGTGGATCCGACCTTTGACCTCACATTGCTGAGGTCAGGCATGGGGTGGGAGGTGAGGGGGGGTGTCCGTCCACGAGCAGAGCTGGGAGACCTGGGGGGGGTCCGGACCACCGCCACCTTCAGGACCACCAGTAAAAAAACAGTTCAACCAGTAAAACTCATGGTCGGAACCAAAGGGAACCACCCACAGAACAGAACCATTAGATGATGGTCTCATCATCATCACCATACATCTGTTAGACCTCTGAGGATAGGTGACGGACAGGTGGACAGACCTTCTTGATGTCTCTGTTTGGAGTGGACGATCTGCTGGCAGGAGAGCGGCTTCCTGGACTGCTGACTCCATCCACTGACTCTGACAGACAGACAGGTGGAGAGAGAGACAGGTTGACTGAGACTGGTCTAACTGGTGTAACTCGTTGAACCAGTGCAGTCCAGTACCTGAGCTCTTGGCTGAGATCATCTTGGCTGCTCTGGCGCCTCCTGCTGTCCTGGAGGCCTGAAACACACAAACATCAGAGTGATTATAAAAGCTGTGATTGTGTTGTTGTTGTTGTTCTAAGGTTCACCTGGACGACTGTGATTCAGTTCACTTTCACAGAAGAAGAACACGAACATACAGGAAGTAACGTGATCACACGGAAGTGATGACATAAGAATTCTAAGAACAGTGTGTTTGTGCGTGCGTGTGTGCGTGTGTGTGCGTGCGTGTGTGCGTGTGTGTTTTCAGCTGTGTTGTGTTGTACTGACATGTGTTCGTGTTATTTTGTCCACCCTCACTGGTTTACACACAGAGGACAAAATAACCTGAACACCGGTTTGTCTGACTCATCAGCTGATCTTGCTGCTTTAAAGTGGGCGGGGCTCTGTTAACTTCTGTGCACCAATCAGGGTTAATGTCCGCCGAGGACCCGCACAGTGGTCGGTTCTGTTCGTGAATATTTAACCTGACTGAGTGTGAAGAGAAAACGTCGTCATGGTGATTTTACCTTCGCAGCGTCTTCGGTTTCCTTCGCGGCTGAAACACAGAAGAGAAACGACGTGAACACGATGAACGTGAAGCTGAACCGACACACGCAGGTGAGAGCGGGGCAGCAAACAGAAAGCAGAGGTCAAAGGTCAGAGAGCCATGTGAGAGCAATGTCCAGTCTGTGTCACTTTCATGACGAAAACATACGAAAGTTCCTTTAACATCCAGAAACATGACACAGAGGAGGAGGAGGAGGCGCAGGGAGGTGAAGGGAGAGAAAGGACAAGGAAAAAGAAGGAGGTGCAAACAAACTGGGGGGGGGGGGGGAGGGGGGGGAGGGGGGTCAGTGAGGGAGGGGGTTCAGAAGAACAGACCTTCAGTGGGGGGAGGAGGGGCATTTGATTTCCTAGCTGGACCAGACTTCTTAGTTGGAGGAATTGTTTTCTTCACTGGGGCAGCTCCTGTGGGTGGAGCTCTGGGTCTGGAGGGAGGACCTGCTGTTGAAATCAAACATCCCTTCTCTTTGCTGAGGTCTCCATTGGTCAGAGGAGGGCTTGTTTCATAAGCTGGGACCTCCTGGTCTTCAGAGGACGGAGGGGCAGGAGGTGTTTGGTGGATCCGTGCGTTTATTTTCAACTCCTGGACGCCCAGCTCCTCCTCAGCAGGAGGCTCTGAGCTGCAGGAAGCCCTTCTTTCTTTTACCTCAGCTGAAATCCCAGCTCCTCCCTTCAGCTGCTCCTCCTCATCCTCAGCTTGTGTTTCATCAGGACGGGGTGTGGAGGAGGAGCAGGGAGTCTCTGCTTGCTCCTCTGTCTTCATCACAGCCTCTCTCTCCTCCTTCACCTTCTCTTTATCGATTTCCTTTTCCTCCTTCTGTTTTCTAGGTTCCTCCTCCTGTTTATCACCACCTCCCTGCTCCTCCTGTGACAAAGGAGGACTCTCCGGTTCCTCCTCTTTCTTCTCAACCTCCACCTCTCTGTCGCCTCCATCCAGCTGCTCATCCACCTCTAACACCTCCTCTGTCTGTTCTTCTCTGGGCTCCTCCTCTTCATCAGGAGGAGGTGGGGAGGAGGAGCAGGGAGCATCTGGCTGTTTCTCTTCGTCTTTCCTCTCTTTCTCTTTCTCTTCCTCTTCTCGGTCCTCCTCTGCCTCTTTCTCGACCTTGGAGCCTTCATCTTCCTGTTTCCTCTTCGGCTGCTCCTCAGAGCTGCTCCTCATCACTCCACCTCCATCTTCCTGTTTCTCCTCCACTTCCTGCTCATCCTCTTTTCTTCCTCCATTTGGGAGTTTGTCCAGAAAACGAACAGAGTCGAGCTCTGAAGGAGGAGGAGACGAAAAGGAGAGAGGCAACAATGGCAGAGACAGAGAGGAGAAACCAGGAGGAGGGAAGGAGAGGGGACAGTGAAGGAGACAAGTGTCCAGACGACATCACAGGTGCAACAAACACTAAGAACAAACTGAACCCTGATTGGACGAACTCATGGCATGTTTATTCTCTCATGAATAGAAATAATCCCCCCTCCACCTCCCCCTCCTCTCTCCTCCTCCCCTCTCCCTCTCTCCTCCTCTCCTCCCCCTCTCCCCCTCCTCCTCCTCTCCTCCCCCTCTCTCTCCCCTCCTCTCAACCCTCTCTCTTCCCCCCTCCTCCTCTCCTCTTCTCCCCCTCTCCTCCTCTCCTCTTCTCCCCCTCTCTCCTTCTCTCCTCCTCCCCTCTCTCCTCTCCTCCCTCTCTCCCCCTCTTTCCTCCTCTCCCCTCCTCTCACTCTCGTCTCCTCCCTCTCCTCCTCCTCTCCTCCCCCTCTCTTCCCCTCTCTCCCCTCCTCCTCTCCTCTCCTCCCCCTCCTCCTCTCCCCCTCTCTCCTCATCTCCTCCTCTGAGGTGACCTCTGACCTCTCATAGGAATCCCTTCAGTGTAAATGAACCTGAGCTGACTCCTCACTTCCTGTCAGCAGGTGGGGATTTACCTCAGAGCAGACCTGACGGGATCAGCACTGACTCCACCCACCTCCCATCATGCGCTGCTCCTGCTGACCTGGGCCATCTCTGGGGGGGACCGAGTCTCCGTCCATCATCACTCCTATTGGGGGGTAAGAGAAGGAAGGAAGGGGAGAGGAGAGGAGGAGGCAGTGAGCATGCTCAGTAACAGAATAAATCCTCCATGATGATGATGCAGCAACAGTAAAGTCCGTTTCTGTCTGACTCTACTGTCTCTGCCTGTCAATCACCCGCGCACACGCTCACCTGTCAATCACCCGCGCACACGCTCACCTCCCTGCACTCCCTCTATGTGAAGCTCGTTTAGCCTGCAGGCTAACGGGCAGCAGCGGGGCGGCACGCGGAGCGGCACGCGGGGCGGTGGACCGGACGGTGAAAGACGGACAGAGAGCGGAAAATACCACCGCCGCGTTTGCCGCTACCGCTGCCTGAAAGCCTGTGAGGCTGCAGACAGGTGTGGCACACACACACAGAGGGAGAGAGCGAGAGAGACAGGTGAAGGACAGGAAAGGCAGACAGGTGAGACACAGACAGGTGGTGGTGTCCTTGTCTTACCTCTGGGCTGTACTGCAGCTGCTGTCCGTCTGTCTGCTGCTCCACCCTGCTGTCGCTCAGTGACGGGGACGGGGGGGGGCCGCTCCGCTACTGCTGCATGCTGGGAAAAGAGGCTGCTGTTGCCATGGTGACGTGCTGCATCACTGCATAGTGAAGAAACGAGTGAAGATCAGCTGATGTTCATCAAAACAAAAATACAAACTCACTGTCGCACAGAAAGTTGGAATAAAATCTATTTGACCTGTTATCATGAAGTGATTTATCCTTCATACATAAAGTTTATATCTTCTCTAAACTTTATTGATCGGTGTCTCCCACTGTGATTACTGATTATTGGCAGCAGCGTGTATTTCAAAAGCTAAACTTACACAAGCAGCAGCAGTACGAGCGAGTACGTTTGGCTAAGTCCTGCACCCAAGTTTAATCTGAGCTACTTGGTCTTCAGCTCTCAGTCACTCCCTGGGAGACATCCTGTCCCCGTCCTCAAGTCTGTCCCTCTCTGCAGACCCGGTGAGAAGAGAGCTCAGAAAGATGGAGCGTGAGGAAGGCTGCAGGTCCGGATGGGATCAGCTCCAGGCTCCTCAGGTCCTGCACAGACCAGCTCCGTGGGATCACAGCACGTCTTCAACCTTCAACCTCAGCCTGAAGTTGGGAAGAGTTCCACAGCTCAGCCCTGCGTCGCCCCCTCCACCCAGTGCAGGTGGTGGGAGACAGGAGGATGTAGTGAAGCTTTCATCAGTGATGGTGAATGAGTCCCAGCTCATGGAGGACACACTGACAGCACTGAGACGCTGCTTCACACCTGTGAAGGACTGATGTCACAGCTCCTTCCTGCTGCTGTTAGACTGTACAACCAGGACAGCACGCGCACACACACACACACACACACACACACACACACACACACACAGACAGAGAACCACCAACAGAAAGACATCAGAGCGCGTCAGACCAAACCAAACCTGCTCACCACTTTTTAAAACTAAGGATAAATTCTGTGATGAGCAGGGGAGACGCGCTCGTAGCATCCTCTCGAACCAAACCTGCAGACTTCCTTTTGCTGTGCTGCTGCACCTGACCGGTCAGAAACCTGAGGACTGTGGAGGTCCTGCACCCTCATGTACTGTGAAAGGCAGTGACATTGGACTTCTGTGTTTCTGTGGAGACGGGGTGAACTTCCTAACCCAAAGACGGACGTCTCATGAGTGACGCTCTCACCTGAAAGTCCAGGTGGGGACGAGACCCGGTCCCAACATTCACAACTATTCACAGCACAACAGAACCAAGCGACACAGCTTCATCTCTGCCTTCAAACAGCAGGGGGTGAAGCTCTGTGGTTGGCTGGCAGTTGGTGAAATGCACCCTGGGAGCTGTAGTGGACTGCTGTCCCTCAGTCCACAGGCTCATTGTCACTTTGACTTTTTCTAAAGAGGCAGATCTTTGAGTTTCAGCAGTGTTTGTATGTTTAGTAAAGAAAGACAACATGTCCTGATGAAGACATTTATTAGACCTCAGACGTCAGCAGATACAGAAGCTTCAGTCAGATTATGTCCACGTGTCCTGTGGACAAACTAGACTTTAATCAGTAATATTTTCATAAATTCAGTCTTTACAAAAAGTTGTTTTTAACCCAAATCTGTCCAGTTTTCCACAGGTTTGAATCCATCCATCCATTCTCTGTGCCGCATGGAGGCTGGAGCCCGTCGCAGCAGACTACAGGCGAGAGACGGGTACACCGTGGACAGGTCGCCCGTCAATCACAGGGCTGACACACAGGCAAACGCACACACTCATACTCACAGTTAAACACTCACAGTTAACCTAATGTCCTACTGTGGGAGGAAGCCAGAGGAAGAACATGCACACAGGCCGGGGTTCGAACCTGTGAGGTGACAGTGCTAACCACTGCACCACCGAGCCGCCCCCACAGGTTTTTATCTCTTATTTCATTCATAATCACACACACACACACACACACACACACACACACAGAAGAATAAAATAACTGAGGAACAGTTTGTGCTTTATCCTGAGTGTTTCCCTTCATAAATCCCTACAGGTGGAAGCTACACTGTGGTTAGAATAGTTACTATGGTTACTGTGGTTAGTATAGTTACTGTCAGTACTACTGTTCTCTACCTATCAGGACTAATCTAAACTGGTCCTTTGTATGGAAGTTGAGTTTAACAGTTGACTCTGTGTAAATGTGAACAACAACAGTTACGACTGATGATTAACAGATGATTTACACGTGTTCGGCACAGAGTCCAGCTCACGACACGCAGACGCGCTGAACTGAAACTTTACGATCTCACAGCTCATCTGGTGATTTCTGAATGTGTTCCAGCTCAGTCTCATGTCAGTTTGGGTTCAGGTATAAAATTAATTTACACTGAGTTGAACTGAACTGAATCCAAATTATTATAGTGAGTCCAGAGTGTGTGTACAGCTCTGAGAACTGGTTAGGATTCTGGAATAACAGGAACCACTTTGTTAGAGCGCCCCCTGCTGGCTGCTCAGCTGCTGTGGCCTGATGTTTTCAGGACTGAAACACTGAACAAGTCATTATAACATGCACGAGACTTTAAACCTCCAACAAAACTCACAGCACGTGAGCTGGTGACGCAGCAGTAAAAGGATTTAAGGTCGTTCAGAGGGCGGCGAAGTGTGTGTGTGTGTGTGAAAGCTGGTGATCAAAGTTACAGTATAGACACTTGTAGCTCATATACGCATAATAAACATTTCATAATAAATAAAGTTGTGTTACAGAACATGAGCACAGTCCAGCTGCCTGATGGGACATGTGACCCTGGGGAAGCAGCTGATTGGTCATGTTCACTGATTGGTCAGCATATGAAAGGGGGTGGAGCCACACAGAGACCTGACTGACAGATCTCTGTCTTGGCTGGTTTGATCTGATCCACTGACCCCAGAGCAGAACGGGACCTCTGATTGGCTGAGTGGAATTACATCACAGGTGGTGATTGGTCAGGTCCTTCAGAGGTTAGAAGACTGTTTGATGCTGTGGAAGGACACTCTGCTGGGTGAGGTGGGCAGCGACGTGGCGCGCACCGTCCGGCTTCGAATGGAGTGACGATCCTGCCAACGAATCCAACGCTTCCTGACTGCAGAGCGCACCTGCACACAGACAGAGAGGTCGGCACACAGGTAAATATCCAGTGCACATGCAAAGGTTAAAATGTGTCAATGTGACGTTGGTTAATGATGGAAAACAAAAGCTAAATGGGCCCCAGCACAGAACCCTGAGGAACCTCACACTCACCTCACTGTTGAGAAAACAGTAGAAAACTGAGACAAAAAATCCCTGTGGAGACAGAGAGATGGAGAGACAGAGGGATGGTGTTAGCTGCTAACAGAACAGACTGGCTGCTAACAGGAGCTTGTTTGCTCAGTCTGAGCCCAGTTAAAGGTCAACAAGGTTAAAGGTCAACATGCTGCTTAAATGTTTGCTGTAAACTGGAGCTAAGCTAAAGCTAATTTGCAGACCCAGCTGATGCTGTTCCTGTGGACGATGTTGTTCTGGCCTCAGACTTCTCTCTGATCAGGGCTCGTCCTTTAACTCAGGGACGGACTTTATCACGTCTGTGACTCCACAGACATCAGAAACATCCAGGCTGCTCCAACACGTCTCCGCAGACTCCAGCTGATTCCAAACACTGCAGCTCTGACAGGAACCAGGATCTGGAACCCCCCCCCCCCCCCCCCCCCCCCATGTTTCAGAGCAGCTGAAAACTTTCCTCTGTGATAAATGTTAGGCTTAGACTTCCCATGATGCACCGGGCACCTCCCCTAACCTCTCCCTCTCTTTCTGTTCTCCTTCACATCCCATTAACACCTGTTCCTGACTCAGCTCCTTCTCTCCCTGCAGGTTCATCTGTCCTCAGAGCTTTGGCGTCTGTCCTCAGAGCTACTGCCCATCATTACTCTCATTATTATTAGTGTCATTAGCATCTGTTCTAATGTTGTTGTTGTTGTTTGTATTGTTATCAGTCCTGTTACTGATCCTGTCCTCCGCCCCCCCCCCCCACAGATGCTGATGTGAGATGAACCTGGAAGGACTCGAGTATGGAGTTGAAGTAGATGAAGACGATCTGAGCGACTTCGTCTTCTCCTCCAGGATTCACAAAGAACAACATGTAGGTGATTCCTAACAGAGGCAGCAGCACCAGAGTCGCCTTCACCGCCTTCCTACAGGAACGACAACAGGCAGCAGGTGAGAGGCGGGGCACACCCTGATAGGCTGACACACAGACACAAACAAACATTCATCTATGGACAATTTACAGTCAGCGGTTAAGCTAACGTGTGCATAGCGTGGGAGGAAGCAGCCGGAAACAGAACCTGGGGTCGGGACGGCGTGGCCCTGCACCAGCTTCCTGTGTCGGGGCTCGTACCTGTACTGGATGGTCTCTGACGTGGTGGAGGCCCTCAGTTTGGTCATCAGGATCCGAACGATGTTGAACAGGAAGACAAAGTTGATCTGAGGAGAGTTGATGAAGAGTTTATGTTGTTGTTTGTGGTCAGACTGTTCACAGGAGGATGTTCTCTCACAACTTATCAAGATTTGTGAAGGTTCCTTGTTTTTATAAAGCAGTCGTTCCTAAAGTTCTACCTGCACCGATGATCAGAATGAACACAGGTGTTCAGCTCA
The DNA here is from genome assembly GCF_017976425.1 of Toxotes jaculatrix. Taxonomy (NCBI): domain Eukaryota; kingdom Metazoa; phylum Chordata; class Actinopteri; family Toxotidae; genus Toxotes; species Toxotes jaculatrix. The sequence goes on from NC_054411.1 coordinate 116,706, forward strand.
CCTGCTGTGACTGGATTCACATTTAATATCAAACATTTACAAACATCTCTGAGGAGACGAGAGGACGTCACAGCTTTATGACAAGGACGAGGACAGGTCTGTTCGTGAGTTTAAGAAGAATGAAAAGTCTGTCTGCTGTAAAGTGTCTTCAGTGACATGATTTAAGGTGGACTGACTGTATTTAATACAGACTGGATGTGTTCTTACCAGCAGGACCAGGATCATGGGGCCCTGGTAGATGTAGTCTGTATAAACTCCTGCCCTTTTTCCAAACCAGCACCTGTCAATCAAACACAACCACCAATCAGTGGCTCTTTGATCCTGCTTCACCTCCTCACACTGATGACATCATGTACACTGAAAATCCTGATCTCTGATTGGCTGTCAGCAGTCAAAAAGTTCACCTCTGTTTCAAACCAGAGCTCAGGCTGTATTTATCTGCTGGTAACCATGGCAACAGAACTGATGCTTCACACGCCCTATAATCTGGTTCTTCTCAAATCCTGAACCTGATCCTGACCCCCCCCACCCCACCCGACCATGCCCCCCGGACCATGACCTCAGTCCAGCAGGAGACAGTCAGCAAGAGATATGTTCACTAAGAGCAGGAGATCAGGTAAGGAGGTGCACAGGAAGTGAAGGAGAGGAGATTATTTAAGGAGAGGAGGTGTGAGGTGTGAGGATAGGAGGTTAGGATGTAAGGAGAGGAGGTTAGGATATAAGGAGAGCTTTCAGCAGACATGAGTCTTCCAGAGGTTCTTAAAGCTACAGAGACGTTCCTGCTCTGAGAACGTTGGGAAGCTTGTTCCACCATCGAGGATCCACCTGGTCACCATCTGTTCTCAGGTGCTGGCACTTCCTCACCTGCCTTCACACCTGTTCGTCGTGTCCTTCCTGTGCTCCCTGTACAGACTCAGTCAGTTGTGATTGTTGGTCTCAGCGTGTCGCTTTGTGACGTTCGCTCTGCTGCCGCCGTCTGTCTGTCACAACTCTTCACTGTGTTTGTACCGTTTATTCGTCACACACCTGTGATCTGATCATGTGACTTACTTCTCATTGTCGTAGTAAAGTTTCCCAAAAGCCCAGGCCACTATGATGGGAAATGGAATACCTACAAAAAGACAGACAGGTGAGCAGGTGTGCTGGCAGGAGGACAGACGGTGTGTGACAGACGTACTGACCCCAGCCGATACAGATGAACATCCACTTCCTGAGTTTGTCGGTGGAGTAGGTGAGGACGACGGCCGTGTGGAGGTAACAGCCCTCGCCGAACATCCAGAAGAAGTTTGTCACGTGGAAATAATTATAGGCTGCGGTCACCAACCTGCACCACACCTGGGGGGGACAGGTTGTTACCTTGCCTCTATGGTGACCGTTGTCAGGGACACAGAGTTTGTGTGTCTGTGAGTGCGTTACCTGGTTGCTCTCGGTAACAGCAGGGGTCATGGTTAACTGCACGATGAACCAGGTCGCATTCCTCAGTATGAACGCAGAGATCAGATTCCAGTGGATGATGTTCCTCAGACAGCGAATGCTCCTGTTCTCACACACACACACACACAGAAACACACACACACGCTGGATTGTTGTGTTTTTGTTGGAGGACCAGAGGATGAGCTGGACTCAGGCTGTTCACGGCCCAAAGAGTCTGACACAGAAAAGCTTCAGAATCCTGAATCACCCTGAACCTCTCGGCCCGCCCCCGAGTCCAGCTCTGATTGGCTCTGACCGGGCTGCTTCAGGTTTATCACAGCACTGAACTGTCCTCTCTAATCTGACATCACCGTGACATCACAGTCCGCCTGTCACTTCAGTTCAGTTTTATTCATACAGCTCCTTCCAGACCCTGACCCTGACTAACTATCAGTTTAGTCATAATGACTCAAACTAGAACTAGAACTAATTCCAAGCTTTGTCAGACAAAAAGTTTCTGAGGTGTTCAGGAAACACAATAACCTCAGTTTTGTCTGAATTCAGAAGAAGACAGTTCCAGATCATCCAGGCCTTCATGTCTTTAACACATGCCTGAAGTCTGGCTGACTGCTCTGATTCTTCACGTCACGCTAAGCACCTGCGCTTGAAAGGAGAGATTGAGTCTTTACAGGGAAGGTTACTGTGGTCAGGTGGACAGGTGTGTTACCTGAGTCTCATGAAGAGAGTGAAGGCGAGCAGCAGCGCTCCCAGAGAGATGCAGTGACCCAGGTAGTTGATGATCACAGCAACCTGATAATGGACTTTACTCTTCCTCTGAACACACAGGAAACACACGGGTCAGACGTGGGAAACAGGAAACAGCAGCTGTTTTCAGTCGTCACAGCACAGTGTTAAAAGCAGAGAAACAGAATCAAAGCAGAGATGACGAGTAAAGAGAAACGTAGTCGTCAGGTATCGGTTCAGGTATCGGTTCAGATCTGGTTAACTCTTTTGTCCCTGTCAGGATCCTGTAGGAATGATGACTTGGTGTTTCCTATGATCTGATTGGTCAGTAGTTTGGGCTGTTGGCAGGTTTTGATGTGATCCAGAGCAGGTTAGCTGTGCAGCATTAGTTACCATGGTGATGTGACCACAGACAGGTCACAAAGCGATTTCACGCTGTAGCTGCTAATAATGCAGGATGACATCATCACCAAAGCTGACCAATCAGTGAGCTTCCTGTCATCCATGTGACTTCACGTTTACTCTCCCTGGTTTGTTTTGTTTTCATAAACAGAAAAGAAATGAAAACAAAACACAGCAGAACCAATACACACACACACACACACACACACGTACACACACACACACACACATACATGTACACAAACACATACACGTACATGTACACACAAACACACACACACATACATGTACACAAACACATACACGTACATGTACACACAAACACACACACACATACATGTACACACACATACACGCACACACACACACATACGCACACACACAGACACACACACGCACACCTTTCTCTCTTATTAATTACAGCCCTGTGATTGGGCAGCAGCCAACTCAGCTGTCCAATCAGAGGCGAGCAGGAGAAAGGTGACAGATTCTCTCAGTGTGAAAGAAAAACTGTGTTACACAACATATGGACACACACACACACACCAGATGGCTCACTCTCTGGACATTGTTGGTCACACTGACGTTTTCATGCTCATCTCTGATTGGTTCGTGTTTGTTTGTGCTCTGATGTTTGTGTAAATCAGATTTGTTACTGTGTTAGAGACAGACAGGCAGACAGACAGGCAGGCAGGCAGGCAGACAGACAGGCAGGCAGACAGGCAGGCAGGCAGACAGGCAGGCAGGCAGACAGGCAGGCAGGCAGACAGACAGGCAGGCAGACAGACAGGCAGGCAGACAGTCTCTGCCCTCTGAGTGTGATCCATTATAAACGACTGTACAAGAAGAATATATTATATTATTATATATCCCCTCATACATGTGTTAACTTCAATACACACACACACACACACACAGTCTGTTGTTCTAAAAGCCTTTCTGTGTTTCTTGTGTCTGGGGACATACGTGTCCTCTGTCTCTGTTTAATATGAACAGCTGTGCTGTGGATGGCACTGTCGCTAGGCGACAAACAACAAAAACATTTCTGCTGGCCTTTTAAAAACATCCTCATCATCATCATCATTAGCAGAGTGGTCCCCGTCCGTCCTACTGTCCCACCCGTCCACTTTCAGTTAATCTTATTCACTGCTTTTAGTTTTTGTTGTTTCTTACTGTTGTTGTTTTTGTTATTGTTGATGTGTCCTTCATCAGTGGTTAGGGGTTAGGGAGTGTAGTGATCAGTGTATTGATGAGTCTCACCAGGACGATGATCTCAGTGCACTGACTGTAGTTTCCTCGAAGAGCCCAGCTTCCATTAGACTGACACTCTCTGTACACCCTGTCTGCACACACACACACACACAGGTTACTTTATAAAATCAATATCAGCCAAACAATAACGTTGTTATAAATGAAATAAAACAGGTTCTGTGTACGACTGTGAAACGTGGAGCATCGACGACTTTTCATTCAACTCAAACATCTGCAAACGATTCACATCAGGTGATCATCAGATCACTGATCCCGACCGATCGATGCTCCAGCTGCTTTCATTACGTACACATATTAGTTTAGACCAGGGGCTCCCAGACCAGGGGCTCCCAGACCGCAGGTTTCCAGACCAGGGGCTCCCAGACCAGGGGCTCCCAGACCAGAGGCTCCCAGACCAGGGGCTCCCAGACCGCAGGTTTCCAGACCAGGGGCTCCCAGACCAGGGGCTCCCAGACCAGGGGCTCCCAGACCAGGGGCTCCCAGACTGGAGGTTCCCAGACCAGGGGCTCCCAGACCGCAGGTTTCCAGACCAGGGGCTCCCAGACCAGGGGCTCCCAGACCAGGGGCTCCCAGACCGGAGGCTCCAGCTCTGAGACAGAGGAGCTGGGTGATCAGGGAGGAGTGGACGCACAGTTTTCAGCTCGAAAGGTAACATTCACACAGACACAGACACACACACACACAATTGGGGCAGTCTGGGCTTCAGTGTCTTGCCCTGTGACACCCACACCCCACCCCCAACCCCCCACCACCAGGGGATTTGATGATATCAGAACAGAGACAACAAGGGTATTTCTCAGTGTGTGAAGAGATGATGATGATGAAGGTGGAGTGAGACATGAGCTCCAGCTGGTTCAACACACACACACACACACACACACAGATGACTCATGCTAATAAGTCAGATCAACAAGTAAACCTCTAATTAAACAGGATATTTATTACCACCCACACACACACATTAACACACACACACACACATTAACATTAACACACACACACACACACACACACACAAACAGTCCTACTGGGAATTAGTGTAATCTGTCCACTTGGCAGGAAATAAAAAGGCAGTAAATCCCCTGCTGTGTCCTCAGACTGTTGTTGGACGTCAGTGAGACAAAATGTCCTCAGCTGCTTCCCTGTCAGTCCACATTAAACTGACGTGTTCGGTCCATTTGGTCCACGCGTCTCTAACCTCTGCTCGTCCAGATAGTTCCTGATTTCCTGCTACAGCGGCAGGTGTACTGGATCATCGCCATAGTAACGAGAATAAAAACACGGTTCCGACTGTGGATGAAGGAAACAACGCTGACTGTTGCTCTGAACTGAAAAACAAGCTTCAGTCTCTTGTGAGAAAGTCTCGTGTTTTGTCGAACCACCAACCTCCATATGTGGTCGGTCACCTGACTTCCTGCTTTCCTCCTGTCATAGGTCAACAGCTGTCAGTCGCCTCACGATGAACGCTGCTGCACAGAAGACCGACACTCTCGTTCTTTACAGGACAGTCACACCCAGAGTCATGCACAATAACTCTGGACAGTCCAGCTGCAGGCAGACCAGGATACTCCAACACATTTAAGGTTAATCTTGAGTAGTTTGGAAAAGTTACTGGAAGTGTGCAGTAATCCACAGGGATCCTGGTCCCCCACCTGTACAGCTGCAGACAGCTGACTCCAGGAAGTTCACACAGCTTCCAGACAGCAGGAGATTTGTTTAAACTCTCTCTGGGTTCAGGTGATGGATGTTCACAGGTGAATTTCTCTTGGGGATGAATTAAGGTATCTATCTATTTTAAATTTGGACCTGAAAGGACCATGAGTTTATGGAATGGGAATCCAGATCTTTAGTTGGGACACAGTTCAATAAGCAAAACACCTGATCACATAACAGGCAGACAGACAGGTAGTGAGGCAGGTACGCACTGGTGGTGTTGTAGTGGATGCCATTGAACTGTTCTGGACAGGGTCTGGAGATCAGCTCTCCTGCTGCACTACGAGGCCAACAGGTCCCTATCCCATCCACAGACAGGTCACAATACATACCTGCAGACAGAGAGACAGACAGGCAGAGAGATAGACAGGCAGAGAGACAGAAAGACCAGACGAACCTTTGTGGATTTTACTTGGTAAGAGAAACACATCTGCTAAATGATATTACTGAGAATGGACAGATTTAGACATTTTATCAACCAACCCGAACCTGGACCAACTGGACCTGGATAATTATGAGTATGTTGTGTTAGTAAAAGCCCTGCAGCTGCTGAGAGTCTGATAAAATAAAAGCATGAATGAAGGAGGCATCAGAGAAGCACTGCTGTCTAATTGGGCCAATCCTAGCAACCTAAGTCACTCTGGTTTAATCTGGGTATTCCTGTACTGTAAGAGTAACAGTCAGTAAGTATTAAGAGGTGCACTGGTCTTGTTGGGCAGGGTAGTCCTGGGTACTTATGTAGTTGTGGTAGTCAGTACTTAGAGAGTTCCTCCCGTGTAGCTGGGGTAATCTTGTTGATACTCCTGAGTAGTAAAGCTAATCCTGTGAAACTGACTACCCTGACTTTGGACTAAGCCTGAACTTCTTCAGGCTTAGTCCAAAGTCATGCAGAGTAATTCTGGGTTGTCCGTTGGGTCCAGGATAGATGGGAACAATCCTCAGAGGTCCAGAGATCCAGAGGGGTCCTTGATGTGGCATCCACTTAGAACCAAATATTGCACATGTAAACCACAGAATGATGAAAAAGTAAACCAGCAGAGGGAACCACTGCTCTGGTTTATCGGTGAACAGTTTACATCACCTGTACAAACCTGAGGTGTTACTGATGGTGAACGTCTGGTTTAGTAACGCCAGCGTCTTTGCTGAGAGACAGAAAGAAGAAATCAGCACTTCTCAGTTTAATTTAGGAGAACGGCTCATGGAGAACCAGGAACAGGAAGACAGACAGGAAGTTACCTGTCAGGTTGGTCGACAGGAGGATCAGAGTTTCACAGGTTAACTCCACCGGACAAACTCGCCCAGTCAGCAGCACACACACACAAACCACCTGGAAAACAGAGAGAGAACCGTGTGATGGAGCCAATCAGAGCTGACAATGGGCAAGAGGAGGGGTACACCTGGATCGGTCGTCAGCCAATCACAGGGCTGATCACAGAGACAGACAACCATTCACTTCACATTCACACCTTTGATTCATTCTTCAAAACGGTCACATGACTGCTGCCGCGGCACTGACCCACCTGAGACGTGACTCCACTGACTCACTCAGCACAGACTCATTCATTCATTCATTCATTCATCAGACTGATGATTAATCAGCTGTTCAGTCTGTTAATTATTCACTGATGTCACACACACAGTGTGCTGATGCTGCAGCTGACATCGGGCCGAGCTGAGAGCAGCTCTCTCTCTCTCTCTTCAGGGCCTTTGGTGGAGATTTCTGGGTCACGGCGGCTCAGAGGGACGAGTTCCATCCGGCGTCCACAGTCCTGTTCGCTGAGCTTGGCTCCCTGAGGAAGTACAGCGAGTTTGGGCGAATCAGGAGCTCACGACTGACGTCCAGCACCGCGGCTCTGTGACGTGCTGTCAGAGTCGGTCTGCGTCAGCAGAACCACGCACTTCAACGTGTCGTACACGGAGGGAGATGCGTTACGTGACGGAGGTGGATCTGAATCAGCTGCGATAAAAACGAGGTGCAAATATTTAATCATTTATTATTATTACAGTAATAAACGTGTTGTTGTTTATTATTATTATTATTTTATGCAAATTACAACTTTTTTATATGAACTGTAACAAACTCAGATCTAATGCTTTCCCATCCAGTCTGCAGCAGAGCAGAGCCGTGGTCAGTCCTGCTGCAGTTACGGTTTCCCACAGGGGCGGCTGAGTGAGTCGGCGGTTCAATTCCTGGTTCGTCTGCAGCAGTGAAGCTCGTGAAGTCTGTGAATTTTCTGTGACCTGTCGGTTCAACATCCACCTGCAGAGACTCCAGCATCATGGCACTGGTTCTGGTTCTGTTCAGACTCCCAGCAGCTGGTTCAGGTCAGGGAAAGATCCAGAAGCAGTTCGATATGTTTATCTGAGCCTGAACCACAGGCGGGGTCTGGGTATGGACCTGGTCAGTGGTGTTTGTCCTCCATCCCAGTCCTTCTTGACAGAATGTGAGACAGGTTGATGTGAGAAAACCGTGTCAATCACTTACACGACGGGAGGATTCACGTGTTCTTCAGAGAACAGCTGTTCACCTGAGGAGCAGCAGGTTACAGGTGGACACTGTGACTCATTCACACAGTGAGAAACTCAGCTCTGCTGCCGACGTTCCCCGGGTTGGAACGCATCTTCACCGTGACCAATCATCATCATCAGAGAGACAGCTGAGACCCTCACAGACACACACACATGTCACATGATTCATGTCTGTGGTCATGCTGGGACACATGTGCAGCTCTGTGAGGACGTTCAGGGACGTTCAGACCAGATGTGACTGTGAAACGTTTCCTTTCCGTTCATGTTGTTTCCAGCTGCGTCTCAGCTGCATGCTGCACTCAGGACGCGTGTTTGAACTAAAGAAGCGTTTGTGTGTGTGACATGAAAAATAAGAATCACATGTGAAAGACATTTTACTTTTCATTTTCTCTTTTTCTTTCCTCATCGATGGATTGTTCAGTGAACAGCGTCCGGAGATACTGATTTTTCATCAGTTTAACCGGCCGAGCCCCGAAGTCTGACTCTGTTCTGATTTTAGAACATTTTACTTATTTTCTTTAACAGGACTGAGAGACAGACAGAGAGCTAATGCTAGCCAGCTAACACCTTACTGTTACCATCAGTATTGTTAGCGGTGTGATGGGATCCTTCGTTTACGCTCAGTGTGTGGCACTGAGGAGCCCCACCGCTGATTCCAACATTACAAACAACAAAAGCGAGTTCAGAGGAAGAGCTCAGCTGGAGAAACGTCACCTGCTTCCCAGCACACGGTGCATTCACACTGTGGCCACAGACCTGAGGTCTGCCTCACAGGAACACGTCGCACTGACGCTGACTCACTTTCTCTTTAGGAAGCAAAATGGCAGAAGCTCAAGTTCCCTTCGAGGTCCATCTGTGCACACGCCTGTGTGAGTCCTGCTGGTTTCTGCTGCTCAGCGAGCTCACACTGTTTTTATTTTTGTGTAAACTCAAACACAACAAACATCATAGAGAGCGTTCAGTGCGTCGCCGTGAAACTGCGCGGCAAACGCCTGCTCCGTCACACACACATCAGTCTGTGGACGCTGTGCTCTGATCTGATTGGCTGATAACGTGACACACAGACTGTGGCAACACAGGAACTTCCTGCTGCTTGAGGACTTCATTACCCAGAATACCCCCCTCTCTGTGTTCCTGCAGTGTGAGGAGGAGGATGGATGATGAAGGGATGAAAGGAGACAGAAACAGGAAGTGATGGATGAGTGATTGTAACATCGGCCGTGTGTGTGTGTGTGTGTCTGTGTGTGTGTGTGTGTCTGTGTGTGTGTGTGTGTGTGTGTGTGTGTGTGTGTCTGTGTCTGTGTCTGTGTGTGTGTGTGTCTGTGTCTGTGTGTGTCTGTGTGTGTGTGTGTGTGTGTCTGTGTCTGTGTGTGTGTGTGTGTGTGTGTCTGTGTCTGTGTGTCTGTGTGTGTGTGTCTGTGTGTGTGTGTGTGTGTGTGTGTCTGTGTGTGTGTGTGTGTGTCTGTGTCTGTGTGTGTGTGTGTGTGTCTCTGTGTGTCTGTGTGTGTGTGTGTGTGTGTGTGTTTGTGTGTGTGTGTGTGTCTGTGTGTGTGTCTGTGTGTGTGTGTGTCTGTGTCTGTGTGTGTGTGTGTGTCTGTGTGTGTCTGTGTCTGTGTGTGTCTGTGTCTGTGTGTGTGTGTCTGTGTGTGTGTGTGTGTGTGTGTCTGTGTCTGTGTCTGTGTCTGTGTGTGTCTGTGTCTGTGTGTGTGTGTGTCTGTGTCTGTGTGTGTGTGTGTGTGTGTCTGTGTCTGTGTCTGTGTGTGTGTGTGTCTGTGTGTGTGTGTGTGTGTGTGAGCTGTTTCTGCTGATCTGGGGTCAGACTCTGGCTCTCTGATTGATTGTGGGCGGAGCTGTATAAATAATACTGAATTGAGCTAATGTTAGCTAGGTTGTGGGTTAGCTAACTGTGCTACAGTTCATGCTAACATGCAGAGAGGAGTAGACGTTTCCCGGAGCAGCTCCAAACAGAGAAACTCTCAGCTCTTCTCTGTTGTAGCTAACATCACGCAGCATTACCCGGCACACAGCTGTGACACAGGTACCTGTTCGCTAACTAGCTAGTTGGGATTAGCGATCACAAACTTTAGCAAATGGGATAAAACAACACTGATGTATTGGCTCTGTGAAACACCTGTCAGGTAGATACAGAGAGACGCATCAGCTGGAAAGCCTCAGCCGCTCCTGATCTTGGCTGTTCCTCAGCCATCTCTCCTCCACGATGTCATCATGTGAGGCGCATACGCCACCACCAGAACACGCTCCTCCCACCCACTACGCCTTCATGTCGATACTGGTCTTTGGTCTGCAAGGCCGATCAACCCCGTTCAAACTCCACACCGTCTGGCAGTGAAGGGCAGGCTGCTCCTGCTCCTGCTCCTTTCCCTTGTAACTGTTAAACTATCTGTTAGCACCATCCATGTATGTATCTATCTAACCATGTTTGTTTTCTGTTTCCAGGACCGGGGCAGGTAACTGTCAGCCCGCGCACACACAACCACAGCACGACGACGTTCAAATCTCTGACTCAGGTTCACTGAACATTTAAAGTTAAACTAAGAGGACACTGTTTACTGCACTCACCTGAGCGCTACCTGCATTTTAAACATTTTGAACAATATATTTTTGGATATTCTGGATATTAACATTTTGGACAATAATGAAAAATACAAATCACTGTGTATGAAAGCCTGAGATGACACATACTGACTTCACTGTCCCAGGCTTTGTGTACTGTTGGTGGTGTTAAAAACCAGGAGCCTGCTTTACCTGCAGCTCTGTGGCGCGCGCGCGCGTGCCCGCACACACACACACACCACCCACCTGACTCAGTAATTTCCGCTCCATCTCTGTCATTCATTCATCCGAACGGTCGCGCGCGCTCTGGCACGCGGTGGGCCGTCTGTTCACAGCCTCGTCCCGCGCGACCCGATCCTGCTGAAGTCCCGCGTCATGTCGGTCCGAGCTGGGACGGATGGATGAGACAGATTCGCAACGGAGGAGGAGGCGAAGAGATCCGAGGAGAGCCGAATGGAGCCGAACTGGGTTCGATCCGGGCGGTGGAGAAACGAGCCGAACCAGAAAACACGCCAGGACGCAGAGGGGGAGGGAGGGGGTTCCGGGTCTGCCGGTCCGCGTCGGTCCGGGTCTGTTCTGGTCCGTTTCTCTCACGGAGCCTCCGGACTGACAGCCTTTCATGCGAGTCCACACCGGGGACACTGATGGACCGGAGCAGCGCGTGCTGCCGGGGAGGAGGGAGCCGCAGAGCATGAGCCAATCACAGCGAGAGAGGGCATGGCGGGAGAGAGAGAGATGAAGGTCTGGACCAGTCTCATGTTTAAAAAGTCGTGTCAACATCTCATGAGCTCTTATTTTGAAAAGAATTATTAGGAGGGGATGGAAAGCTCTGGAAGCTTCCTGCTCTGCTGCAGGTCCATTCACACATTTGTCCCTCAGGTCAGGATGATGTTTGGATCTTTCCCTGAGCTGAAGCAGCTGCTGTGAGTCTGAACTGAACCAGAACCAGGTCCATGATGCTGGAGCCTCTGCAGGTGGATGTTGAACTTCCAGGCTGGACGACTGTAACTCCCCTTTCTCAGGATGTCTGATCCAAAACGCTGCAGCCAGAGCACTGACTGGAATTAGCAACAGAGATCATGTTACTCCTGTACTAACTTCTCTTCATTGGCTCCCTGTAAAATCCCTCAGGGGCCCTCAGGGGCCAGGCTCCTTCATACCTCACAGAGCGGATAGCACTACATTTTCCCAGCAGACTGCTTCGTTCCCAGAATGCAGGTTTGCTTATGGTTCCCAGACTCTCTAACAGCAGAACGTGAGGCCGAGCCGTCAGGCTGTCAGGCCCCTCTCCTGTGGAACCAGCTGCCAGCCTGGGTTCAGGAAGCAGACACCTGTCCTCTGCAGAAGCTTATGGAAACACTGCCACAGCGAACACGTGCCCTAACCTAAGCTAAAGGCGGTCCAACAAAATATTAGAGTGTTTTCTTTGGTAACAACTTTTCTTTTTGGCTAGGCAGTGTAATATCTAACTCCTGACTCAGGTATACCAAGGCAACGCAACACTCAGGCGCCCAGATGCTGATCAGGACTTGGTCACACATAAGAACAAAAGAAGCAGATGCTGTCATGAGTCACGTTTGTTCATTAAACAAGAGAAAGCAGGAGAAATCTGTGAGATTCAACCTGTTTTTGCATAAATCAGCTCGTTTCTGTATTTTGGGAGAAGAAAGACAATAAAGCAGGTCAGTGCACCGATATCAACCATCTGTTCAGTTTTAAAACCCAAAAATTTTAATGACCTTTGTGTCGTCAGTCAGTTCAAAAAAGATGAAAAACATGATGGATGAACTTAAACAAAAGTTAAATAAAATGACAACAAAAACAGCTAATGCCAAGAGTACAGAGAGGAAATAAACAGGGTGGAAAATCACCAGAGAAATGTGTGTTGACAAGAGAGAGGTCCCTGAACTCATCACCAACACAAGAACAAGAAGTACAAAATAAGAGAAAAACAGATAAACAGGCTTTTATTTTTATCCCCTATCAACAGGAAACAGCAGCAGAGTTGTTAAAGTGACACAGCTGGCTGTCAGTCATCTGTCAGATAACCCCCCCCCCCCCCCCCCCCCCCCCCCCACACACACACACACACACACACACACACACACCACAGTGTTACTGTGTGAGAACTACTTCAGTCAGACATTGAGACAGTGAGACAGACAGGTGGTGGGATGTGTGTCAGACAGACAGGTGTGATGTGTGTGTTCAGGTGTGTGTGTATACTGCTGTGTGTGTGTGAGAGAGTGTGTGTGTGTCTGAACCTGTTGGATGAAGTTGTGATGTTCAGCGGACCGACAGGAAGTCTGTTTGGATTCTCTGTCGACTTTCACACCATCAACAACAAGTAAGAACCTTTAATTAACCTTTCATCAACCTTTAACAACATGTAAGAACTCTTTCATTAACCCTTCACTAAACCTTAGCTAAAGACATCATTTAACTAACTGAACTTAAATTCAATTTTCAGTTCAGTTTTATTTACATAGCACCTTCAAAATAAAACCAGATCAGCACTGAAGGCGACAGCTCCCGGAAACAGCTCCCTGTGAACCCGGCTCACAGGGGGGAGCCTCCTGCTGAGGGCCGGGCTGGGTGAGAGGAGGAAGAGGAGGGAGCTAGGACAGCTGGGAATGGAGGAGAGGAGGAGAAGGACACGCAGCATATAGAACATGATACACGCAGGAAGTGGACAATGTTAGAGGGACAGCATTCAGATCCCAGAACAGTGAGTGGACACTGTCCTCAGCAGGTTACAGCTGTGACAGGAGACAGAGCACAGGAGCAAACAGCTGTTTCATCACAGTCTGCAGAGAATATGGATCCAACATGGATCTGAAGCAGAGTGGGACATTAAACACAGTCACGTGTTAGAGATGGAGCCAGGACCAGAGACACCTGCAGACAGAGACAGAGACACCTGCAGACAGGGGCAGAGACAGAGACACTTGCAGACAGAGACAGAGAGACCAGAGAAAGACATGCACAGGAGAATGTTTTGGAGGATATCACATCTGGGGTAGTTCTGGAGTCCAGAGGAACCTTTCTAAAGAGGAAAGATCTCAGGATAAGGAACGAGGATGAGGAAATATCCTTAGGAAGATCTAAGCAGTTTTTTTGGCCTTAACTTGATGAAGAAGTTCTTGGGTCTTTGAACACCAAGAACTTGGTCTTGGTCCTTGCTTTCTTCGGTCCTATACAATGTTCTCGGTTCCTGTGTGAATATTTTCCCGGGTTGTTACAGACGTTCTGTCCAGAAGCTTAACCACATTAGAAACACACTGATGTGTTTTCTGCAGGTCCTTTGCTGTGATTGGAGCTCCCAAAGCCAACACCAACCAATCAGGAGTGACGGAGGGAGGGGGTGTGTTTCTTTGCCCCTTGTCACCTGGAGGCGGGGCCTGTGACATCATCAATTTTGACCTGAAAGGTACTTTTCTGACCGATGCTTTGTCCAACCAGGTTAAAGCAGAGACAGCATCACCTCTGTCTCATCACGGTGATGTTTCACCTGTTGCAGGTGATGAGATGTTCAGCAGCTCCGGCCTGTTCTTTCACACCTTTAAGACTCAGCAGTGGTTTGGAGCTTCAGTTCGATCACTCAGCAGCACACACTTACTGGTGAGAACACACACACAAACTGTGAAACAGGTCGCTCCACAGGAAGATTCACAGTATCAACGCACAATGTTTACTGTCAACATTCACGTGTTTATCTGTGCAAACCAGAATCCACAGTGTGGTTCAGTGTACGATGAGTTTCCTAACGTGTAACATTTCCTGGATCTGAAAACATCCGGGTGTAAGTTTACATAATTACCTGGAACTGAAAGAACCATTAAGGTCCAGTGTTTCTGGAACCAGCTGAACACAGAACAGGCCAGGTGGGGTCACTGCAGCCTACAAAATAAGAGTCTAACAAATCCTTTCTGTAGCTGATGAATCGTGTGATATATTGCAGTAAACCCCAAGTTACTGCAATATATCACACGATTCATCAGCTGAATGATGGAGTGATGTAAGCATGATGTGGAGCTGAGATTAATCATGAATCCTGTTTAGTGACAGTGAATAATCATGAATTGATGCCTAATGACCCGATGACCATCGTGCTTTGGAGTGTAACCTGAGTGTGTTTACCTGTCAGGCATGTGCTCCACTGTTTCATTGGAATGTTAAGGGGGGAGGGGCGGAGTCAGGGAAAACACCTGTGGGGAACTGCCTTCTACTGGACCACAGGACAGGAAGCTCCTCCTCCTTCTCTCCGTGCAGAGGAAGCATGATGGAGGCTGATTACAAACGCATGAAAAATAGTAAGATCTGCTTCTTTTCCTGAACAGTTTTCAGTCTGATGTCCATCATTTGACGAATTTCATGCTACACTCATAGATCTACCCTCACAAATTCTCGTCTTTGAGACCGAGAAGCCTCCTGTAGAGCAGTCCTCCTCCTAACTCGCTGAGACGGAGACAATGAGACAAACGAAAGTCACCAAAAGCTAAGATGAGGAAATATGACGAAGCGTATGTAGCGCTCAGCTTCACTGAGACGAGCAAAGACCGGGGGGGCGGGCACACCATGTCAGGGTGTTGGACCTGGGTCAGAGACATGTCCACATGTTTATCTCAGGTCTTTATGAAAGTAAACAGGAAGTAGTATTTCAGCTGATCAGAGATCAGAGTGTGACTCAGGGTGAGCACAGGTGAGTGTGTGGTTCATCAGTTAACTGTCAGGTTGTGTCTGAAAACCACTCGGGACAGGAGGACGTCTGTCCACACGCCTCATCTCATGTCTGTCTCTCTTTGTCAAGGAAACGACCAGCGCTACTGTGAGGTCGGCTTCAGCGCTGACATCACTAAGGTAAGGCAGTGGTGGGCGGAGTCACACCTGTTAATAATCGTAGCAGCTAAATGGAGCAAATAATCATTTTGGTCATTAATGAATCTGCTGATTTGTCTGTACAATGTCAGAAAATGGTAAAAAAACAAAACAAAACAAAAAAACGCTGTCGTCATGACAACAGCTGGCCTGTGCTGTCATGGAGGCCAGTGTCTGATTGTCTTCATGTCTCTGTGTTGTAGGAGGGTCGGCTCGTGCTGGGTGCTCCTGGAAGCTTTTATTTCCAGGGTGAGTGGAGACACCTACTGGTCCCTGACAGGAAGTCCGTCTGATTAAAAACACTTTATTACATCACACACTCATTGTCATGGAGTACACCTGTACAGCAGGTGAAAAGTTAAAGCACTGGTTGGCACAGACAGGATGTACAGGAGGAGCTAAGCTGCTGTTGAACTCCTGAAGTTTAGTGTTAGCTACAGTGAACTCAGGAAACTGGGTTTGACTTTAAAATGACTCAGAGGGATCTGGCTAATTACTGACATGACTCTGATTCCAGGTCAGGTTTTCACAGTGGGTGTGAGTAAGATCATCAACAGTGAGCACAGCGACAGTCCCATCCAGTATGTGGGAGGCATCAGCCAATCGGACGAGAGAGGAGATTATGACCTTTACCGTGGTGAGCAGAGCTAAGGAAGACTTTTATTCTGAAGGAGTACACCTATTACACCTATTAAACAATCAGTCAGGCTGACACATCTGCCAGCTGTCACTACATTTCCCAGGATTCACTGGGAACATGGTATTGGCAGATTGGCTGTGGGATTTAACTGAACTTTCAGTTTCTGACTGACAGTGTGTGTCTGTGTGTGTGTGTGTGTGTGTGTGTGTCTGACTGTGTGTGTGTGTGTGTGTGACTGTGTGTGTCTGTGTGTGTGTGTCTGACTGTGTGTGTGTGTGTGTGTGTGTGTGTCTGTGTGTGTCTGTGTGTGTGTCTGACTGTGTGTGTCTGTGTGTGTGTCTGTGTGTGTCTGACTGTGTGTGTGTGTGTGTGTGTCTGACTGTGTGTGTCTGTGTGTGTCTGTGTGTGTGTGTCTGACTGTGTGTGTCTGTGTGTGTGTGTCTGTGTGTGTCTGACTGTGTGTGTGTGTGTGTGTGTGTGTGTCTGACTGTGTGTGTGTGTGTGTGTGTGTGTCTGACTGTGTGTGTCTGTGTGTGTCTGACTGTGTGTGTGTGTGTGTCTGACTGTGTCTGTGTGTGTGTGTCTGACTGTGTGTGTCTGTGTGTGTCTGTGTGTGTCTGTGTCTGTGTGTGTGTGTCTGACTGTGTGTGTGTGTGTGTGTCTGACTGTGTGTGTGTGTGTGTGTGTGTGTCTGACTGTGTGTGTCTGTGTGTGTCTGACTGTGTGTGTGTGTGTGTGTGTCTGACTGTGTCTGTGTGTGTGTGTCTGACTGTGTGTGTCTGTGTGTGTCTGTGTGTGTCTGTGTCTGTGTGTGTGTGTCTGACTGTGTGTGTCTGTGTGTGTCTGACTGTGTGTGTGTGTGTGTCTGTGTGTGTCTGTGTGTGTCTATGTCAGGTTACTCTGTGGCCAGTGGTCTGCTGACTGGAGACGCCACACCAGGTTAATATGATTATTATTAAGTTTAATTTAAGTTTATTCCTTTTATTATTCGTCAACGGGGAAATTACTCTCTGCATTTTACTCACACTAAGTGAATCAAACACACACACAAAGCATGAACATGCACAAGACCTACCTGGGAGCTGGAGTGGATCAGTGTGGGGGGGGGGGGGGGGGGGGGGTGGTTATATGAGTTACAGAATCAAATCAATGAACAACAACTGATCAATAAAAAATGGGCGTGTGCTTGTGTTTCAGATTATCTGGTCGGAGTTCCCAATGACAGAAACACTGCAGGAACAGTAAGAAGAGTTTCCTTCTGTCCTGTAAACTAATGTACTGATTTCCATGTAATGTTATTGTTTCCGTTGAAGTGGCTGCACATGTTTGAACATTATATTTTGGTTGTGATGTGGTTTTCTGCCCTCAGCACCGCAGGTGTGTGTGATCTTTCAGATTTTGTATTTGACCTGAGTCCTGTACTGTGAAGCAGGATCTGTGGTTAACCAGATAACTTCAGGTTTAACTCAGGGTCACATCACCATGGTAACCAATGCTGCACAGCTAATCTCACTGAATAACTCCATCAGAAAGATTCCAGCTTCAGCTGAACACAG
This sequence comes from Toxotes jaculatrix, assembly GCF_017976425.1. Classification (NCBI taxonomy): domain Eukaryota; kingdom Metazoa; phylum Chordata; class Actinopteri; family Toxotidae; genus Toxotes; species Toxotes jaculatrix. Next base: position 134,427 of record NC_054411.1, read on the forward strand.
ATTCTTTAATGGGACAGAATTCCTGACAGACTGATTCCATCACTGCAGCTCAGAGTAACAGGAGGAGACGTTACCTGGTTTTACCTGCTTCACCTGTTCACAGTCTTTTGTTCCTGATTCATTGAAAAATTTCAGAACAATTCTTCTTCTTATTGACAGTAAATCCTCCGTCTGACTTCATCAGCTGTCAGTTAGTTCCACTCTTTCTTTTCTGTCCGAGTCACGTGATCATGTTGTTTCCATCTCACCTGGTTGAATTTCACCTGTGGATGAACTGTACCTGAGTTTACCTGCAGGTGTCACTGTTTCTTCACACATCGTATTCGGGACTTTATTCATGTTTTCTGTAATTAACGCTCAGCCTGTGTCACATGACCGAGCTCAGAGCAGGTGAACCCAGAGAGAACTGAACCAGGTGAGAACCTGCTTCAGGATCTGATGTTAGACTCAGAGAAACCAGAGAATAGAGAAATCCTGGATGTGTTGAACCTGCTTCACAGTGCAGGGTGACTCCTGACGTGCTGACGTGCTTGTAACGTATTGTGTCACTTCCTGTTTGCTGCTCCTGTTCTGTGGAGTTATCCTAGCTTATCGATCTGCATTAACTCTGTGTTCTGTGCTCAATCTCTGAATTCACGTATATTGCGTTAGTTAAACTTCTGTTGTGCGCGGGTCCATCTGGATTTAACACTGTAATCTCTATCTCTGGTCCGCTAGCTTAGCTGTTAGCATTGGCTTCTCTCTCTTGCTAGCTCTCCTCCTGTCTGTCCTCTCTCCTGCTGTCTCTCCTGCTGTCTGTCCTCTCTCCTGCTGTCTGTCCTCTATCCTGCCGTCTCTCCTGCTGTCTGTCCTCTCTCCTGCTGTCTCTCCTGCTGTCTGTCCTCTCTCCTGCCGTCTCTCCTGCTGTCTGTCCTCTCTCCTTCTGTCTTTCCTGCTGTCTCTCCTGCTGTCTGTCCTCTCTCCTGCTGTCTTTCCTGCTGTCTGTCCTCTCTCCTGCTCGGTGTGTGAGATGCCCCGTAGCAGCGCTAGCTAGTCAGTCCCTTTACAGAGGACAGCGACCTAAACCTTACTCCAGCAGATAGAGACTAACTAGTTGATAGAACAGCTGCTTCATTACGTTCGACCCTTGACTCTGTTGCTCCTCTGAAAAAGAAGGTGATAAATCAGAGGAAGCTCCATGGTGTGATTCACAAATACGTCCTTTAAAGCAGATATCATGAAAGCTGGAAAGGAAGTGGTTATCCACTGATTTAGAGGAATTCCACTGAGCCTGGACAGACAGCTTCATAATGTATAAAAAGCCCTTTGTAAGACAACTGCCTGTTAGTCATCATTAACAGAGGAAAACAGGAACAACGCGAGGTTTCTGTTCAGCTCTGTAGCCAGGCTGACAGAGTCATAGCTCTGTGGAACCATGCAGTCCTCTGGCTCTCACTACTGATGACTTTATGAGCTTCTGTACCAACAAAGTATGTTAGAGACAGAGTCCATCTCATCCTGCCCACAGCTGTTACTGATGTCGGTGTGTCAGGAACAGCAGCTTTAGAAACGTCTGCCTCCTGATCTGTTAGATCAGATGAATCTCTCTTTGGTAACAGGACACACATGACTGTGTTTAATGTCCCACTCTGCTTCAGATCCATGTTGGATCCATATTCTCTGCAGACTGTGATGAAACAGCTGTTTGCTCCTGTGCTCTGTCTCCTGTCACAGCTGTAACCTGCTGAGCACAGGATCCACTCACTGTTCTGGGATCTGAATGCTGTCCCTCTAACATTGTCCACTTCCTGCGTGTATCATGTTCTATATGCTGCGTGTCCTTCTCCTCCTCTCCTCCATTCCCAGCTGTCCTATCTTCCTCCTCTTCCTCCTCTCACCCAGCCTGGCCCTCAGCAGGAGGCTCCCCCCTGTGAGCCGGGTTCACAGGTTTCTGCTCAGCTGCTTCTGGTGATCTGGGGTCAGACCCTGGCTCTCTGTGAAGTCTCTGTAACTGAAAAAAAAATTTTTGCCGGCCTCTGGACATTAAGTGGCCAGAGATTTTACCAAAGCTACATGTTGGGCTGTGGACTGCACATGAAGCCTGGTTAGATATAACAGCATGTCGTCTGGAACAGGTCGTTGTATCTTTAGATCGCAGATGTTCACTGAACCTCAGCTTCTTTGTTTCGCTCATGAGCTCCTCCAGGTACTACCCCCCAGGTACCACCCCCCAGGTACCACCTTCCAGGTACCACCCTCCTGTAGCAAGTAGTTGAGCACACTTGTTTCCAATCATTTGCTCATCTGGGTCAAGTATGGAGACTGGGACTGGTTGCAGCTTGGGCCCGTGAGCCCTTTGGCAGCTTAAAGTTTGTGTTTGTAGCTGACCAGTTGATCCAACTGTAGTCACTGAAGTTGTTATTCTGACTCCCCTTTGGAGGGAGAGTGTTTATTTTTTTCTGACTAGTATTTTTTTCCAGCTGTTTAAAACTTTAGGTATGGAGTGGCCTCTTTTTGTTTATAGGTTAAAGTTAGTTTTCTGTGATTTTTTCCCCCAAGTAATTTACTTTTCAACCAATCTGATAAACAAATACTAATATTTCTAATTCCCTGGGCTACGTGTTATTTTTTCCCCGCTGTTCAGTGATTTCAGGACCCAAATGTAGACACATATGGAAGCAGGCTGAATGAGTAAGGTGACTTTATAATGAGTGAAAAGTAAGATACAGGACAAGATGGCGGACTGGAACCCAGGAACACAAACACAGGAAATTACACAAAGAAATCAGGAAGAAAAGTGATAATCCAACGCAAGTAATCAATGCAGAGAACATGAGAGAGAAGACGCAGATGGACTGACACGGACTGAAGAGAACACAGACACTGAAGGGAGGGGTAATTAGGAACAGGTGAAATACATCTGGGTGGAGCAGACGCTCAGAGAAGAGGGAAAAACTAAGACAGGAAGTGAAACAACTAAGTCCCTTGCAAAGAGAAGACAGTGGACGTCCTTTCCTCATGTCTTTTTTTACTCTGCAGTACTCTCAGTGTAGTCAGTGAGACTGTGGTTCAGGGCTGTTTTCAGTCTGTGGGTGTTAACAGGTGCACATCTACGATGGCAGGAGCACTGGATCCCTGAGTGTTTACCACGTCTTCCAGGGAGCTCAGGTGAGAGCGTGATGTCATCATGAATGTAAATCTACCTGATGTGAAAGAAATCACTACAGTCTGAACCTGGACCTGTCTCCTGTAGGTGGCATCATACTTTGGACACAGTGTGGCCGTGGCTGACATCAACAGTGACGGGTGGGAACAGAGAGACAGACGCTGTCAGAAGGTTTTCGTGGTTTCTGTACCGTCAGCCTGTAACTGTCTGCCTCTGTTTCTCTGCCTCTGCCTGTAGTTTGGATGATGTGTTGATCGGAGCTCCTCTGTACATGGACAGGGTGATGGAGCAGCTGCAGGAGAGAGGACAGGTGAGGACGTCTGTTCACCTGTATCTGCTCTTTGTCTTCAGACCACTAAGAACCTGTCTCTGCCAACTGTTACTCCATCGGCTTCTGATAAAGCTGAAATGAGGAAACAGAATTATCTGGATGTTTTGTGTCTGATGTGTCTCTAAACTGTAATTAACTGAAAGCTACACATTACTACACAAAGTCAGTGTGTTTCCTGTTTGCAGGGGGGTTAGTGTCGGGATTACCACTGCACTACTTTTATTATTCCAGGTGGTTGTGTACCTGCAGAGAAGACACGCCTACTTTGCCTCTCAACCTGACCAATCACTGATCGGCCTCTCCTTGTATGGGCGGTTTGGCTCCGCCCTCGCTGTTCTGGGTGACCTGGATATGGACGGTTTCCACGGTAATTAGTTGTTAAATGTTACTGTCCAGCCATAGTTTACTGAAAGGAAATTCAACATGGCGAGCTGCTAGCCTTAGCTCATCATGCTAGCTACCAACAGAAGTGTCGGTGAGAGGTGCTAGCTAATGCAGCTAATCACAAGCAAACCAAAAACAAAGATACACAACTTCAGGGTTGTCCTTTGCCTGTTTCTCTCCAGATGTGGCTGTGGGGGCGCCCTGGTCAGGCGAAGATGGGTGGGGCCAGGTGTTTATCTACCTGGGCAACAGTAACGGTCTGTCAGCCACACCCTCTCAGGTGATTGACAGCCCATTGCCTAGCAGCAGGGCAGCGTTCGGATTTACTCTGAGGGGCGGGGCTGATATTGACGGGAATGGATACCCAGGTACGGTCTGAGGGTACAGAGATCATTCACTCGTGTTACTGTTTATCAGTCATCAATAACCCGCGTCGCCTCCTGTCCATGTGTTGTAGACCTGCTGGTTGGAGCGTGGGCTGCAAACCGAGCTTTCGTGTACAGGTACGATGTCATTAGATCTCAGGGAAAAGTGTTTACTCGTGACACCTCATCAACAGTCGCACTGATCTGTCGGTTGTTGCTTCTTAACTAAAGAGCGAGTTTTGTTTTATTTGAACAACTATTGAAGAGTTAAAATCATCCAGCAGCTCACAGAGAAAAACAAAGATGAGAGAAAAGTGTAACCAAATCAGTACAAGGTTTGTTCAAGATATCACAGAACTCTGTGAAGGCGTTTCCTCTCAGCCCTCTCAGAGTTTTCAGACGGTCCAAAATCTTACGATGAAAATGAAGCTTTGTTGATAAACCTGTGTTTTTGTGTGTTCAGGTCCCGGGCAGTGATCCGGTCCAGAGTTTCTCTCACTCTACTTCCAGACTTCCTGAATCCAGATGTCAAACTGTGTCATGCAGCAAACACGCCTGTCTCCTGGTAACAGATTAACGAAGTGATCAACTAACAGAAACAATGAAATGAAAAAGAAAAGACACCAAATAATGGGGGTCCGGGCTCAAGCTAAGACTGAAAATGTTTTCACACACACTAATCTTCTCTCTCTATAGTTTTGTTTTCCAGGTGTGTGTCTATGTGTCTGGTCACAGAATCCCACAGGAGACAGGTAAACATAACCTGACACAGGTAAACACAACCTGAGTCAGGTAAACACAACCTGACATAGGTAAACACAACCTGAGTCAGGTAAACACAACCTGACACAGGTAAACACAACCTGAGTCAGGTAAACACAACCTGAGTCAGGTAAACACAACCTGAGTAAGGTAATATCATCACACAGAGTTTTATTGATGGTGACCTAATTTTTCTGTCTTCATTTTGATTGGCTGAGGCAGTATTGGGGGCAGAGCTGCAGCTGGACAAGATGAAGCAGCCAATGGCACAACGGACTCTGCTGCTGTCAACCAATCAGCCACAGGAGACGATGAAGCTGATGGTTCAGAGGGAGGTGGGCGTGGCCTGTGTGAATCAGACAGCCTACCTGAGGGTGAGTGAAAAAAAATGTGAAGAAGAACAGGTGAACAGATTCACACCTGTGTGTGTGCATCTATCAGACAGTTGCAGCTGGTCCAAAATGCTGCTGCCAGAGTCCTTGACTAACACCAGAAAAATGGACCACATTACACCTGTCCTCAAATCACTGCACTGGCTTCATATGAGTCAAAGGATACAGTTTAAAGTTCTACTCTTGGTCTACAAAGCACTGAATGGTCTTGGACCAAAATATCTATGGACGTTCTCATGGTCAGGACTAAACAAAGTGAAGCAGGATTCAGTTATTCTGCTCCTCACTTGTGGAATAAACTTCTGGAATACCTGAGGTCAGCCCAAACACTCAGTTTATTTAAATCAGGCCTGAAAACACACTTGTTTACTGACGCATTCTCTTAAATTGTCTTAACTGCACTCTTCTTATTTAATTATTTTACTGTTTTCTATTTTTTCTGCTCCAATGTTTTAATATATTTCTTTTATTCAATTATTTATGATTTTAATGCAATCTGTAAAGCACTATGAATTACCTTGTGTATGAATGGTGCTATATAAATAAACCTTGCCTTGTGTGTGCGTGTGTGTGCGTGTGTGCACGCGCAGTCTGAAGAGGAGGTTCATGATAAGTTGAGTCCAATCTTCATCACCTTTGACATTAGCCTCCTGAATACTACCCAGCATGCTTTGCTTCATGGACAAACACACGCTGCTGCACAGGTGAGTTTGACACACACACACACACACACACTCCGTCACAGGCTTATAGTGATGAGTGCAGTGGCTTGAACTGTTTGTGCCTCACAGTCCCTGCACTGGACACAACAACCCACCTGTTCTGATGTTTACAATCACATCAGCAGCAGCTCGGTTTGACCTTTAACCCCGAGAGGAAAAGGAAACACGGCGTCAGAGAACTTTACTCTGAATCCCAACCCTGAGCCTAAAGCTGATCCTGTGTGTGTGTGTGTGTGTGTGTGTGTGTGTAGACCAGAATTATTCTGGACTGTGGAGACGACAACATCTGTGTTCCTGACTTGAAGCTGAGGGCTGAACCGTGAGCAACACACACACACAGTCTATAAACTATATCTAATATATCAATTAGGAAACATCATCATCAATGAACTTTATTGACAAACACAAAGATCATTAGTTACAGATCAAAAATATTGTCAGACATCAAACTTTATCAATACAGAAATATTGATTCCACAGATCAATCACCATCAGCTGAATCCAGCTGATTGGAAAAGAATCAAATCACACAGAAGAGAAGGAACAGGAACAGAGCAGGAACCGACAGAGTGGAACTGAACAGCAGAGAACCGAGCTGGACCGAAAGCATATGGTGGAGGAGAACACAGCCGATAGAACACAACAGATAGAACACAGGAGATAGAACACAGCCGATAGAACACAGGAGATATACACAGGAGATAGAACGCAGCCGATAGAACGCAGCCGATAGAACGCAGCCGATAGAACACAGCAGAACAGAGTTGTTTTCAGTTTCACTGATTCTGCTGGAGTCAGCTGATGTTAACTGCTCTGTGTGTGTGTGTGTGTGTGTGTGTGTGTCAGTGTGTCAGACAGTGTGTTTGTCGGTGATGATCAGTCGGTGTTGTTGTCAGTGTCGGCAGGAAATGATGGTGAGGGGGCGTACGAGACTGAGCTGGTGGTGCGAGTCCCCGAACACACACACTTCCAGAGCAGCCAGGTGAACGCACACACACACACACACACACATACACACACACACACACACACACACACACACAGTGGATATTGATGTGTCTATCTGCAGGGTGTGAACAGGCTGGTGTGTGTTCAGAGGAAGGAGAATCAGACCATCATCGTGACCTGTGACCTCGGCAACCCCATGAGACCAGGACGCACAGTAACACACACACACACACACACAGTAACACACTCACACACACACACACACACACACACACACATTTCATTACTTAACATAGTGCCACATTATTAAGATGCAGATTACAGACATGGATGCCTTCAGAACCTCTTTGAACTTTCCTTCAGTTGAAACACACCTGTACTGAGTCTGCCTGCCTCTGTCTGTCTGTCTGTCTGTCTGTCTGTCTGTCTGCCTGTCTGTCTGTCTGTATGTCTGTCTGTCTCTCTGTCTCTCTGCTCTGTAGCTGCAGACAGGTCTTTTGTTCAGTGTGGGTCGTCTGGAGGACGTAGAGAGTCACATCACCTTCCACCTCCGAATCAGGAGGTACAAACAAAACAGAGACACCTGCTGTTTGACGGGGATTAGAAGGAAATCAGCTGATGTTTGTGTCTCCCTGTCTCTCTCTCTCCACCTGCCTGTCTCTCTCTCTCTCTGTCTGTCAGTAAGAACCAGATGAATTCCAGCAGTAACGAGGTCACTGTGAAGGTTCAGGTGAGAGCTGAGGCGACACTGGAGATCAGAGGGTAAGAAACTTTTCTCAGTGGTAGATCACCTGTCCCTCCAGCCTGTCCCTCCAGCCTGTCCCTCTGTTGTGGCTGATGGTTGTCAGTTTATAAATGAACTGAGTGTAGGCGTGAGAAACAGTGGGATTCACCTGAGCACTGAGAGCTTGGACTAACATGAAACAGGAAAACAAAAGAGAAAAGTGACGTGTGAATGAAGTGGCCTGAGGTGTGTTACACAACAAAATGTTTGCAGTCAACGTTTCAGTCCATTCGTCTATTTTCTACACCGCTTGGTCCATCAGGGTCATGTGGGAGCTGGAGCCTATCCCGGCTGACTACAGGTGAGAGGCGGGGTTCACCTGTTCTCCATCAGAGGAACAAGCTGCAGAAGCTTGTAAAAGTAGATGAATGAATCCTTTTAATGGACTGAATCCCCTTTGACTGACACAGAGCCGTGTGAAGACGCGTGTTGTCTTTGACTTCCCTCTCGTTGATGTCCTCGTCCCGTTTGTTGATGTGTACGGTTTGACACGTGCTGTAATCCATGGCCCTCCGTTTGAATAAAGGCTGACGGAGAACAGTGTGAGCAGTGAGTCCACTGGATCCGGCTCCGGTTGCAGATCATACATGACGACGTCTGTTTGTGTTTTCAGAGGCTCCTTACCTCCAGAAGTTCTCCTGCCCCTCCCTGCTTGGCAGCCTGCAATGCATCCTGGGAGTTTAGAGGAAGTAGGTCCACTGGTGGAACATGTTTATGAGGTGAGACGGGTCTGTGGTCCAACAGGTGAGACTGTTTATTATGGACAACCACAGATGATGAAAAAGTCTAAACACAGGGACCAGGACTCTCTTGACTTGAGATTGAGGTCCAGCTGTCAGGGTCCAGCAACCTGCTTCTCATTGCAGCACTGACCTCGTTCCTCATGTTGATCAGACTGATGATATTGGTAATATTGATATTGTTTTGACAGTATTGATGATATTGGTATGTAGTTGAGAAACCAGGGTCCGAGTGTGGTCAACGTCCGGCTGACGGTGGACTTCCCCTCCATCTGGCAACGTCACTTCCTGCTCTACATCTTCGCCAACGCCTCCGAAGAATCACTGAGCTGCTGGACCCTGAACGCATCGCAGATAGACCCCTACAAGGTCCAGAACCTGTCTGTCTGACCTGTCTCTCTCTCTCTGTCTTTATGACCAGTCTGTCCTTCTGACCCGTCTGTCTCTCTGCAGCTGGTTGGAAACTCCTCCAGTGTGTCTGTAGTTTCTCCATTGATCCAGCAGGAGGAGACAAAGTCCCACAGACGAACTGTCCATGTGGTAAATATACAAAACTACATCATTACTATTATATTGTATTGTATTGTATTGTATTGTATTAAGCTTGATGAGCTTCTTGTGTCAGGATGAATGTTGAACTTTCTCAGTCTTCTCGTGTCATTAATGTTCAGTGTGGTCAGATCAGCCTTGTTTAGACCAGGTGAACACTGGCTGCAGGTGGAGGCACCTGAACGACCTCTGATACAAACGGGTTCAGCTGGTTAACGGACCAGATTTGATCAAATGTGACCTTTGACCCAGAAACAGATCAGAGCCTGAAATATTTCTGCTTCATGTTACAGAACTTTTTAAAAACTGTTCCTGATTATTTCTTGTGTGTGTGTGTGTGTGTGTGTGTGTGTGTGTGTGTGTGTGTGTGTGTGTGTGTGTGTGTAGAACTGCAGCAGCAGTGAGACGGGGTGTGTCAGGTTTGTGTGTGATGTCATGGCGTTGGAGCGGGGCTTCAGTGCTGTCGTCAGAATCTCAGCCCGACTATGTACACACACACTCATACAGGTGCCCGCACACACACTCACACACACACACTCACACTCACACACACACTCACACGCACACACTCATACAGGTGCACACACACACACTCACACTCACACACACACTCACACGCACACACTCACACACACACTCACACACACACTCACACGCACACACTCACACACACACTCACACACACACTCATACAGGTGCACACACACACACTCACACTCACACACACACTCACACGCACACACACACACTCACACTCACATACACACACACTCACACTCACACGAACTCACACACACACACACACACTCACACACACACTCACACTCATATAGGTGCCCACTCACACACACACACACACACACACACACACACACACACACACACACTCACACTCACACACACACACACAGACACAGACACAGTTGATGGTGATGATGTCATTGTCTTTCTTCAGACTCCGTACTTGAACTATGAGCTTGTTTCCTCTGCTTCGTATGATGTCATCAATGCGTCATCAAAGGTTCAACCAATAGTGCTGCAGAGTGGACACACACAGGTATTTACACACACACAAAAACACACACCTACACACTTACATAATTACTGCCCAACAAATAATGACTGTGTGTGTGTGTGTGTGTGTGTGTGTTTAGACTAAGATCAGTGTGTTGTGGCGTCCTCCTGATAGAGAGAACGATGTTCCTATTGGCTACATCATCCTGTCAATCATCTCTGGACTCCTCCTCCTGGGTCTGCTGTGTTTTATCTTCTGGAAGGTGCTAATCAATCAATCAATCAATCAATCAATCAATCAAATAACCAGACAACAGCTGTCACATAGTGTTGATAACACCTGTGGTTCTGGACTCCACGTGTGGCCAGTTCAGTTGAACACAGCAGATCGTTTGAATGTGAAACACCTGTCACACCTGGTCATCGTCCACCTGACAGGTTCACTACAGCAGTGAACAGATTAAACTGCCTGATTTCTGAATGGAGTCTGGTGTGTGTGTTAAAGGAGCATTCCACAGATTTTACACATGAAGTGTGTGTGTGTGTGTGTGTGTGTGTGTGTGTGTGTGTGTGTGTGTGTGTGTGTGTGTGTGTGTGTGTGTGTGTGTGTGTGTAGCTGGGTTTCTTTCAGAGAACACGCCCCCCCACTGGTGATGAGGATGATGAAGAAGAGGCTGAGGAGAGTCACATGACTGAATAACACACACACACACACACACACAGAGTATTTCTCACATGACACTGGACATGAACACATGATGTCTGTGTGATGTTTGTTTCACACACGTTTCTTTCACACGTCACCTTTAATCACTATTGAGAGAAGTTAGACTCAAAATAGTCACGTCTCACATGACACACGCACACACACGCATGCACACGCACACACACGCACAAATAAAAGATAAGTTTCACAGTGTGTCTGAAACAGTTTTTCTCGGGTTTAATTTCTCTCCAGAATTCAAACACAGAAACTACTTCCTGAATCGTGTGTTCACGAGTTCACAACCTTTTAGGCCTGAGCACACGGGTGGGGTTCCAAAGCTCTGGGTGGGGGTCCAGTCTGAGGCTCAGGTTCCGAGAAACGGGCCACTGAGTCAGATTGCAGGAGGGGGGGCTGCGCCTTTACTCCGACCCCCCCTCAGGATTCCCAGCTGGGTGCAGTCCGCAGCGCTCTGCTGTAGCTGGGAACAGCTGCTGTGAGTAAACATCTGTTAGCGTGTGAGGGGAACAGACCTGACCTCAGTCGCAGTCGGTCAGACATGTTTGAATTTTTGAGTCGAATCTGGACGCGATCGGGCAGCGCGAACCGATTACCCACCTGCAAACACGCCAATGAAAAAGAGAGGGTGGGACACAGGAAGTAGCAGATTAATCTCTCCCCGTCCACCTGTTTACTTCTTCCTCTTCCTCTTCTTCTTCTTTCCACCAACTGTTTGTGTTGTTCAGTTTGCTGGAGTTGGTTTAACATCGTGTCGTCTGTGATTCCTCGTCAGACGCAGGTGTTAAGTGTGTGATCCTGAGTGTGTTAGTGTGTCAGTGTGTCATAGTGTGAACCTGTGGCAGTGAACGTTGTGTAGTGTGTCTCCAGCTTAAAGGTGGAGGAGCTCAACACTCAGCTCCTGTGAGTCTGTCTCTTTAAATCAAATCAGTCGAATTCAGTTTTTTCTTTTTGCTTGAAGCTTCATTTGTTCCTTCCATCGTCCATGACTCTCGGATCACAGTCACACAGCTGAGCACATCTGGATTTTATCACCACAACAACATCAACTGAAGTTCCACAACTCAAAATTACAAACGTTCCTCGTGTTTGACAAAGAGTCTGAGTTTCCAGCCTGACAGATGGAGCTCACACTGATCCTATTAACACACACACACACAGTGAAACACACTGAGACTCATCATGTGTTTCCATGGAAACCACCTGTGGATTCATTTTTCTTTCATTGTTGTTTTTTACTCCTGGAATTTGCATTAATTTATAATAAAATACTGAAACTTTGGAAACTTTAAATACAAAGAAGAGTAAAGTTTATTTTGGTGCTGCAAGAAAGAAGGAAGGAAGGGAAGAAGGGAAGAAGGAGAGGAAGAAAGGGCAGAGCGGAAAACTGAAAGACAGGGTTTTTCTTAACCTGACCCTTGCCTCTCAGGCAGTAACCCTACCTCCTTCACTGTGATTGGACAACTCTAACTCCTAACGTGATGAATCTTTAAAGAAATAGAAGCATGTGATTGGTGGAGCAGGCTGGAGGCGGTTCGCAGCCTGTGAGACTGAGATCAGGGTGTTAAACCCCTCAGTCTTCGCAGGGAGGATGAGGAGGATTAGAGCAGATTACAGAGCAGTTTATAACAGCAGAGAAGAAGAAGAGAGAGCACACACACACACACCAGTACAGACACACACCCAGACTAACTGGACCAAGTGCACTGCACCAGATGCAGTGAACTGGGACCAGTTTCTCAGACTTGAATCTAACTGCATTGAGCTGGGAGGAGGGTTCGAGTGGACTGAGCGGGGCTGAACTGGTCCGTACTGGTGTGAGCTGGTCTTTGGGACAGGAAGTAGACAGATGGATGGTTTCCAGGCGTATGGGGCCGGGAAGGCGGGTGGAGCTTTTGACCCTCTGACCTTCATCAGACAACCTCAGACTGTCGTGAGGATCCTCTGCTGGGTGAGTCTGATGATGTCATGATGATGTCACAGTGTAACAGTAAACTATTGGTGAACGCACTTTCACATCAAAACAGCAGAAATGTGTGTGAGGTGTGTCCAGGTGTGCTGACTGATCATGTACTGTAGCTGGGAGGAGATATAGGTTCAGGCAGAGGTGTTTCTGTCAGGTGGAACCATCAGAGCAGGAACACGTTCATGTTCTCACCAGTTTCCATCGTTTACACTTAGTTCCTGAGAACTTTGGTTTTGTGTGTCAGTGCAGCAGCTCTAAACACTACAATACCCATGAACCTCGGCTGCTGTTGCCATGGAGGAGAGGCCGGTCAGAGGTTCCAAATTATTCTTCATCACAGTTGAGGACAACATATGTCGCCATGGTTACTGAATTCAAAGCTGAATGTACCGATGAAGTGATTTCAGCTGCAGATGGTGTTTTCAGTTTTCTCAACACATCAGCTTTAGCTTCATCCTGCTCTGTGATTGGCTGCTTGTCTGTGAAATGCACCTTGGGACTTGTAGTTAACGTCTCTCCCTGTTTTTCTGTCCACAGCCTCTTTAGCTCCGGCTTTTATCAAAGCTTGAGGTGTTTTCCTCACAGCGCTGTAGCTTCAGGTTGTTCAGAGGAATTTTTACACCTGTGCAGGTAGCTGTCAGTGATAAAGGAGATCAGTGACATCTGAGCTTTTCAGTCATTGATCTTTCAGACAAGATGCTGATACACTGTGTCCACAGGGTGCGTTCAGGGACAGTACTGAGCGTAGGTCTTCTGTGTTTCCAACGGTCCCTGTGGTCACGCAGGTAAAGCAGAAGAACACAAGCTTTATTATTATTAATAATAATAATAATTCAGTTTGTTTATAACTGAAATGATCCAATTAGAAGAGAGAGAGATGCTGATTGGCTGCAGTCAGTGTGAGGACGGGGTCAGAGGTTAACAACAGTGACATGTTTCGTTGTTACAGCGCTGAGGACAGTTGTTGTTAGCCTGCTAGCAAAGCATGCTATTTCCTGCAGGTTATGTTTACAGCCCAACCCACAGTGTGTGTGTGTGTGTGTGTGTGTGCTGTAAGTATTTCAGTCATGAGACTGGTGTTAACATTCCTGAGGTTCAACACAACGCTCTTCAAACAAAACCTCACTGTTAAACTCACACACACTCCACACACACACAGAGTCAGTCTGAACTAACCTGCAGACGAATCCCAGGGACTGATCCAGGATCTGTCGTCCACCGTAACATTACACACAACGTTCACTGTGACTACCTTCATCAAATCACACACAAACCAACAACCTGACAACAACAGGATTTCCTGAAGCAGTTCTGCTTTAGTTTGTTGTTGTTGCCACGTTTCCTCAGCTGTTTCACTACAGTGAAGCTGTGGGTCAGTCGGCTCTGAAACATGAAGCAGACCAGCAGGTGGATTCTCACAGTCTGTGAGACCAGGACCTGCTGGTCTGACATTGTTTACAACTTATTCGTCTAAAAAGGGGCAGTTTTGTTTAAATCCTTCTTCGACAGTTAGTATCTAGCCTCATAAACTGAGAATGAAGGTGTCTGTTAGCGCTGAGCTAATTGTGTCCTCTCTGTTTTCAGCTCTTCTCCATCGTGGTCCTGGGTTGCGTCGCTAACGAGGGTTACGTTAACAGACCTGAAGAGGTTGAGGAGTACTGCATCTTCAACCGTAACCAGAATGCCTGCAACTATGCTGTCGCCATGGGAACACTGTGTTTTCTGTGCAGTGCTGCTTTCCTGGCACTGGACGTTTATTTCCCTCAGATCAGCGGCGTGAAGGACAGGAAGAAAGCTGTCATGGCCGACATTGGCGTTTCAGGTGAGGCTCCATCTGCTCTGGTTCTGTCATCTTTATTTGTTGTTTTAATAACGTTGTGAACCCGTGTTCTCTGAGTGTAATAACCTGGTGGAACCTGTGTTCCTCACAGCTCTCTGGTCTCTGGTCTGGTTTGTGGGGTTCTGTTTTCTGGCCAATCAGTGGCAGGTTTCTAAAGAAGAGGACAACCCTCTGAGAGAGGGGACCGATGCTGCCCGAGCCGCCATTGTCTTCTCCTTCTTCTCTGTCTTCACCTGGGTACGTACATGTCAGCTGACAGCGTCTGACACCTGACGGCTCACCTGAGCAGTGTCAGAGTTCTTTTCCAGAACAGGAAGTGAGCAGTCAGCGGCTTCGTGTTGGTGCTGGAGTTAAAACCATGATTGAACATGTGTAACATGTTAATCTCTCTGTGTGTTTGTCTGTGTTTTGATCTGTGATATGTTTATGTTGTGTTTGTGTGGGTTTCTGTGTGTGTGTGATGTGTTGTGTATATGTGTTGTGTGTAGGGAGGTCTCACTTTGCTGTCGATGGAGCGTCTGAAGAAAGTGTCGTTTGAAGAAGAATACAACAAACTGTTCAGCCCTCCACTCGCCTGACACACACACACAGCCACACACACACACACACACACACACACACACACACACACACACACACACACACATACACACAGCAACACACACACACACACAGCAACACACACACGCACAAACACACAGCAACACACACACACACACAGCCACACACACAGCCACACACACAGCCACACATACACACACACACAGCCACACACACAGCCACACACACACACACACAGCCACACACACAGCCACACACACACGCACACACACACACACACACACACACACACACACACACACACACACACAAACACACAGCAACACACACACACACACAGCAACACACACACACACACACACAAACACACAGCAACACACACACACACAGCCACACACACAGCCACACACACACACACACAAACACACAGCAACACACACACAGCCACACACACACACACACACACACACACACAGCAACACACACACACACACAGCAATACACACACACACACACACACACGTACCTCATTTCACCTCTCTCCAAACCCCACCCCCTCAGCTCAGTCTGGACTCTCATTGGTCTCAGTGCCTGTCATCCAAAGTGCCTTCCTGTTACCATGACGACTCAGTGATGCAGTGACCATATTGTTACAGTGATGTCATGAGGTTTGCTGTGACATCGTAACATGTCCTGATTAATGAAGATGATGTGATGATGAAGATTAAAGAGATAAACAGTTGGAACTGTGGAACATGAAGAGTTAATGTGTGTTTGTGTGTGTGTGTGTGTGTGTGTGTGTGTGTGTGTGTGTGTGTGTGTGTGTGTGTGTGTGTGTGTGTGTGTGTGCTGCCCCCTGCTGACTCACAGCAGCAGTGAAACAAACAGATGATTCTGATCATGATAAAAACAAAATGACAGAAAGAAAAAATAAAGAACCAGAAAAACGAGACTGATGAAGAAATAAATAATCAACAAGTTCACTTTTTTTTTTAAATGACCGAGGTCACGTCAGGTCATAGCTCTGAGGAAGGACGTTATCAGACCATGTGTCAGAAAAACGAGGAAACAAATATTAAGTAATATATAAATATTAAGTGTTTCAAACTAAAAATGTTATTTATTTGGCAAAAAACAAACAGAAACAACTAAATTGTCATTTTTCTATTTATTTTTTTTCTGTTCAGGAAGTAAATCACTACGATCTGATCTGATCAGGAAATAATCACAAGCTTTACTGTTTTGGTTTTTCAGTTTTTTGTAAAACAGTAAATTTGAAAATTCATGAATAAAATAATAATTATATTTTAGCAATAAAAAATCATTTTGGTGAAAGAGAATTAGCACTTACAGAAACATCAAAAATGATTTCGGTCATTCATTTATTGCAGCTGTGGCAGAAACCGTACACCGGGTGGCGCTCTAACACATTTGTTAATCACTGTGAATATAATAAATATAAATCAGTGCGGAATGTGAAGCGCTGCTGTCAGCGTGGCAGCGCAGCAGTAAAGTTCAGTCTGAGGTCCATCGTCCAAAACATCAGCAGAGACACAGGGATGTTTCTGTGTCCAGCTTTCACTCCGTCTCCACGTGAGACACAGTGACTCCTGGGAAATATTTATATCGACAGATCGTTTGTGGCCTCATGAAACTAACAGAGTTAAAAGTCTGGGATGAAAAGACGACATTCAGTGAACGGCTTCTCCGTTTGTTTGTTTATTCATTATTATTATTCCGATTGTATTTCTCACAGTGAATTGAATTCATGTGTTTAACGTGGTTTATAATGTCAGCGCTTAGAAACTCTTCTGGTGTTTGACCATGTGACCCTGACAGGCCATCAACGCACTGATGATGATGATGATGATTGTCTCTGGTTTGACCACAGGCTGAAGTGTCCTCAGGCGCCTGATGTGCCCGTCGGTGTGTATGTGTCAGTTAAAGCACTGTGTGAATGGGTGAATGTGACTGTGTGAATGGGTGAATATGACTGTGTGAATGGGAGATAAATGCAGCACATTTACCATGAACACTGCTGATGGATCTGATCTTCACATCAGAACTTTATTTAAAACACAAACTGCTGGTTAAACTGCTCTAACCAGTATAACTACCAACACACGGAAAAACTCGCTAGCCTAGCAACATTAAAGTTACAAACAACCCATAATGCAACAGTTTCTGTAGAAGACCATGTTACTCTTATGCTCTCATGTTGTCAACATGTCGTCCTACTTGTGTGGAATGACTGCGAACATCAGGCCATCAACATGAGACACAGCGAACGCTGAGTGTGACCAAAGCTTCAGACGTTTCTGGAACGTTTCGGAAACATCCATCCTGACTTTCTGCTGCCAGTGGAACTTTTTCTTTTATCAGGTGTTGAAGTGAACTCAGCGTCTGTTCTGTTCACTGGAGCCGACCTTTAAGAAAAGAAGTCATGGAACTGGAACCAGCTGAGTTTTCAGTGGAATGTTCCTTTAACTCGGAGCAGTGGGTCTGACTGCCTGCGCCTCGATATGTCAGAGCAGAACTGTTTGTGTTGGATCGCTGTGATGATGCTTGTTATTTCAGTCCTACGAATTGTTAATAAAGTTTTGTAATTTGAATCTATCTGCAGGCTGTGCAAGGGTTGCTGGGAATCTACAGGTTTAAACTGGGAGCGGACTCCGTCACCTTCAATCAGGACTACGCCGATCCCGACCAACAGGAACCTGCTGAGGGCCCGCTCCCCGAGGAGTAGAGGCTCCGCCCATCAGTACAGAGCACGGTGGAAACCATGATGCATGCTGGGTAGTTGTGTGTTGTGAGAACAGGACTGGACTGAAAAAAAGAAACAGTTTTATAGGCTGATGATGACACGCTCTCTGACCGCAGCCAATCAGAGTCCAGAACACCAGTACAGAATAAACACTCTTTAATGTTTGATGTTTAATGCTGAGGAGGAGAGGAGGAGGGGGAGTGGAGGAGAAGAGGAAAGGAGGAGGAGAGGAAGAGGAGGAGATGAGGAGGAGGAGTGGAGGAGGAGGAGGAGAAGAAGGAGAGGAGGAGGAGGAGGAGGACATGCAGCTTATAAAACACTGAACTGTTCAGTTCTCAAACTGAATTGAGTCATTTTCAGGATTTAGTTTCATTGTGTTGTTGCTGGTTTTGTGTGTCTGTGAATAAACAGACTGTGAATACATGAAAGTAACGTGTCCTGGTGAAATCACAGCATCAGATCAGCATCACGTCCGAAGCTTCCACAGGAGGGTGCTGCACAGCTGACTGCTGAAGGGGGCGGAGTCAGCCCAGAGTCAGACCTGAACTCACAGACATGAAACTCATATTGATCTGATCCAGTGTGATGTCACTTCCTGTGGTTATCATCACCTCTGACGTCCCTCCTGCAGAACTTCATTGAGAATCCTGCTGTTTTTAGGTTTCCCTCAGTGTCACAGTGATCCAGTGAGAGCAGTCTGTCCATTGATGGTTTAGCTGATCACAGCTGATTCAGCTCAATCAGAACAGGAACACACTTCCACTGCAGACACACATCCAGTCTGTGTGACTGTAAACTGGAAAAAAGCTTCTTCCAGAAACAACCGAAGAAAAAGATCTTTGAATTGAAAACAAAAAAAATGTTTTAAAAAAGTTGAATCATGTTTAACAAAGGTAAAACATCTGAAAGATTAGAAACCTGTTCACCTGCATGTTTTCTGATTCTGTTACAGGCACACACAGTGCTAACTGCTGTGGGTTTAACTTCCATTTCATTCCAAACATTCAGCCTTAATAAGAATGACACAGGTGAGACAGGTGTGTCCCTTCATCCATGAGGTGCAGCTAAAGTTCTCTCACCTTTTCTTTCACCTCCTCAGACGTGATCGAACCCTGAACTCAGACCTGAAAGCCGGATTGTGTGTGTGGTGTTTCTGTGTTAATTGCTGCTGTGACTCATTGTGTCTGAGTGATTTAGCTCAGAGCTTCAGGCCGAACAGTGACTCACACTGAGCTGATTCGCTCTGTTTACAGTCTGAGTGTGTGTGAGGAGGGAAAGTGAAAGTAACGCACTCACCTGGTCTGACTCCTGAATCATCAGCATTTGTTTTAGATAATAAAAAGACAAACATGCAGCAGTGGAACACACACACACGCACACACACACGTAGACATGCATGTATATATACTGAGCAAAGAAATAACCAGAGAAATCAGGGGACACTCAGACATCAGCGATCCAACTGATGCTGCCTGTTGTTGGTGTTTTATGTTCATGTGTTCGGACTAACACAGTTTTCCTGCTGGGAGACAGATGCTGCTGGGAGTTCTGGTTCATCCTGAACTGGTTCATCCTGGAGGTACAGGTCCTGGACCTGAACCTGGACCTGAACCTGGACCTGGACCTGGACCTGGACCTGAACCTGAACCTGGACCTGAACCTGAACCTGAACCTGGACCTGGACTTTTAAAGACATGAACTCAGCATTAAGAAATGTGAGTCATCAGCTGTAAACACCATCGGCTGCAGGTGAATGAACATTTTGCTTGGTTCTCACAACGTTAAAGGTCTGTTTGAAGGTTCAGACCCAGTTTTAGGGTTCAGGTTAGACTCAGGTTAGATCAGGGTCAGGGGTCTGGGGGCAGGAACACGAGGAAAGAGGAACCAAAGACAGAAACCCCAGAACAGACAGATGAGGACGGAACGGGAAACAAGCTGATACACAAAGGCCAGGGCTTCAAAATAAAACAGGAAATAGAAACAAGAAGCAGGACCCAACCCAGAAATGTTTGTGTGTGTGTGTGTGTGTGTGTGTGTGTGTGTGTGTGTGTGTGACATTGTTTTCTAGTTATTTGCCCGTGCTGCTGTTTCATTGGTTGTTTTGGTCACACGGTGCTGTCGGGTCCCCGTTCAGAGTCAGACAGGGAAATGTTCCGCTGTATGTAGAACGTTGGTTCTTATAGTGTATTTTGTTGTGCTGCAGTTCAGTGTGTTGATCTGTGAATGCTAACCTGGTGAACAGTGACGGTGTCACACTGTGATGTCACTGCAGTAACTTTGGTGTGTAATTGATTTTGTGTTTTACAGTTTTCTAAAAAAGACTTCATGAGATTGATGAAAGAGTTTGACTTTAATCTGCTCGGACTTCCTCTGTGTGTGTGTGTGTGTGTGTACAGACACACACACACACTGAGGACAGAACAGTGATTCACAAACAGAAGCAGAAATAAAAACAAAACAACAAAAATCCTGTAAACAATAAATGTGAAAGTATAAATATCAAAATGAGTCTAAATAAATAAATAAATAAATAAATAAATAGGTCAAATAAATATTGATTTTCAATTAGCCATTGTGAGTAAGCGATCAGTGGGCGTGGTCTCTGTGCTCAGTGGGCGTGGTCAGTGTCAGTCTGTCCGGGTGAAGCAGCTCAGGTGTTCCTTCAGAGCCTTCTTTAGAACCCCGAGAACGTCTCTCCTCAGAGCCATCCACCCGCAGGCAGCGCTCTCCTGATCAACAGTGAAACAGGAATTCAGAAAATATTTGGGGCAGAAATAAAAACTAAAAATACATAAATTATTTTATTAAAGAAATGATTTTTGAATGGAATTGAAGAATTTTCCACAGTTACTGAAAACCTGAAGAATGAATGTTTGTTCTTCAAATTATTTCTTTCTAATGTCTAAAGATCCAGATGCTTTCTTTTCTTTTCTTTTTACTCAACAATAAACCTTCACAGATTGTTTGTGTCCTCAGGCTGCAGCTGCTTCTGACGCAGCTCTGCCTGACAGACTGAACTCAGGGTGAAGCTTAACGTCTCTTCATCTAATTTATGTTCACGACTCATGAAAACATGAAGTTTACCTGCTGCTGCACAACAGCTGTCACATTACTGAAGTAAGAGGATAACACATCTGGACCATGGAATGTGGACAGCTGTGGGAGGGGGGGTGGAGAGGGTGGGGAGGGTAAAAAAGTGATTAACAGCACAGAGAAACGAACCCAGCACTGACCCCAGACCCCAGAGGAACCTGCCATCGTACTCACACAGCTTCCCTCTTCCAGCAGTCGGTACTGCAGGTTCCGGAAGTCGCTGAGCTTCTTAACGTCCCAGGTGACTCCGCCCTCTCCGACCGGTAACTCATAGTCGTCGAACATTAGCTCTGTCTCCCGCAGGGACTCATACACCACCCATAATACCCGGCGGCACTGCAGGGAACCAATCGGACATCAGTGTTCAGAGTTTAAACAGTTTTTTAAAAACGACCCGGTGAGGTCAGAGGCTCACCTGAGGGTGACTGGCTGTGGCGGCAGGGAAGGCGGAGTCTGGGAAGGTGATGTTGACATTGTAACGGAAGCAGTGGACAGGAAACTGTCCCCCCTACAGGACAGACAGGACACAGCTCAGACTGGGCTAACATTAGCTAAAGAAAGTAAGGCAGTGCTGAGTGTACAGGTGAGGGGTCGGGGGTCTTACCAGGTCTCTGAGCAGGTGGTGGGCGTCCTTGACCACGTTCGCCTGCAGCTGACAGGTCGGCATAGCAACCGCCATCAGCTGGAGGCTGCAGAGCTGCAAGATAACAAGGAGGACTGAAGCGGGTGTCATTGTTCTGGGTTTGATGGGTTTTATCCTGGTTCTTCAACTGATCTTCAGCTGGTCCTGGTCCTGAGATTCACAAACAGATCTCAGTTTTAGTTGAAGCTTAAACAAAGTCAAACTGACTCTGAGTGTTCACAGCCTTTACCTGGAGCGGTCCTGATCCTGATTCCTGTTCTTCAGGTGGCCTTGGTTCTGGTCCTGATTGGAGCTGGGCTGAGATGCTTCAGGTCTGCTGTGTGAGCCGGGAGCTTCAGGTGAGTTCAGGTAACCTACAACAGAGAGCAGCGGAATGGCTTACCAGCCGGTGGCTATACCTGTGTGAATCATCATAGACTACGAAACCACAGCAGCAGAGACCTGGGCCAGGTGAGTCACTGCAGGTTCATTCAGGTACACAAGCACGGTTCGAAGTTGATTTAATACAAGGTTTTTGTCTGAAGTCTCCAGAATATTTAACAGTAAAATAAGAAGAAAAGTGAATGAAGTTTGGCCTAAACGTCGTTCTGTCCTCAGGACACGACAGCTGCAGCTCTGAAACTTCACTGTGTCTTAGTCTGAATCAGAGCTGCGAGCTGGATGGATGGAGATGTGTCTGCTGCTGCTGTTCAAACTCGTGTCTGTAACCATGAACTGATTTGAGTCAGCAAAGCGCCTCTGGTTCCATGTTGATTCGAACAGTTTTCCACAACACAAACAACAAAGTTTCTGACTAACATCAGTGACACTTCACACAAAGAAACCAGAGAAAAAAGTGATCAACAACAAAATCTCTGTTAAATATGCAGTAAATCTTCCTCTGGCTGTCCCCGCGCTGTCAGGACGGACAAATCGTCCCGTCTCTGATGGAGGTAACGCGCTCTGGTTTCACAGTCTGACTCTGTCATGTGATCATATGCTGAACACAGTGATCAAACACGTTAGAATAAAAAAACGGAGCAGAAGTTTGTCCTGTGAAATCAAAGTTGAACTCTGACCTGAGAGTCTGTCGCAGCAGCTGGAGACGGAACCGAAGCTTCAGGCTTCACTAGAGGACAAATGGAAGCGACGTTAGCATTTATGCGTAGAACAGACGTGTCATGTGACAGTTGCCATTTGTCATGAGAACGCAATACGAATTCTGATGAACAGTTTCCCTGTTCGCAGCGGTCAGAAACATCAAGTGTCAGAACACAGGTGGAAACTTGGAAATTTGGAAATTTGTCAGCATGAAGTGAACTCAGAGACGCGATCGCACAAATTTAAGTTTCATTTCAGTGCCAGCGAACGGGGCATGGGAATACACCGACACCCGAAGCAGCCGACATGTTTCCATTCAAGCTGCTGATGTCAAGCCGTAAAACAATGTTCTCCACTGGAAACTTTTGAATTTAATGAAAAGTTCCAACAAAAATGAAATGGACTGAAAGTGAAAAAGCTGCTTCATCGTGTCAGTGAGTCAGTGATCAGTGATTCCTGGATTGTTTCAGAGCAGGACCCTGCTTCGTTCTGAGTCTTCAGGCTCTTACACTCTGAGCTGTCAGTCAGCTCTGAAATGAAACTTAAATCTGTGGCATCATCACAAGCTGCTCATCATCATCTCGATTAGCTTGGTTCACGCTGACAAATATTTCCATCTGTGCTCCGATGCTCGATGTTTCTGAGCGCCGGAAAAGTCGCACGCTGGAAATCGTGTTTGGTGACGTTAACACGGAGTCGTCACGGTAACGTTCACGATCCACTTACCTTTTTATTGTGTGGGAAAAGTAAAAATCAGCAGGCTGAAGCTATTTGTTCACACAGATTCAGGTGTGAACTGATGATGCTCAGGTTGTTTCTCAGGAAGCTGAAGGTCTGAGATGTTTCCTTCACAGGTCGATGCTGTTGTACGTGAACAGAAGAAGCAGAAACAGGTTCATTTAAAGCTTCTGGTCCTTTTTTATAAAACACTTTGGGCTGCAGCTTTGCATGAAAGGTGCTACACACAAAGACATTGTTATTATTGTTGTTGTTGTTGTTGTTATCAGTAGTAGCAGCAGTGGTAGTAGTGGTAGTGTTGGAGACAGTTTGGGTCTGTGGTGGTTAAAGATCCTGAGATTCTCCACAGAACAATTCGAGTCAAAGGAAGAAGAACATTTGACAGGACGTTAAACTTTGACCTGTAGCGGCGTGTTCTGACTGACTCTGCTGAGGCAGAGGTTAAATCCACTGAGAGGAAACTGAATGAAATCTGTTCAACACAAAGTCCGTGTCTGGGACTGAGAATCACTGATGTGTGTTATTGTCTTTCATCCAATCATTTCTGACAAACACATTAAATAAATTCGTCTTTTTCTTTAAAACACAATTGAAAGAAATTTTCAGAAATTGGAGTAAAACCAGAAAATGAAAAAATCCCACGATGTCCCTGAGATTTGTCCTCTTCAGGTCTTTGTCTTCGTCCTGAACGTCTCTGGACGGTTCAGCTCTTCATGTGCAGATGAAATGTTTAGTTGTATTTTTCTTTCCGATCATTTTTAAATAGAATCATCCTGATTCTACTGTTTCTGTTTTTTTGATTTTTGTTTTGTTGTTTTCATGAAATTATTCTGTTTCTGTTTTTTTATCCTTTTAATGAAAACTTGTTTTTAGTTTGAGAGAAAACTAATGATTTCTATGTTTGATATGAGAAACTTTTTGTCCTCATTAATCCTACAAAGAAAAAGCGATGTAACGAACTCACCGTGTGTTGAAGGTCCTGCAGGTCCTGGTCTCAGTTGATGTGGTTCTTCTCAGGCTGGTGCTTGTTCAGGTTCTGATGAGCCCCTCTGTCTTTTATACAAAGCAGAAACTGAATTACAAAGCAAAAATTCTTTGGAAAATTCCCTTTACTTCAGTCCTTTTTTTCAGTCATGATTTACTGAAGAAACTTTTAAAGCTTCACTTAGAAGATGGTTTTTATTTTGTTTGGTTGGTTTAAAAAGAACTTTTATTCAGAAAAGCCATAAAAAATCATATGTGACAATGTGCTTTTAGTTTTTACACCATCAAGAAACACTTAAACCGTGAAGATGATAAACATGAAAGTATGTTTATTATTCTCTAGTCCTTCATCTATGAACCGTCCTAAACTGAAAGACTTTGTGTAAATGTTGTGAAAGTATAAATTAATGAGATGTTAATGTAAAGACTGGGTTTGCACTGTGCTTCTGTGACAAGGATCAAAAAGCTGATTCAGCTGCATTTTAAAGGCTGGAAACTATCATTGTATGTTGCAGCATGAACTTTTCCCCAGAACGTGTGCAGGCAGAGCTGTCCACATACATTTGGCTACAATGTGTATTTTTTTTTCTGTATGAATCAAAGAAAAAAAAACCCGTGTGTGTCATCAGCCCAGGAAGCGGTTTAACCCTCAAAAACTCTGGTTAGGGTTTACAGAGAAAAGTGAAGAGCGAAGAGATGCAGGGGAAAAGTTTCAGTTTTAATTTAGACAGAAAACAGGAGGGAAACTGAGTAACCAGCCTCGAGTCGTCCTCTGTCCTCTGCTTCAGCTGCACTCGCTCACTCACTTTCCATTTCTCCTCAGCTTTGAGAGGAAAAACGATCGTCAGCCTCGTCTCTGTTTCTGTTAGCACTTCTTCAAACTGTCACGTCGGTCGTGACATGACGTCGTACCTGAGCTCAGCAGAACAGACACACACAGTTAATAACACACAACCTGTTGTAATCTCTGTGTCACACCCATTAAACACCAGCACTCACTGGTGGAAGAGGGAAGTAAACCTGACCTAACTGGTCAGAAGTTCTCTGAGCTCTGGGTTCTGGTCTGGGTTCTCGCTGGACTGCTCCAGAAGGTGGATGTTCTTTGTCTGTGGTAGATTCACGTCCATGTTTAGGGTCATTGTCCTGCTCACAGCTTCCCTGATGCTGAACCAGGTCCAGGTGCAGCAAAGCCCCTGATCCGGAAGCTGCGTCCTGCTGTGTGCTCTGAATGCTGCCCTCCAACTTCCTCCACTTCCTGTTTGTATTGTTCTTTATGTTTATTGTCTACAATGATCATCTCTAACACATGACTGTGTTTAATGTCCTACTCTGCTTCAGATCCATGATGGATTCATATTCTCTGCAGATTGTGATGAAACAATGACCAACCATCACAGGAAAAAGTGGGTTTGTTTTTTTTTTTTTTTTTGCAATTTATCATGTTTTTTTAAGTCAGATTAATTGAGTGCAGCACAGAAGTAGAAGGAATATTTACTGTGAAAGTAGAAGAGAAATATAAAGTAACAGAAAAGGAAAATACTCAGAATAAATTAAATACTAGAGTAAATGAGTAATAAAAATACTTACTTTCTACCTCTGATTTATATTTTTATTTATTTTGAAGGTAAATATGAGACCAGGTGAAACCACTGAGTTAAAAGCAGTTGAGAGGTGAGTTAGGTCACTGAGCAAAGAACCAAACACTGAACACAGATCTGCATCAAGGCTCTTTACTGTCAGTACAAAATACAGAAAAATCAATCAATCAATTAAAGAAAAACATTTTGTTCATAAATAGAAAGATAATAGATAAATAAATAAATAAATAAATAGAGTGAGAATAGAAACTATCAGAGTCCGTCTCTCACAGAGAAACAGATGAATGACACGAGACTTTGTGTCATTGTTGGTGTGGAGTTGTTGTAGAGCGCCTCCTGCTGGCAGCAGATGAATGTTTGATGGAGGCCACCAGCAGGTCCAACTGATCCAGGTGCAGTTTAGTTTCCTTCCTGATCAGCTCCCAGGATGCAGTGCTCCCACCCTGTGAACACAGTGCTACAGTCAGTGCTGCAGTCAGTGCTGCGGTCAGTGCTGCAGTCAGTGCTACAGTCAGTGCTGCAGTCAGTGCTACAGTCAGTGCTGCAGTCAGTGCTGTGGTCAGTGCTGCAGTCAGTGCTACAGTCAGTACTCCAACAGTACTTGGACTTACAGTGTGGGACAGAGTCCTGGTCTTCAGTCTCCTGTAGTATCCGCTCAGTCTGTTGTCTGCTGTGCTGTTCATTGACACCTGATAATAGAAAACAATTCAGACTGATTCTCTGAGTTTGGCAGGAAAAATGAAGCTGAACATATAAAAGGAATGGAAGTGTATGAAGAGGAAACAGTGAAGGACGCTGAAGTGGTTCAGTTTGAACAGAAACACTGAAAGATGCTGAGCTTTCAGTTAAAACAGTTAAAGTGTTTCTGCTGATGTGTGTGTGTGGTTATGATGTGTGTTCTCAGAGAACTTGAACTGGTAGTTGAAGTGTAACACTGAAAGGAGCTGAAGTGAAGTTTCTCTCGAAGTGTAAACTCTTTACTCACACAGGTGATGAATACATTTATCTGCCTGTCGATGGCCGTCAGGAACCTTTGAGTCTCTTCAGTATCCCAGGTAAGGGAGGAGAAGTTGCCATGGCGATAGAGACCGAGGATCAATTCAAAACTATTTCTGATGAAAGCCAGCTGGGACTCAACCTGGACAGAAAGAGAGAGAGACGGGTGTAAATTGTAGCTGTCTGATTGGCTGACAGAGCTGATGTCATCAACATAACAGAGGACAGCAACAGTTTGTTTACGTTTGTACGGAAACGCCACCGAATGTGCGTCAGCGTCGACATTATTACATGAGAATAATAACATATGACGAGAAAAGGAAAAATTATCTGAAAGAAATGAAAGTACTGAAAATCTGCTGCTAAAACGTTGGAAACACTGAAAGGAGTTAAAGTGGCAGCAGAAATGGAAACATGAAATCAAAGCAGCGTGAATTTAAAGGATGATTCCGCTTTCTTTCTTTCCCACAGATGAGGCTGTCACCGCTCTGTGGGTCTTGCTAACTTTGAGACGCAGGGATTCGTGTGAAACAGAATATATTGGACCAAACAGCACACGCAGCTGCTCGGTCCAACCAGGAGCAGCCATTTTGGCTAGCGTGTAGGGATCAACACCTGGGGCAACTCGCCTGTTGACCTAATTGCCCTGCTTATTCATCCACACAGCTTGTTAATGCGTGCATTACACTGATCTCACATGTCTTTTTTTTATTAAATGTTTTTGACAGTGGGTCCAGGTGTGTAACCAGATGCTTGTGTTTGTGTTTGCCGGTGCAGACACATACTGTCAGCATGTTACGTGTTGTAATCACTCAGTGTGTGTGTATTACAGCTTTAACGTTTGGAGGGTTCAGTCTTTGTCTCCAGGACGAGACTCGGTGGAGACATCTGCTGGTTCCTGTTTACTCTGGTTCGCCAAATAACACTGAACTGAATTGAAGTTGACTTGCGTAGCCCAAACTCATTGCATTTAGCTTTGTGAGTGTAAGAGCCGACCTCACACGTTAGCACAGTGTGCGAGCTGCTCATTGGCTCAGACGCTGTGTGATCTCACAGCTCCAGCTGACGTATCAGTTGAAAGCTGCTGAAATGTCAAACTGATGGACTGATTGATTCACTGAGAGACTGATTGATAAACTGATGGACTGATTGATTCACTGATAGACTGATTGATAAACTGATAGACTGATTGATTACCTCAGTGTTTCGTATCTGTCTGTAGAGTCTGTATGGAAAGGAAACTGGACTCTCCTCTTCAGTCAGCTCACCGCCCTGAAACAGAGAGACCACACTTCATTTCACCACATCACACGCTTCACAAATCAGTGTAAGCTCAACTGGTTCCACTGGTCTACAAGCTGCAGACTTTGGGCTCCTTTAGGTGGTAAGTAGAAAGTAACCAGAGACTTAATCTGTGACTCCTAAGGGATCATTTAAATCCATCAGGGGCCTCACAGGGACGTCTTTAAGCACCAGTCCCTCCAGGACCATGAATCGGGGCGGTACTCACCATGAGAAGGATGGAGGTCAGAGAGATGTTGCTGTAGTGATGGTACTGTTTGAGCCAATCACAGCAGAGAATGGGATTCAGGATGCCGCAGAGGACGAAGAGGCCGGTCCAGCTGATCATGATGAAGGTGAGGATGTGAGTTGTGCTGTAAGTCAGTGTCTCCAACATGCTGCTGATCTGAGTTCAGGACTTTTATTCCAGCAGGAAAGAGAAAGGGACAGAGCAGAGTGAAAGGTAGAAAGTCCCGCTGTGTTTCCATTCTCACTTTCCACACTCTACACAATCCAATCAATGTACTGTTACTGTCTGCGTGTTAATGTTGCGTCTTCACTTTGTCCCAATGTTTCTACTGCAAAAATATGACAAACCTGTTTAAAGAAACTGAGTCTAAAAACAGCAGAATCTCTGAAACTGAAAGTCAGTGAGACAGGATTTGAAATGTGTGAGATGAATCAGTGAATATTTCATTTTAGCTTTTCATTCATTCACACAGTGTTTGTGTGTGTGTGGGAATATTTGGACCTTTTTCCTGCTCAGTCTACTTTATGCTGAGGAAGTCCCTTCACTTTCATTTTCCAGACCTCAGGTCTAAATGCAGCATACCTCACAGGAAGTGATGTCAGCTGGGCCTGTGTCACTAACTAATGAACATTTTAAATCCAAATGTAAATAAACACAAACATAAGAACACTGAGTAGGTTTGACTCATTTTCTGTAAAGTTTAGGATGGTCGGTTAAACTTTAAACTTTTATTTTATTTTGAAGGTTGAATCCTCTTCACACCGACTCTAAGTTGATGAAGTGATGACATCATACTTTTCACTTTCAGGCCGTACATTCAGTTTGTGGTTGTTATGGAAATGTTCAGTCATGATGCAACCCTGTGACATCACTGAAACTATGAGAATGAAATCATTATTAAAATATTAAAATTAAATATTAAAATATTATTGGACGTTTACTTGTAAACACAATGAAAAGTAATGAACACAGACACAGTTCAGATTCATTAACCTGCAGGGAAACGTTCAAGAACCTCTGCAAACCCTGGAACTCTGTGACCCTGGAACTATTCATATTTATTGTTGAGATTTGTTTACAGGTGTACAGAGTTTACAGGTGTACAGGTGTACAGAGTTTACAGGTGTACAGAGTTTACAGGTGTACAGGTGTACAGAGTGTACAGGTGCACAGAGTTTACAGGTGTACAGAGTTTACAGGTGCACAGAGTTTACAGGTGTACAGGTGTACAGAGTTTACAGGTGCACAGAGTTTACAGGTGTACAGGTGTACAGAGTTTACAGGTGTACAGGTGTACAGAGTTTACAGGTGTACAGAGTTTACAGGTGTACAGGTGTACAGAGTGTACAGGTGCACAGAGTTTACAGGTGTACAGGTGTACAGAGTTTACAGGTGTACAGAGTTAACAGGACTGTGGTGACACGGGACAAAGCTCAGCTTCCTGAGCCCAGGTCTGGTGAGATGCTGCAGGAAGTGATGGTCTCCAGGAGGTGGCGGTAGTGCAACATTTCGGATGTACGCTGCTGTTTAAAAAAAACACGGAAGACGAGGGAGATGCAAGCATTTCCTGTTTCAGAGCGGGGAGCGCGCGCTGGGAGTGGCACGCGGAAGTGGTGAGTCTGTGAAGTTTTTTTCGGTTTCGGTTTTCAATCTGTTCTGTTTGTTCTGTCGGAACCGACGCAGAGGAACAACTCCTGCTGGTTCCGGTAGTCTCGGGTGGTCGGAGGGTTGATTGACACCCGGGGTCCCGTTGAGGCTCGCGCCAGACGCGGAGCGACAGATGACGTGTAGAGGACGTAGACCGTATGTAAGACAGAGGATCAATCATTTTAAAATACGGCGTTTTCTCTATGAAGTCTGGTGCGTGAAGGCTCCAGCAGGCAGGCTGAGGGAGGGACACTCCTTTGTCTCTGGTCCTGACTGTATCACGTTCAGGGCGTTTTGTCTCAGGTGTGTCTTCCCTGACTCCCTGATTGGTTGTTTCAGGCCGTGATTCAGGTATAATCATGTGGTCTGATGTGAATCACACCACAGTGTGTGTTTCGGAGTTAAACTGGGATATGTGGAAAACCAGGAAGTAGATCCGGTTTCTTCTGTTTTCCCAGAGTTTTGCTCTGAACATGTTTGTGTTGGATTAAATCTTTCAGTGTTCTTAGAGCAGGATGTTGGAATTTTAATTTGAAAGACCAAGCATTGGCAGCAGGAGCTGAGCACTTGATTCTAGATATTGATAAATCAGCTGATGAATCTAGAGCCGACTGATTTGATCAGAAAATGAAATGAACTTCAGGGTTTAGTGGAGACTGAACCCGTGTAAAGTGGATGAGACGACATACTTTCATTTACGTCATACTTCCTCTCAGCTCTCAGAACTGCTGTGGTGCTTTAAACCAGGGAAACACCTGGGACAGGTGGAGACCCACTGAGCTCTGTGGTTTAACTGAACCCTTTGATCAGACCAATCACACGCTGTGATGCTAAGATTCCTGCTAAATGTGACAGGCATTATTCATCAATAATGATGCTGGAGATGATTCAAGGAAACAAAAGTGGCTTCATTTTTATTGCTGGTTTGGAGAGAGCCTTTGTTGAGCTTAGTTTAGATTTTATTTTGAAAAGTTTAGACTTTAAAATTGAGTAACGTAAATCTGTAATGAATTAGGTTGTAATGTTGTAGTGTAGGTGTAACGTGAGGTCTGACGTGGACACAGAGCAGAAGCCGCTCGATTCCCACTGAGTCCAGAAGCTTCTGGTTTAATCTGTGGAAGGTTGAAATGATAAAGTGCCACGTGACGGACGGATTATCTGGACTGATGGGACAGTTAATGTTTAGCTACTGTGACGCCAGAGAATTGAGGAGAGCTTTGTCCAGTGAGTTACAGTGAGAAGCTGAGAGAAGCTGAGGTCGATGAGGTTCTGTCTCTGGGAAAATGTCCCTGGTTCATTTCTGGGAAGCAGCACAGTTGGTTTGTCTTTTGCTGTCCCTCCATTACCGTCCTTCTTTATGTGTCTCTGGAGTAACAAACCTGAGGCCCAGTGTTTTTCTTTGAAAATCTCCTCTGAGCGTTTCAGTCTCATCCTCCAGAAACACGTTAACTGAAGAGATCACGGTGAAGCACAACCAGGTCAGGTGATCTGTGGTCCGCTGATTACTTCTGTACTTCACAGAGACAGAACCGAGACTGTAGGACGACCAGGTCGTTTCTCAGAGACTGAATCTGTTTCTTGTTTGCAGCGAGTGGTTGAACTTTACCACGAGCCAAGTTAGCACTAGCATTAGCTTCCAGTTAGACAGCACACACGTTAGCACGGCCGGCTTTCTGGTACGAAGCAGCAATAGGCCTTATTTAGTTCACGGTTGATGACGGAAACAAACGTTGCTCGGGTGTGAGGTATCTTTGAAGGCAAGCCACTCCTCCTTTTCGGTCGGAGAGCTTCCATTGGCTGTGCAGTGTGTGAAAAACAGTCGAGCAGCACAAGGTGAAAACTCGCTTCACGTTTGATCTGATCATCTGTGCACTGACGATCAGGTCTGAACAGGGACAACCCCCCCCCCCCCCCCCCCCACCTCCCCCTCCCCCTCCCCCCGCCAGGTGCTTGCAACACACCTGGACACTCCTCCTGTGTGTGTGTGTGTGTGTGTGTGTGTGTGTGTGTGTGTGTGTGTGTGTGTGTGTGTGTGTGTGTGTGAGCAGGGTGTGAGGACAGACCAGGACTAACTGCTGCCAGAAGAGTCCTCTGCTCAGACTGGCTGGATCTCAAGCTGTGGTCTCTGTGGACCTGGTCTGTAGTGGACTTGGACTGAAGTCAGGATTGTCCCCGTGTGGATCAGGACTGTCCTGGTCTCACTCAGACTGGGACATGCATCTGTGGAGCGGTAAAGTTGTGACGGTGATCCTGCTGTTAGCTCTGCTGCTGGGGTGAGTTCACACACAAACCACTGCTGCTGCTGACACGGAGCAACATGCAACTCAACATTCCACCTTAAAAGGTGTGTGTTACAGCGTGTCTGTGTGTGTGTGTGTGTGTGTGTGTGTGTGTGTGTGTGTTACAGCGTGTCTGTGTGTGTGTGTGTGTGTGTGACAGCGTGTCTGTCAGTGTGTGTGTGTGTGTGTGCTGTGATCAGTTGTTGTTGATGGGTAATGGTTGTGTGTCTGTTCGACCCACAGAGTGCTGTACTACTACAACTTCCAGTCCTACAGGTAACACACTCACTGTGACTGATGCTTTATGCTCTGTGCTTCAGACAGAGACGTGTCTTCATCTTTCTGTTAGAGACACTGTCTCTGGGACAGAGGAGACATGTGAATCAGACACAGTGAATCCTCTGATGTGTTTCCACGTCAGCATCAGTTTCACCGTTCATCTCAGTGCAGCTGCTGTGAGGGGGAAACTGTTCTTTATACAGAGATCTGGTCTGAGAGGGATCTGGTCTGAGAGGGATCTGGTCTGAGAGGGATCTCCTCAACACTGAGCTCAAACTGTGCAGATTATATATTTTATACGTCAGCTCGCAGACCTGAACCAGACTGGAAACCTGTGGGTGGACCTGAACTGATCTGCAGGACTCTGAGCTGCTGTCAGTGTTCATGGAGGGGGGGTCACTAAGTACTGGGTTAGTACAGGGCCAGACCTTAGGTTGGGACTGGTGCTCAGACGATTAACTGGTGACAAACAGGTGTGAACACACACGCACACACACACACACACACACACAGGTATTTTTGTTAAACACTGAAACCAGGAACTGAACCTGATCCGAGGAGGCTTTGATCCTGAGAGCAAACACTGCAGCTGAGAGACTGGGAGTTTCCCTGGGTCTGAACTGGTTTCCAGCAGCTCAGTGTCCACAGAGCCCTTTCAAATAAAGTTTTATTTCAGAACACCTTCCAGTCAGGGAAGTGAACGTTGATGAGACGAACCAGTCAGAACCAGTTTGTCTAACGTGTCCTCACTGCAAATCATTTTTCATTTATCAGATACGATTTTCTTGATTAACTGATTAATCGTTTGGTCATGAAAGGTTACATCATTGTCATGTTTTTTCGATTCTCTCACTTGAGAACCTGGATCATGAAACGACTGATGGATGAAAGGATGAATGATTTTCCTGTCACGGTGATGTTTTTCACACGTGACGACCTGACCTTTGTGTGTTTGTGTTTTGCAGACTTGTTGTGTCCTTTGAGCAGGATCAGATACCACCAGAGGGCGGGTCAGTAACACAAATATTCTCTGTGCTTGTTTGGTTTCTCCCTGGGTGTAGTCTGATAGGCTTATCAGCTGACCTTCACACAGAGCGGCTGTTACCTGTTCACCTGTTGGTCTGAGCTTCTCCAGCTGCGAGCAACAGAAACTGAAGGTTAATGGTTTGATCTGACAGCAACTCACAGCTCCAATCTGATCACAGATCAGTGTCATTATACAAAACAAACTGCTCTGGGAGACGCAAACACAAAGTGGCAGTGACAAATGTCTTCAGGGGACTAAAGAAAGAAGACGCAATAGTTATTATTATTATTACTGATATCATATATTTATCTATTTTTCTGTTGTCTTACTGGTTCCCAGACGACTCCCAGTCAGAGCTAAAGCTCAGTAGACTCCAGTGATCTGTTCAGTAACAGGATCCCATACTTCTGCCTGATCTGAGGTCTGCTCCAGCGAGGAGTGTCTAAGTTTAAAGAACATTCACGTCAGACGAAGCTGAGTGTTTGTCCTTGTACCACACCCAGACGCTCGCCAACGTCAGCGCTTCTTTGTCAAAGACCCACTTCCAGTTGTTGACGTGGGTTTGAACATGTTTAATTAATGAGGTGTTAAGTTTGGTGCACGCCGTTCAGGACTGATCCCAGTGGTGCTGTGGGGCGGGGACGGGTTCTGCAGGGGCGGGTTCTGTGGGAGCGGGTTCTGTGGGAGTGGGTTCTTTAATTTAATGATTCATCAGTTTATTGACTTGGATTAAAGGTGGTGACATTTGTTGAAGACAGACACAGACCATGAGAGACAGAGGTTCAGTGTTTCTCTGGACATCATCAGTCAGTGAACCTGCAGGCTGCGTGTTCACTGTGTGTGTGTGTGTGTGTGTGTGTGTGTGTGTGTGTGTGTGTGTGTGTGTGTGTGTGTGTGTGTGTGTGTGTGTGTGTAGATCTGCTGCCAATACCGTCATCACAAGTCATGAGCTCCACCTGGTGGCCCCCAACAAGTAAGTACACTCATCATCATCATCATCATCATCAGGTGTACTTTTAGTATCACACACATGTCAATCATGGGTGGGTGGAGGCGGGGACAGATGGGAGACAGACAGGGCACAGATGGGGGATATTGATTATTGATTGATTAGTGTGTTATTGTTATTGTGGCCATCATTGACATTATTTGTGTAAGACGACTTCCTCCTTCCTGGTCCACACCATGAATAACAGAGAGTTACGGGTCGGGGCTCAGCTACAGCAGAGACTAATTACAATAGCTCCAGTGCGGTATGAATGTTTAATCACAGCATTATCCTTCACATTAAACCCCTCAGCACACAGGAATTTTGGGTAATGAAGTCCTCAGCATGTGTGACAGTGACAGTTTGAGACCTGAAAGCCTCGATCTTCCTCAGACTCTTTGGTTTAGAACATCTGATCATCTCATTCCAATCCGTTACACTGGCAGTCAGAGAGGTGATCTCGATGTTTGTTCATGCTGGGCCTGTAGGGGGCGCTGGACACTCTTCACACTGTTGTGTAATTTCCTGATGAAGACACTGTTTGTGTTTCAGTTTGCAGTACAAACAGCCCAGCATCGTGCAGGGGTGAGTATCGCTCACGGTGGTCACTGTTCGTGTCGTGTTGTCGCTCGTTTGGTGATGACATCAGTGTGTGTGTAATTGTAGTCGTACCGATGTGGTGACGGTGACGCCCTGGTTGGCTCCTGTGGTCTGGGAGGGAACCTTTAACCCGGTTCTCCTGGACAGCATCTACACCCAGAAGAACATCACCATCGCAGCCACCGTGTTCGCTGTGGGAAAGTACGAAGTCACAGCACTGTGGTTTCCACACCTCCCTGAATGCAGCATTTCTGATTTGACCTTTGACCTGGAAGTGACCCCTCTGATCTTCTCCACAGGTACATCATGTTCCTGAAAAACTTCCTGGAGACTGCAGAGCAGCACTTCTTCGTTGGTTTCAAGGTGCACATATACGTCTTCACCGACCGGCCAGAGGAAGTGCCCAAAGTCAAAATGGCCGCTGGCAGACAGGTAAGAGGATGCAGGTGAAGTGTTTCAACTAAATGACCAGAGATCAGGACTCTGTCGCCGGATTTACAAAAACACCTCACCTCTTCCTCCTCCACCTCCATCAACCCCCCCACCCCCACCCCTCCTCTTCCAGCTGATGGTGCATTCAGTGCCCAGTTCCAGGCGTTGGCAGGAGATCTCTGCTCGCAGGATGGAGCTCATCCAGACGCTGATAGAGGAGAAGCTTCAAAACGACGTTGACTACATCTTCTGTCTGGACGTGGACTCGAAGTTCCACGGCCGCTGGGGGACGGAGTCACTGGGCGGACTGGTGGCTGTGATTCATCCAGGTCAGCAGAGAATCCTCGCTCCTCCCTGTGCTGACATCACATCCTGTGTTGGGACTATGTTGTTAGGCGGAGGGATTCTCAGTGAAGTGCAGTGCGCTGTGGATGAGACTGTTCTCACCTTAATATTTGGGCATGTTCCTTTTTTCTTTCCTACCTGTGCCCGCAGGTTACTACAGAGATGACCGCAGCAAGTTCCCCTACGAGCGGAGGCCGGCCTCCCGCGCCTACGTGGCTCCTGGACAGGGAGACTTCTACTACTGTGGGGGGGCGTTTGGAGGCCTCCTCCAGGAAGTACACCTGCTCGCCAAGACCTGCCGCTCCAACTTCGAGGCTGACGCCAAGGAAGGCATCGAGGCTGCCTGGCAGGAGGAGAGTCACCTGAACAGGTACACAGAGTTACCTGAACAGGTGTTGAGCCTGGCTGAGTTTGTGATGACTATACTTCCTGTTTCTTTATTTTCAGGTACATGTGGATCAACAAGCCCAGTAAGGTCCTGTCACCTGAGTACCTGTGGCAAGACTTCAAATCCAGAAACCCTGAAGTTCACATCATCAGGTTCTCTGGAGTCGTCAAGAACTACGCTGAGATCCGACCGAACGTCTGAGAGAGCCAAAGAGCTAGCTTAGCTTAGCATAAGGACCGGAAGCAGCTGCCCTGGCTCTGATTAAAGGTGACAGCGTGCACCCAGCAGCTCCTCCAACATGATGCATTAATCCAACAGATCCAGATCCACAGACCCAGTGCTGACACACTGTGTGAGACATTTCCTGTCCAAACAGACAAAGATCAGAGAAAAGAAATTTCAGCACAGCTTTGTTTCTCCTTCTGTTCTACCTCACAAACAAACTCAGGACCCCTCAGAGGGGCCCGACCCCCCAGTTTGGGAACCACTGGATGAAACTACCTGATGAGATGTGAAGTAATTAAAACGAGGTGAACGATCAGTGCAAAGAATCTGATGATGAAAACTACTTTTCCTCTGCCGGATTTTAATGCAGGAGTTCTTCCCTTGTTCTTTTGTTCTTTTCCTGAAGCAAAGATCGGAGGACTGATTTCACCCCCCCACCTCTCATCGAGTCTTTATGCTAAGCTAAGCTAAACGGCTGCTGTCTGTGCAGAACAAAGATTTCATTTTCCAAACTGTTGCACTGTGTCTGCTTCAGATGTAACTCATGAAGCAGACTTCCGGGCCCTCTGTGGGTCTGGGGCCCCTGGGGCCCACCTCGCCTGGTCAATAGTCAGCCTTAAAAACATTTACAAGTGTTGCAGTTAGACGTGTAGCACCACCCTCAGGTCTGTTCATTTCAGAGCATTTTTCTTTTGTTTCGCGGGAAGGGGTCAGAATCAGGATCAGGCTTTTTGTGCTGGTTCAGATTCTCTTACTTGTCGGACAAACAGGTGAGACTCAGGTTCATCAGGTGAGACTGACTCACCTGCATCAGAGCTTCCATTTGTTCACTCTGTGGTGTTTGCACCTGACGTCCTCTCAGTTTCTGTTGGTTCTTTCATGTAATAAAACGAGAAAGAAATTTCTTTCTTTTCGTCTTTTGTGCAGACAGTGTGTTGGTCCACCTGCCTCTGTGGGACGGTCACAAAGGAAGAAGGACAGAAAAGTCAAACCTGATTCATTTTTTATAGCTAAAGGCTCAGCCTCACATTCTACTGTCAGAGAGTCTGGGGACGAAGCAGTCTGCTGGGATAATATGGTGTTATCAGCTCTGTGAGGTATGAAGGAGCCAGGGGGCCCCTGAGGGCCTTATACGTAAGGAGAAGGATTTTAAAATCAATTGTGGATTTTACAGGAAGCCAATGAAGAGAAGTTAGAACAGGAGTAACATGATCTCTGTTGCTAATTCCAGTTCCAGACATCCTGAGAACAGGGAGTTACAGTCGTCCAGCCTGGAAGTAACAAAAGCATGGACGAGTGTCTCAGCATCACTCAGACAGGATGTTCCTGATCTGACTGATACTGCGCAGGTGAAAGAAGGCGGGGCTACAGACGTGTTTTGTATGAGAGTTAAAGGACAAATCCTGATCCAACATAACTCCAAGGTTCCTCGCAGTCGTCCTGGAGGCTAAATTAATGTGATCCAGAGGAACTGTATGGTTCGATAAACTGTTCCTGAGCTGTTCAGGACCAAACACAATAACCTCTGAGTCAGGCAGAGTCAGGCAGAGATCTGTGGAAATGTCCCCCCCCCCCCCCCCCCCCCCCCCCCGCCCCCATTTAATAATCTCAGTTACTGTGTGACAGACAGCAATCAGTGTCTTCCTGTTCAGTCCATCTTCTCTTATCAGGTCTCAGCAGGAAATGATACACACAAACAAGTTTGCTGCACTCGCTGTGAGAGGACACGCACACACTTCAGCTCAGCCTGCTGCTGAGCACAGACCGTCCCTGCTGATTCCTCTGGAATCCACTCTGCTGCTCAGACTCTCACTCTCAGACTCAGACTCTCAGACTCACAGGTGACAGGTTGGATGCTGCTTTGTGATGGTTGCTCGGGTGTAACTGGGTGGTTGCTAGGTTACAGCCAGCAGGCAGGGTGGCAACAGTTGCTAATGACACTGAGAGGTCGTCAGGTGATCAGTTGTTACCTGTTCTCTGTTTCATAGTC
Source organism: Toxotes jaculatrix (assembly GCF_017976425.1). NCBI lineage: Eukaryota > Metazoa > Chordata > Actinopteri > Toxotidae > Toxotes > Toxotes jaculatrix. The sequence goes on from NC_054411.1 coordinate 173,278, forward strand.
ACTGTCACCATCTTGTTCATGTCCACTGAAAACCACGTATGTGAAGCTGTGACACTGTGTTCATTCAGTTTATCTGAGAACCTAAAAACACTCTGTGTGGTTTCTGTGTGTGTGGGTTCCGTGTGTGTGGGTTCTGTGTGTCCGTCTCTGTGGTTCAGGTGGAACATGAAGCCTTGGATCAGTCGGTCTTTGTCTGTTTCAGGTTGACAGAAAGTTTCTCTTGTCTGATTGGTTATTGTAGATGTGAGTGTGTGTGTGAGAGTGTGTGTGTGAGAGAGAGAGAGAGACAGACAGGTACTGATGCAGCTGGAGATACGTGAACGTGTATGTTCTTAAGCGTCTGTCTCTGTGAGGACCAGCATGTTTCATTCAGGGTGGATTTTAATGAACAGCAGCACCAAACTCTATTCAACATTCTACTAATTTAACAAATCCTGAGGATATAATGTTCATGTTGGTCGACACGTCACTGAGTGTGAGACTGACCCACTGAAAATAGAGAGAGAGAGGAAGTCATCACAAAGACAGGAAGCGGTGTGTGTGTGTGTGTGTGTGTGTGTGTGTGTGTGTGTGTGTGTGTGTGTGTGTGTGTGAGCGTGAGCGTGAGCAGTCAAAGTTCAGACCTCATTATGTTCTCACACACACATTAAAAACAGGAGGGTGTGTGTAGAGATAGGGAGAGAGAGAGAGAGAGAATGAAGGTGCCCTCGCACGCCCAAATCCATTTACAGCCTCTGTGTGTGTGGGCCAGGCACGGGGGTGCGCGTATAAACACACACACACACACACAGACATGATTTCATTTCAGGGCGAGCGAGCATGACTGAAGAATGAGAATGAGAGACGCGAGGGGGGGTTGGTAGAGAGACAGTTGAAGCAGAGAGAGAGAGAGACTGAGCGTGTGCAGATCAGTCGTCAGCAGGGAGAGGAGACTTCTGAGGAGAAGTCAGACAGAACAGAGCGGGAATCAAACCGACGACCTGCTGAGGACGAGGAGCTGCTTCTGTCGACAGGAGGAAAAGGTTTGAGATTTTTCTCTTTTCTTCAAACTGCAGCTGCTTTGTTCAGAAGGATTTATTACATGTTCATTAACAGAACATTATAATATTACTATGCATGTTTCATTAGAAGCAGGGGTGGAGTCAGTGATTCTGTCAGTTACTGAAGCAGACCAGTGTTCAGAGTGCAGTGTTCAGAGTGCAGTGTTCAGAGTGCAGTGTGCAGTGTTCAGAGTGCAGTGTGCAGTGTTCAGAGTGCAGTGTTCAGAGTGCAGTGTTCAGAGTGCAGTGTTCAGAGTGCAGTGTGCAGTGTTCAGAGTGCAGTGTGCAGTGTTCAGAGTGCAGTGTTCAGAGTGCAGTGTTCAGAGTGCAGTGTTCAGAGTGCAGTGTGCAGTGTTCAGAGTGCAGTGTTCAGAGTGCAGCGTTCAGAGTGCAGATTTCACTTTGACCCTGATGCAAAATGTGACAGTTGGGTCCAAACACACAGACGTGTGACTGAACTGAGGCTGATCAATACAACACGGTGTCGTCTGCATGAAGGCGAACAGCCACGTTCATCACTGTGAGCAGGGATGTTAATGTTAATATTAACCAGAGAAGAGGCAGAACAGAGTCTGGCTCCTGACCAGGAAACTGAATTATTCATGTGAACACACTGAGATCAGTCACCCAGTGAGACAGGTGTCAAACACACTGTCTGTCTTTTTATCAGGTGAGTGCTCAGCAGGTCACATGACTTCAATGCACTGCTGTTTTCTTTTTTCACTCATCACCTTCTGTTGTTGTCATCCTCTCAGGTGTGTGTCGCCATGGCTCTAGGTGTGTGTGTGTTGCTGAGTGTCTGTGTTGGTGTGTGCGTGGCGTTTAACCTCGACACGTCATTCCCACTGCTGAAGAAGGGTGGAGACGGGAGTCTGTTTGGACTGTCTGTGGCCCTGCACCAAGACCTGAAGACAGAAGCTTACCTGTGAGTGCACACTCGTCTGTCTGCGCACTCGTCTGTCTGCGCACTCGTCTGTCTCTACACTCGTCTGTCTCTACACTCGTCTGTCTGCACACTCGTCTGTCTCTACACTCGTCTGTCTGCACACTCGTCTGTCTCTACACTCGTCAGTTACCTGTCAGCTGGATTTCATCAACCTTTTTTTTTAACTTGAAACTTTATTCTGTGCTCTGATTCCCTCTGTGACTCCACCAATCGACAGTGTGTTATCAGTGTGTTACAGGCAGACACACGGTGCCGTCTGAGAAACATGAGTGACAGGTATGTAGCAGTAGCCAGGTGAGCTAGCTGTGATTCAGGGATGGACGCTGCTTTGGAAATTTCATGGCTGTGCTGTGACAAAAGCTTTCACACTTGAAGTTCAGTTCATTTGGTCCAAAGAAAACTGACCCAGGGTCAGCTTTTAGTTCTGGTCCGGTTCACACAGAACACGGCTGACTCACTGAGTCGGATCCAAACACACAGACCACAGGTTTAACTGCTTCACACTGATTTACACACACACACACACACACACACACAGGGTCATACAGATCAGTGAGACAATCTCCTGCAGAGCAGATCTCAGATCAGCTCATTATTTATCATCTGTTTAAATTTTGAATTCATCTCAGTTGTTCCACCAGAGTCCGCTATGAACCAGGATCTTCAGTCCTGGTCTCAGTCTGGTTTGGTCCAGACCAGAGCACGTGTTCTGTAAATGAAAAATACTTTAAACTCAGTTACACACACACACACAGACACATACAGACACACACACACACACACAGACACACACAGACACACACACACACAGTCAGGTGACTGGAGCAGGAGGAGGCGGCAGCTGAGACCACCTGAACTTAGAAACAGCAGGATTCTGAATGAAGTTCTGCAGCCTCTTTTCCTCTGGAGGTTTATTCTGGAGGGACACCTTCCTCAGGAAGTGAGGTCACACTGAATCATGTGGTTCAGGTCTGTGGAGGAGGACGGTGAGTTTTCCTTTACTGTTTAAAACCTTCTGGTCCAAAGTGATGAGGTTAGCTAGAGGTCACCCAGCTGTCTGTCTCCACAGTCACCATGACAACCGTCTCTCTGTGCTCTCTAATTGGATTGGCTGCTAATGGACCACACACATACACACACTGTAATGTTTCCTGTGGGAGTTCAGGGGTTAGGAGGTCGATGTCTCCTCTAATTGGTTGTGAGTCCCGCCCATCAGACTCCTGCCCGTCTGTGACTGGCTGAACCGGATGTTCTGTAGGTCCTCGAGGAGGTTTAACATGTCTGTGAGGTTTGAGGTTCTGTAGTCTTAAGGACGTATCAGGGATCCTTGGGAACATTCCAGGTTCCTCAAGCTCTGTGTGTTTGTCCTGGAGATAGTGATGTGGGTCTTCCAGTGAGCCTTGAGGAGATTTGAATCAACCTGGAAGACGTTGTTGTGTCCCTGAGCTGAAACCCATGTTCACGTCTGACCCCTCTGACACATGATACCTGTGACATCATCGCCATGGTAACACACCAGAGCTGAGCTGTATGTTCAGCTGAAAGACTGATCTGAGATCAGGTCTGAACACAGGACAGGAAATGAAACTCATTTAGAGAGAATTACACAGACACAGACACACACACACACACACAGAGCTGTGTCCTTGTGTGTCACCTCAAATAAATTCACAGCTGTTTGGACACATTTCACACATTGTTCCAGTTCAGTCCTCTGAGCGGGGGGGGGGGGGGGGGGGGGGGGGCAGACCAGGTGCAGACAGGTTTGTAACATGCTGAACTTTAGCAGAGCAGACTGAGTGTTTGACACCAGTCCTCTGTCTGTCATTGTCTGTTTCCTGTCCTTCATGTGTGTGGGTGGGTGTGTGTGTGTCCTGGATGTCCTCGGGGCTCAGACGTCTCTTCATTTATTCCAGGACCGTAACAACACCAAAGGAACTCACATTTTTAACGCCACACTGAGTGAGAGTCCTCCAGGATATTCCAGGTGTCCTTTAAAAAAATCCAGGGTGCTTGAAAACATTCCCAGGGTCATTCAAGACATTCAAGGTGTCAGTGAAGGAGAACAGGGCAGGTTCCACACTGAAGAAGAAGAAGACCCTCTCACATGTCTCACCTGTTTCACCCTGATAGGCTATTGGTTGGAGCTCCCAGGGAAAAGGCGGAGCGTGATGTTCCAGCCAATCGAACAGGAGGAGTATACAGCTGCCCGATAACAGCGGACCAATCAGACTGCAGCAGGATGAAGCTCATAGATCCGAGTGAGTCGTGTTTAACAGTAATTTTCTATATGATGAAGAAGAGCGAGTGAATCCTGTAGAGAATTTACTGAACTAACACAGGTTCATTTACTTTAACCCTTTCATGATGTTCAGAGCTGCTCTCCTGTGTATGCACGGCCTTTGTTGCAGCCAACACAGTGGATGTGAAAGGTGCCAACAGATGCCATGACGCTGCATGCACACGAAAAACAAACATGTCTGCATGCAGTGTCGTGTGCCCTCGATGATTTGCCAATTTCCATACAAGATAAATGGGAAGTGGAGATGAGCAGGACGTGATTATGTGAGAGGACGATAGCACATCAGAGAGGAGACAGAACATCTGTACGCCTGCAGACGATGCTCTGAGAAAACATCAGATTAGCATTAAATGTTTCACAGTTTTCACAGAGTGGACATGTTTTTTTCATGCCTAAAGAGGTTTTCATAATTCATGTCTGAAAGGGTTAATATAAATAAAGAGCTCTCATTGGCTGGTCTATACTGTTGAGGTCTGTGTCAGCCAATCACAGAGGAGAAGGCAGCTTTTTAAGCCTGAGAGTCAGAGCTCAGGAGTCATGTTTCCCTCTGATCTTATCTGTGTGCTGGTGCATTACAGTGGCCCATCCCTCAGACAGCTGCCGTCTGTCAAACACACTCAGACACGATAAGGCTTCGGCCTGAGAGGGCACTCATCAGTGGTAACCATGACAACGGGCAATCAGAGGGGTTCATTTTTAATGTAATCTTATAAAAACAATGGACCATAACCCTCTGCAGCTGCTGCATCACAGCTCACACACAAATGAAACTGTGCTGTTACTGTTTCAGATGTCAACCTGTCTGAGGACCTGATTGAAGACATGTGGTTGGGCGTCTCAGTGGCCAGTCAGGGCCGACCTGGAGGGAGGGTCCTGGTGAGTCTGTGATGGTCAGATTCCAGAGGAGGCTCAGAAAGAACGTGTCGCTCTGCTGTTTGGGTGAACTGTGCCTTTAAACACTGCGTATACGTTAAATAACCCACTAATTAAATGTCTGACTAATTATCTTACTAACTAACTGACTATCTGTCAGACTCACTCACTAACTGGGTAACTGGTGGTCGTCCTGCAGCCCGCGCTCACAGCCGAGTTCAGACCATGATCCAATGGGATTTAGTAGGACAGCAGATCAGAGACTGGTGGCAATGTGACTCCCTGGACATGAATCCTATGGACACATTCTCACGTGCACCACAAACAACAGGTCCACACAGAGGACGTCCAGAGTCCAGACCCATTCTCACAGAAATCAGTCCACAGGCTGTTATAGGTCACTGAGACAGTCGGAGACACCTTCATTATTCAAGTTATTAAAGTTTTTACCTTTAACTCACTGAATATCCATCAAAACCACTGACTGGACGAGAACTAAATGACATCAACTGTCAAACATTAACTGAATGATCAACTAACTAATCAACTAACCTAACTAACTAATCTGACTGGCTGATAAGCTCATCCTTCTATGAACTACAGCTGACTGAGAAATGAACAGATTATATGGAAAAACTAACTGACCAGCTAACTGAGTGGCTAACTGAGCGGCTAACTGACTGATCTATGCTGACCGATCGTTTCTTAGCTAACTCAATTGACTATCTTGACTAAATAACTACCTGCAACTGCCTGACTTTTTGTTAACTAACTAACTAAGGAACCTTGTGTCCTCTGTCCTTCCAGGCCTGTGGTCATCGGTTCATTAAACTCTATGGGCCACTGAAACTCAGGCAAATGATTGGTCGATGTTATCTCCGTGGAAACGACTTGCAGTACAACCACAGCGATATGCACTGGCAGAACCCAGACCAGGCCTGCAAGTAGGTCACATGACACATTAGAAATGACACAGATCCCATGACCTGTCACAGGACATGACATGACAGAAGTCACATGACACATGATATTTATGGTCAGAAATCATGTGTGTGTGTGTGTGTGTGTGTAGTCATCAGGGTGATGTCAGAGCTGAGGTCATGTGTAACATGGGGATTTCAGCGTCCATCACTCAGACTGAAATCATCGTCGGATCACCTGGAAGCTACGAATGGCAAGGTTCCATTCTGCTCTGTTTCTCTCACCTCTCTCTTTCTGTCAGCATTTCTCCTCTCATGGACCGTTTTTAGTTTTAACTACTTTTTGTTGTTCTGTTGTATTACTGTGGTGTGTGTGTGTGTGTGTGTGTGTGTGTGTGTGTGTGTGTGTGCTAGGAAATGTCCACGTCTCCTGGATGAATCCACATGACATTTTCGACACCCGGAGGAGCTCCTTCCCCAACATGGTCCGCAGGAACGTTTATATAGGTGCACTGTTCCTTTAAATCTCTGTCCTCATCCTCTTCCTCCTCCTCCTCCTCCTCCTCTTCTACTCCTCCTCCTCCATCAGATCTGAACACAGATATGAGACTCATATTGATTCAGTGTGACATCACTTCCTGAGGATATCGTCATCTCTGATGTCCATCCTGCAGAACTTCACTGAGAATCCTGCTGTTTTTAAGTTTCCTTCACAGCTGGTCACTGTGTGTGTGTGTGTGTGTGTTCAGGATATTCAGTCACTCAGGCTCGCCGTCTTCTCTCTGAGGAAGAGGAAACCATAGTAACAGGTGATGGGCAGCTTTACTTTCACCTCTCAGTAAATGATCCTGTCAGTACAGATGGCCTGATGTATCAGTGTATTGATTGCTGTATTGATTAACAGGAGCTCCAAAGGACAGTAAAGATGACGCTCGTGGCTCCGTGCTGCTGGCAGTGAAACGCCATCATCAGCTTATTACTCAGCTGACTCTGCACGGTGAACAGACGGGCTCGTACTTCGGTAATGCCGTAGCAACAACTGACCTCAACAACGATGGGTAAAGAAGCTTCAGATCCTATGATTCCCCCTGACTCTTGTTCCATCATCATGAAGGTCAAATGCAGAAAAACACAAAACAATTTACACACACTGATAAAGTCTGTGGGCGTATGCTGAGAACCAGCTCGTGATCATTTTCAGGTTCTGTCCGAGTTTTCTATTATTCAGTTCAGTTCAATTCAGTTTTATTTATCCAGCTCCTTCCACAATCCAAACCGTCTCAAAGCTTTACGGAGACGCAGTCACAACAAAGAGCTGTAACTTTAAAGTTGCTGTGAATGTAACAGAATCTTCTGATCCTGAGGCATCGTTCAACGTCTTCGATCAAAAACACAAAGGTTCTTTGTCCTGCAGGTGGAACGACCTGCTGGTGGGCGCTCCTTTTTATTTCCATCGTCAGCAGGAGGCAGGCGGGGCAGTTTATGTCTACATGAACTCAGGAGGAAGGTTTGATTCTGGGCCCAGCGTGGTGCTGAAAGGACCGGCCCGATCTGCATTCGGCATGGCTGTTACCGCCACCGGAGACCTAAACCAAGATGGCTTCCAGGGTGAGGACGCAGCATGACGCTGATGATGACATGGTGTTCATGTTTAACGATCCATATCCAATAATCAGTCAGAGTGATGAGTTGTTGTCGTGTTCCAGACTTTGCAGTTGGAGCGCCTTTCCATGAAACAGGAACTGTGATGATCTGGACCGGGAGTCATGAGGGGGTCTCTACGGAACCGAGCCAGGTCTCACACACACTTTTGTCTTTCTATACCTGTGGGGGCCCTCACTGATATATCACATTGTTTGGACACTAACCCCAAAACCTGAAGCTATTCTAACCTGAACAGATACTTAAGGTGTGAGGACCAGACAGAAATGTCCTCACGAGGCAGAAACATGTTCACTCCAGTGGTTTGAAAGTGAAACTGGTCCTCATGGAGAACGCAGGAACCCTGCTGTAAGAATCAGAGTCACAATCTTTGTTGTCATTACACAGAAAGTACGAGACATTGCACACCGTCCCATTCAGACGCAATTGAAACATTTTCCTGTTTAAAAAAAGATTTAAAAAAGAAAAGAAGAGAAATTATAGTAAACTAGTACAAGAAATAAATATAATAAAATATACAGTCAAGCCCGAAATTATTCATACCCCTGGCAAATTTTAACTTAAAGTTACTTTTAACTTTACTTTTTTCCCACAATGATGCCTCTTGTACATCGTCTTATTATCTTCTGGGAGACACCTGTGTCATTTCCAATCAAGAAAACACTTGCTGGTTGAATAAAAGTAACTTTAAGTCAAAATTTGCCAGGGGTATGAATAATTTCAGGCTTGACTGTATGTATATATGTGTGTATGAAACAGAAATACTTGCATGTCATATTAACCTATTGAATGTTTTTGATAGGAGAAGGTGGAATATTGCTCAGGTTTGTGGCGAACCCGTCAGTGTTCCAGAGTGTCCCATGAGCCCTGGGACACGTGCTGGTTTCAGTCTGTTTGTTCTGGCTTTTATTGTCCTGAAAGCAGCAGCTGGAACGGGTGATGTGAGGGTGGGACGGGTCCTCGGGAGGCTGAGGGTCTTTCTGTGGCAGTGGGACCTGTACAGCTCCTCTAAGGAGGGGAGGTGCTGATGACGCCCCCGTCTTTATGCAGGTGATCAGCGGCAGCAGCGTCTCTCCGGGGTTCAGGACGTTCGGCTACTCCCTGTCCGCAGGTCTGGATGTTGATGGGAACAGATATCCAGACGTGGTGGTGGGTTCTCTGGACGACACTGTCGCTTTGCTCAGGTACACGAAAAAACACGCTAAAACTCGCAGCCGTTACCACGGCCACCAACTTTAATAGCACATGGTAAATGTCATTGTTCTAACCTGAGCTCAGCCTCACAGAACCAGCTCGTATCAGTAACTACCACTGACGCTTGGTTCAGAATAACTTCATACAGTTTGTGTGTGAACATGTAGATAAACATTTATCTGAGTCTGCTGCAGTCTGCAATCTGTGCAGCTGCTACACGTATGTTCCGGATGATTCCGTGACTCAGTTGATTCTTTTTACTTGGTTGGTTGGTTGGTTGGTTGGTTGATTGATTGATTGATTGGTTGATTGATTGATTGATTGATTGATTCCTCAGAACTCGTCCAGTCATCCACCTTAATAAAACACTCAGAGTTTCTCCGGACATCGTCAACCCCAACAGCTGCAACTTCTGGTGAGATTCAAAGCTGATTCCAGATAACAGACTTACAAGCTAACAGGCTAACAGGCTAACAGACTGAGTGTGTGTGTGTGTGTGTGTGTCAGTATTCAGGTGGAGGTGTGTTTCTCCTACATCTTCAGCACCGGAGAGAAAAGCGACAGCGACAACATCAGTGAGTAAACAGCAGTTTCCAGCCGCTGACTCACAGACCGAGCTCTGGTCCAGACCTGGTACATGTCCTTGTGTGTGTGAGGACAAAATCAAAACTTTGGACAATTTCATTATAATGTAAATGATGAGTAAAAATACAGTGATGTCTTTATAACTCATCATTTTCTTTGTTGATTATTTTAGACAAAAAAATCAATTAGTTAATTGATTAATTGAAAAAAAAGGAGCAACATGGTGGAAGTTTTCATCTTTATGCAGCCTGCTGCTCGACAGGACGCTGTGATACTGAAGCTTAGTGGATGAAAGTGCCTGAACCTCAGGAGACAGATCTGAACTGCTGCAGGGCTGATGGACCTGAGCGGGAAGCCAGCGTCCATGACTCCCCTGAGAGGAAGGTCCCAGGTGTGAGGATTTGGACGGGGAGCAGTGATGGCATCTCACACACACATCTGTCCTCGTATACTTGTGTAGACAGAATTCATGCCCTGGACCATGACCCCCAAACCTAAACCTGATTCTGAACTGAATCTTCTTAACTTTTGTCTGAAATTTTGAAGTTGAATTTTTGTGGGAAGTTGTGGGACACAGGAGCAGAGGAGCCTTAATCCACCGTCAGGCACACTGACCTCTTACTCCTGGGCCAGAAAGAGTGGAGGATGGTAGCTGCAGGCACAGGGAGGAGTTCTGTGTGCATGCTCCACCCAAAGGAGTCTCCTGGACCAGGACGCCATGTTCTGGCAGGAGAGACGGAGTGCTGCCGTCTCAAGCGGAGAGGCTGACAGAAACTCCCAGGATCATCAGGCATCATGCAGAGCTGCTACAGTCCAGAACCCAGTGCGTCAGTGTGCTGCTCGTCTGGCTCGGACTCAGCAGACCCCGGTCAGACACCTCACTCAGCTCGAACAGCAGCTGATTGATTAGCAGTTCCCCGGAGTCTCGTTCCCAGAGCCCCATTCCTCAGAGCACCTCTTCAGTTTTGGAAGAATAACTGTAAACACATCACTTACACATTACTTTCAATTCTCTGCAGAGTTGTTATCAGTGGGGAGGCATCCAGGCATCCAGAGTTTCCAGAAACGCTGTCGCTGGTCACCACTTCCCCACGGTCCTGTTTGTCAGTGGCTCCTGTTCATGAAGTGAAAGAACAGAGCAGAGCAGGGATCTTTGCTAATGCTAACATGCTAACCTGACAGACACTAACGAGTCTGTTTATAGGAGTCATTAACCATCATCACCCTGCTTCCTGTGTGTGTGTGTGCGCGCCTTCAGCTAATTGATGACCTGACTGATTGACAGACCAAAGCCCCCCAGCCCCCCCTCCACACACACACACACACACAGAGGGCATGAGGACACTCAAGGACACAGTATGATGTCATCTAATGTGTGTGTTTTTCTCCGAACGATAAATTACACACTCTTATTTCTCGGAGACCTTTGTGTGTCCTGCTTCTGTCTCGTTAATTTGACCAGAGACAAGGTCACACTGTTGCTATGACACCGAAACCACCACACACACACACACACACACACAAAACAAAAAAAACCCTGTTGTTGTTCTGAGGTGGAACAGCTCAGAACAACAACAGGGACAAACATAACATATATTTCTGTTCAGAATGAAATTTTTTTTATCCTTTTTCTTTTGCTTGTTTCCATTTTGTGACATTTTAAATGTATTTTTTCCTGATGAACCTTTGACTTGAATTTAGGTTTGAATTTGTGTTTTCATCCATTTTTAGAAATAAAATCTGTGATAAAATCTGTGATTCTGCATAAAACTGATGCTGATGCGTGTGCTCTTTCTTAGCGATGCTAACATGAAGCCGTATGTTTCTTCGTCTCTCAGCCGTCCACTTCACTGTGTCCGCTGATGTCAGCAGCCTCAAGTCCCGCCTCCGTTTCCATGACAACGGCCAAAGCGTGTACTCCAGTTACCTGTCAATGCCACAAAAACAATGTGAATCACTGTCAGTCGGACTGCTGGTGAGTCACACACATTTAACAGATAACAGCCTGTTAACATTACAGCCACGTCTGTCCTGAGGGTGGCGCTAGAGGAAAGAACCAGCATTCATTAAATAAAAAGGGCAGAAAGGGGATGAGGAACTGACCTGAGGGAAGATGTTTGATCTGTAGTGAAATTCATTCACATAAAAATAACTGGGGGCTGGTGTGAGAAGCAGAAGTACCCACGCTACCACGGCTGTTACTTAATAAGAAGAAGAAACATTCAAAGTGCTTTACAATGTATGTTTCATTCATCCATCTACACATATTCATTCACTGATGGCACAGCATCAGGAGAGATTAAGTGTCTTGCTCAAAGACACTTCAACAGTCTGGAGAAGCCGGTGACTGAACCAGGAACTCTCCAGTTACGATGTGACTGCTCTGCCTCCTGAGCCACGTCAGCCCGAGAACAAAGTCACTCACTCGTATTGTGGTTGGACTCTTGGTTTGTGTGGCTGTATATATTTCATCAAAGTAAGTTCTGCTGTGTGCGATAAGACCAACGGATTCCAGACGTCAGCGAGACTTTACGGAGCTTTAATCAGTCTGTTGCTGACAGAGTCCACTTCCTGTTTCTCCAATACATTACAGAGGGAACGTTTCTGGTCAAGGTGCAGCATCAAACTGCTGAGAGTCTCTGAAAGGAACTGCTCCACATTTTTCATAAAACCTTTTGGACATTTGTTCAGACTGCTCCTTTAAAGAGTGATGGTGGCATTTTTTGCAGGTGTAAGCATCAAGCAGTGCAGGCTGAGGTAAAGTTCATGATGCTTTGCACTGTCGGTGCTCGTGTTATCAGCGTGTATTTGTTGCGTTCCATTCTACTCTGTGTAATGGCACATTATGTTCAGTTGTGTCCTCATCGTGTGGCCTGGTGCTGTTTTCAGAGGCTGATCTGAGACAAACAGTGAAAAGTAGAACAGTTCCTCACGAGTAGAGTGTTTCTTAGGTTCTGTTCTGTGTGTCTGTGATCTTCAGAGTCCAGTCCAAGACAAAATAGAACCTCTGGTGTTCTCCCTGAACGTCTCTCTGTACAAGAAGCTTCCGAAGAAAAGGAGTGCTGTACAGGATCTGAGACGCCTCCCTGTGCTGAGCCAGACACCCCAACCCATCAGAACCAAGGTCAGAACCAAACAGACCCCATCAGAAACCAGCTATGAACCTATAGAATAATCCAGAATACTCCACAGCTCATCAGAACCCCAGACAGAACCAAACAGAATCCATCAGGATCCAGATTTGAACCCACACAATATAGTTCAAAATCCATCAGAGCTGAGGACATAACCAAGAACCAAAGACAGAACCTATCACAAACTGATTCAGAAGCTGTTTAAAAACCAGTCAGTACCCAGGTAAGAACACAGCAGAGTCCAAAGTGCTCAGAATCTAGGTCAGAACCAAGCCCAGTTCACAATCGAGAACCAAATGAAAACCACATTAAATCTTAGCATCATCTGAGAACTGGAGTCATGAAGCAGAGAAATCAGATCTGAGGTCAAAGCTCCAGTTTAGAGCTAAGGTTAAAACCAATCATTTAAACAGGCTCCAATCCAGGTTATAACCTTTCTAAACCCACTTAAAAAATATCTGAACTCACATTAGAACCCACAACAGTACTGCTCAGAACCCAGGTCATGACCAGTCTCTCTCAGGAGAACTCCGCTTTGAGCTACACCTGCATTTAAAACCCACTCACTGTTTGAATGTTCTTTCATCAGTGCTGAATTTCTTCATCTATTAGATCCATATCCAGAAGGCTTGTGGCTCTGATAACCGTTGCCACAGTAACCTGCAGATGACGGCCCGATTCACAGATGAAAACCAGAAACCCTTCCCCATGTAAGTGAACCCGTCCTCCATGTCAGACCGTCTGTCCATGTTGAGGAAACCAAAAGTCAAAAGGCTTCTCTGGACGTCTTACAGGACGTAGGTCCTGACTGGAGATCTGGACTTAAAAAATCTCTGACAGTTACAGTGGATGTAGTTGATCAGATGATTGGCAGCTCTCCGGCTTCATGAAAGTCACAGTTGCTGATGTGTGTGTTTTTGTGTGTATGTGTGTTTTCAGGCAGGAGGGTAGTCAAGTGTTGCACTACAACGCCAGCATAAGCAGATTGTTTCTGGAGGTTGTTGTCACCAACACACCATCACTGGGCCAACCAGCTGAGGATGCTCACAATGCCATTGTGAACATTAGCATCCCGCCATCACTCATATACTCTGGAGTTCGAACAAAGATTGTGAAGGTAAAGGCTTTTTTTCATCCAGCTTTTATCAGGTACAATGCAAGACAGAGCAGAGTGTCGTCTGCATATGAGTGGATATTTATCCTGAGGCTGCAATTTCAGTTCCTGAGCACGAGCATGTAGGTAGAGGAGAGGAGAGGACTGAGTATTGAGCCTTGAGAGACACCATACATGGCATATGGGCTCCCTCACCCTATGTCACATACGGTGCCACATGGTGAGGAGACAGAGGATAAATGAGTCATTAGTCTTCAGAGAAGCAGATACGTTACATCACTTCAAACATTTTTCAAACAGCTTAATTGCATTTGCATTCGAGTCAAGTGAACATCTCTTTTTTCTTTTTGTTGTTTAGCCTTTTTTGTAAAGGTTTAGTTGAAATGACTGACTTTGTCTCTTGAACTGAAAAAGTAAACACCATTAACATTGCCTGAAGGAAACTACTGCATTATCACCGTGCACTGTTCACAGACCCAAAAGACCTGCAGGGCTTTGCTGCTTGGCTTGACCTGCCCTAAAGTACGTGGTACTTGACTGTGTCCTTGGCTTGAGGCTCAGAATAAAGGACTTGAGACTTATCTTAAAGGACCTTGGATTCGGACAAGTTACTACAACAACCAGTCCTGTGTTTGCTTGTGTTTCAGGGTGACACCACAGCAGCACTGAAGTGTCTTGTTGAAGACATTGTTCTTCTGTGTGAACTGGGGAACCCATTCAAAAGCAACCAGGAGGTACACGTTCTAGATCATCTACTGCTGCTGAATTTGTGGTTCCACTAGTACAATCGTCTTCACTACTGTCTTTACTGGTTTGTGTGCTGCAGTACTCCTGAGAGACGCCTGACCCTTCATCCTTTTTTCTGGATTTCAGGTTAAGGTGTTGATCATATTTCAGCCGTCTGAGATCAGTTTGGACACCAGAGAGATTCAGTCACTGCTGCAGCTGTCCACGTAGGACACACACTCACCCACACTCTGCTCCCTAAGCATGCTATATTGGACAGATGTTTATTTGTGTCTCTGTGTGTCTTCAGTCTCAGCGAACAGTCAGATCTGTTTCCCGTCTCTGTCTCCATGTTGGTGGAGTATTCACTGCAGACATCCCTCACTCTGTAAGTACAGAGCTAACCTTGTAGCCACAGCAGATAAACAGCCTTAATTAGCTTCTGTTGTTATGTTTTTATTGCAGTTTGTTAGCACATGAAACCAGGAACAGGGTCCAGCTGCTGTAAGACGAGCTGGGCACTCATGTTAGTGTTGATGTTGGGTTTTATATTTGTGGTGCGTTTGTAGCCTTGCTGTCAGTGGTCAGTTAGAGTTCAAACGTTAGGATGTGAACGCAGCATAAGAGCTTTAATACTGACCTCTTACCTTTGACAGAATCAATCCACCTGGGCCCACATCCTTCAGTGGTCATGTGATCGGTGAGTCAGCCATGAGGAAGACGGAGGACATTGGCAGTCTGCTACTCTTCACTTTACAGGTTAGTCTGAAATTAGTCTGGCCTGTTAACGACACATAATCAGGTGTAACCCACAGCCTTCTCTAATAGGTGCACATCAACGGGAAGCCACTGGGTCACCTTGGCAACCTGGAGGTGGAGTTTGATTGGCCGAGGGTGGTGTCCAATGGGAAGTGGCTGCTGTACCTGACAGAGATCCAAGTGAACGGAACCTTGGAGCCTCGCTGCAATCCACCCGGCAACATCATCAACACTCTCAACCTCACGGTAACCACGGCATCCACAGCAGCATAACATGACTCCTTTCAAAATGAAATCTGAAACCACCTGTTTTCTTAACCCTCTCAGACAGCACATGAAAAATCATCCCCCCAAAGAGCTGCAGTGACACCCCAGGCTTCAGGACACTCAGTGGGACAGCGCTGTCTCTGAGCACATCAACCTGATGATTGTTTTGTTCCCGTTTGCTCAGATGTCAAAGGAGGAGAAGAAGAACAGGGGGAGGAGGAGTCGGGGGGAGGCGGTGGAGAAGGAGAAGAGGGAGAAGCAGACTGAAAGAATTCTACCTGTCCTCCACCTGCAGGGACAGAAGAAGAAGTCCTTCACTCTGGTACAAGCACTTTTGTAATGCTGCATCTCTCAGACAGGTGTAGCGCTGCAGCTACATACATGAGGGCACGCTAGAGTAAAAAACACAGGCTCACCTATGTCTGGTGAATCTGTGCAACAACATGAAACTACAAACATGAAAGACTTTTTTTAGAAAGTGAGGAAAGGACATTTTAGAAAAGGAAAAACATTTTGTACATTTTGTCCTGCTCACTTCTTTAAAGCTGTTTCAGTATTTCCAAGTTTAAATTTTAAATTCCTCAAATATACGAAGTAGAAATGTGTGTTTGTGCTTACAGGACTGTGCGCACGGGGCTAAATGTGTGACATTCGTCTGTCCATTGATCAACATGAACAAGTCAGCGATACTGACAGTCAGAGCCAGGCTGTGGAACGCCACCATGATCGAGGTACAGACACATGGTCATCCGCTCTGCAGCTCTGCACAGCTTCTTGGTTTGCAGACACACTTCCTGTCAGGTTAGGTTTCAGCTGTTTTCAGAGAAACGGCTGTAAAAGCCTCTGTCCACCATCTGCTCAGCAGCAAACTGCTGATGGACTCAGAGAGCAGCTGCTGAACATGGTGCAGCATTTAGCAGCTAAACAACCAGATGATTCCCTCAGGAGCTGGTGGAGACCAAAACCAGAGCTAAAAGAGAGGGACAATGGACTGAGAGTCCTCAGGTGGTTGTATCTGGATGTTGTATCTGGATAAATCAGTTCAATTCAATTTTATTTATATAGCTCCACAATCAAAATGGTCTCAAAGATCTTCACAGAGAGCCAGAGTCTGACCCCAGATCAGCAGAAACAGCTCCCTGTGAACAGGAAGGAACCTCGAGCAGAACCTTGCTCATATGGGGGACCCTCCTGCTGATGTCCATCATCAGACAGAGAGATGAGCTGTGAAACAAAAGTCTAAACATGTCTCAGTAAACCGCTGAGTGTGTTGATTGTGTGTGTTTTAGGAGTACAGCGATGTAAGGAGCGTCGTGGTTCGTGCCCGGGCGACTCTGAAACTGCAGACTAACAAACCCACCATCAACATGGAGCCTCACAGCACAGAGGTAACATACGTACAGGCTGCAGTGTCACATGACACACTGAGCTTTCATTTGTCCATCACCTCCTGAATCACATCTTACTTTGCAGATTGGGGTCTACATTTATCCGGACCTGGGACAGCAGGTGAACTCCGGCGCCCCCTTGTGGATTATTGTGGTGTCCGTCCTGGCTGGAGTCTTACTTCTGGCTCTGATCTGCCTGCTGCTCTGGAAGGTGAATCGAGCTGTAACAGCTGTTATAAGACCAAACTAAATACTTCTGTCATGTCACCGATCGTAGATTTAGAATCCACGATGGACCGGAGTCCACGCTGTGCAGTGTCATTATTTTCATTTTTAAATCATCAAATCATCAGATCACCAGTAAATGTATAATCTCACCACCAGCTCCTGGTTGGTAAAGTTCTGTTGTGTCACTCCCTGCTGTTCAGTGTGGGTTCTTCAGGAGAGCCAGCACCAGAGAGCTGTACAAGGCAAAGACCCAGAAGGCCCAGATGAAGAGCCAGCCGTCTGAGAGCGAGAGGCTGAGGCTGACGGAGGAGCTCTGAGTCTGGGCACAGTGCTGCCACTGAGCTCTGCTGTAAGGACCAGCTGCTGCTGACCATGACTGGCTGCTCACTGACTGGTTACTGACTGCTCACTGACTGCTCACTGACTGTTACTGACTGGTTACTGACTGCTCACTGACTGCTCACTGACTGGTTACTGACTGCTCACTGACTGCTCACTGCTCACTGACTGGTTACTGACTGGTTACTGACTGCTCACTGACTGCTCACTGACTGCTCACTGACTGGTTACTGACTGCTCACTGACTGCTCACTGCTCACTGACTGGTTACTGACTGCTCACTGACTGCTCACTGACTGGTTACTGACTGCTCACTGACTGCTCACTGACTGTTACTGACTGGTTACTGACTGCTCACTGACTGCTCACTGACTGGTTACTGACTGCTCACTGACTGCTCACTGACTGTTACTGACTGCTCACTGACTGCTCACTGACTGCTCACTGATTGGTTACTGACTGCTCACTGACTGCTCACTGACTGTTACTGACTGGTTACTGACTGGTCACTGACTGCTCACTGACTGTTACTGACTGGTTACTGACTGCTCACTGACTGTTACTGACTGGTTACTGACTGGTTACTGACTGCTCACTGACTGTTACTGACTGGTTACTGACTGCTCACTGACTGTTACTGACTGGTTACTGACTGCTCACTGACTGCTCACTGACTGCTCACTGACTGGTTACTGACTGGTTACTGACTGCTCACTGACTGTTACTGACTGGTTACTGACTGCTCACTGACTGGTTACTGACTGCTCACTGACTGCTCACTGCTCACTGACTGGTTACTGACTGCTCACTGACTGCTCACTGCTCACTGACTGGTTACTGACTGGTTAACTTGCTGGCTGTTTTTCCCACAGATGTCAGTCACTCCTGAGGGGGCGGGTTTAACTTATTTACTTCCTGTACTTTTTTCAGCCGTTCTCATTCATCCTGCATCTGATCAATCAGCTTTTCAATCATCACACTGATCTGTATTGATCTCTTTTCTTTTCCCTGACTTCTTTTCATTGTTTCCATTATTTCCCGTGCTTACCTAACTGTCCTATACCAAAGATGATCATATGTTTTCTGTGGAAAATCTTAAACTGTAACTGCTTCACAAACAAACTTTGCTAACGTTCGATGTTAAACTAAAATACGGACTCAGCTGTTTCACTGATGTTGCTTCTGTTGCTGGTTCACGTTTCACAATGAAAACAAAAAGCTGCTTTTGGCAAAAGATGCTGCACAATTAGCAACTAAATACTGATCAGAAGTTAGTGAGACGAAAAACATTGATGGAGGAAAAATAACCGCTGAACAAACAATGATGAGTCAGTTCACAGGAAATATAAACATCCTGTTCACCTGCTTCCTGCTCTGCAGCCACACCTGCTTTCTGACTGAGCTCTCTGTGTTTTCTGCAGTGTGGCTTCTTTGTGCGTCGAACGGCATGGCAGACCGCAGCGCTGCACCAGGGGAGGATTATGGGTGAACACGAGCAGCAGCAGTACACAGACTCTAATTGTTTCCTGGTTCAGGACCACATCCCCTCATTCAGGAACAGGAAGTCACAGAAACACTGGGTCACCTCCTGGACCGAGACTCACTGAGACACTGGCAAACATGTCCTGAACCAGACCAGACCAGACCAAACCAGATCAACACACTGCCAGACTAAATGTGTGTGTGTGTGTTATGTGACAACCCCTTAACTTGTTTACATTCACTCCAGTGTGTATTAAAAGTGGAGATATGAGGTTTTCAGCTGACATTCTAAGTCGGTTAATGTGGATGTAAATATTTGTTTGTAAACAGCAGATGGTGATTTTTGTTTATGTGGAAGATTCAGTTTATCATTTCTGTTACTGAATCATTTCGTTTTCCCAGCATGCTCCTGTAAGGCCTCTGAGTAATTCAGTGTTATTTATTCAGCTCATTCCACGATCGATAGCCTGACCCCAGATCAGCACTGAAGGCGACGAGAAAAGATTTTCAGTGATAACATCGTCCACGTGTCCAGATCATGGATCGACTAATAGATGTGATACGGCGCCTCCACTCAGCTGGTGGTCAGTCATGGTACTGCAGCTAAGACCTCCATTATATATATAACGTATTGATAAAGCTACCGACTCCTCCAACTGCAAACAAGCTCAGTTATTACTTTTCATATTGATCAAATTCTAATATATGAAGGTTTTATATTTGATCAATTTTCCCAGAGACTAGAAAAGACATTTTTACCTGAGTGACAATGATAAAATCAGTGTTGACAGGTTTTCATGTGATCTGATTATTTTGTTTTTAAAGGGCTGCTTGTAAACTCCTCGCTCTTCTTTTAGAAAGCTGGAATTATTTTGTGTTATTTTCAGGTGCTGAAGGATCTGTGTTTTTATATAACTGATATTTCTGACAGCACTTGAACGTAGCAGCAGTGTATGTGTAAAATCCTCTGTCCTGTTCAGGTTGTGTGGTTGTGGTGTGTAATCACTGGGCTGCAGTGTTTATCAGTATACTCTCTGGTAATATTAAAGTATTTTGGTAGTTTACCAGCCTCTACTTTCCTGCTGTGATGAGTTCAGGGTTTTGTCTGTAAACGAATGTGTTGCTGGAATCTGTGTCCACATCCTAAAGCTCACTTATTCATATATTTCACTTTAAGAATCGTAGTGAACAGTTTGTGTCTTCCTCAGATTGTCTGCAGCTCCGGTGTTAACTGTGATATACCACAGTGGCTGTGTAACCTCCTGACAGACAGATGTGACGGAGGATTGAACTGACATCTGGAACTTGATCAGAGGAGAGTTGGTGAAACCTTCAGGCAATTTGTTTTGTTTTTGTTTTTTACCAAAAATACTTGTTTTTTCTTTAAAAAACAGTTTTTGTCAAAATATAAAAATGACAAATGAAAAAAAAAATTCAAAACATGTTCCAGATTCTAAATAAGAAGACAGAGTAGAAAATTTTATTTTTATTTTAATCAAAGAATAACACTTCGTTCATAAATAGAAACCTGACAGATAAATAAATAAATAAATAAATAGATAAATAAATAAATAAATAGAGTGAGAATAGAAACTATCAGAGTCCGTCTCTCACAGAGAAACAGATGAATGACACAACACTTTGTGTCATTGTTGGTGTGGAGTTGTTGTAGAGCGCCTCCTGCTGGCAGCAGATGAATGTTTGATGGAGGCCACCAGCAGGTCCAACTGATCCAGGTGCAGTTTAGTTTCCTTCCTGATCAGCTCCCAGGATGCAGTGCTCCCACCCTGTGAACACAGTGCTACAGTCAGTGCTACAGTCAGTGCTACAGTCAGTGCTGCGGTCAGTGCTGCGGTCAGTGCTACAGTCAGTGCTCCAACAGTACTTGGACTTACAGTGTGGGACAGAGTCCTGGTCTTCAGCCTCCTGTAGTATCCGCTCAGTCTGTTGTCTGCTGTGCTGTTCATTGACACCTGATAGTAGAAAACAATTCAGACTGATTCTCTGAGTTTGGCAGGAAAAATGAAGCTGAACATATAAAAGGAATGGAAGTGTATGAAGAGGAAACTAAAACTGTCAAGGTGTCAGTTCACAGAGACACTGAACTGGCAGTTGAAGTGTGCACATTGAAAGGAGTTGAAGTGTCTGTTTACTCACACAGGTGTTGAGTCCGTCGATCTGTCTGTTCAAGCTCATCAGGAAGTGTGTCATCTTCTCTGTATTCCAGGTAACGGATGAGAGGTTGTCATGGAGATAGAGACCGGAGATCAGCTCCAAACCGTCCCGGATGAAAACCAGCTGGGACTCCACCTGGAGACGGACGGGTGAGAATTCTAGCTTTCTGATTGGCTGACAGAGCTTTTGTCATCAAGACTTTGTTTGAATGCAAACATCCAAATATGTGTCCTGTAAACGTGAATAACATCATACGAATACAAGATAATAAAGTACAATTGATAACATGATAATAACTTGATCATCTTGTAATAACAATAAATATAAGAACATACGAAAAACAACATATTAGCAACATAATAATAACAGTAATAACCTATGAATTGCATTCTGTGCCATTCAGCTGCCGTGGATCAGCTGCCTCCATTACTCTCATTAATTATTATTATTATTCCTACTATCAGTCTGACATCATTAGTTCTGTTATTACTAATCATGTTATTGTTCTTTCATTACTTTTAATCCTGCTCTGCATGAAACCTGCACTGTCCCAACTTCTCTCCCCGTCTCTGTCTCTGTCTCTCTCTCTGTCTCTCTGTCTCTCTCTCCCTCTCCCTCTCCCTCTCTCTCCCTCCCTCTCTCCCTCTCCCTCTCTCTCCCTCCCTCTCCCCCTCTCTCTCCCTCTCTCTCTCTGTGAACCTGGAAAGTGCTCTGTGAAGTGAAGATAACTTCTGTTATGATTTGACGCTGTATAAATACAATTGAATTAAAAGATAGATAGATAGATAGAGGCTGATTGATAAACTGATAGACTGATTGATTACCTCAGTGTTTCGTATCTGTCTGTAGAGTCTGTATGGAAAGGAAACTGGACTCTCCTCCTCAGTCAGCTCACCGCCCTGAAACAGAGAGACCACACTTCATTTCACCACATCACACGCTTCACAAACCAGTGTAAACTCAACTGGTTCCACTGGTTTATAAGAAGGAAACTTTAAGCTCAAACCAGGCCACTCACACATTTCTGAAACAAGAAAATATCAACAAATCTGACAAAATACTTTTTTTTTACGTACACAACATATATGTCACCATGTTTTTGCAGACATGTATGGTCCATTTTTATGTTATTTTACTTGAACACAGATTTATGTACATAATCTATTTTAGTCTATTTCTGTTAATAGACATAAACACATTTATTCTGATGCTGACGAGTTTAAATGGAAACATAGAAACACATGAACACGATGAACACATGATTATGCACCAGTGTAAACATGCTAATGCTTTATGTTTCCTTCATGAGAAAACCTGGAACTGCTTCCTGGGCCCCTGTCATGTCCTAAACCATAATCTGAACCCCCCCAGGGACCTTACAGATACTCTTGGAACCCTTGAAACCCCTTGAGGACACCTAGAACCTTTCCAAGGACTCATTGAAACCTCTCCAGGACCCTTGAATCAGGGCGGTACTCACCATGAGCTGGATGAGAGTCAGAGAGATGTTGCTGTAGTGACCGTAGTGTCTGAGCCAATCACAGCAGAGAGCAGGATTGAGGACGCCGCAGAGGATGAAGAGGCCGGTCCAGCTGATCATGATGAAGGTGATGAAGGTGAGGATGTGAGCTATGCTGTAAGTCAGTGTCTCCAACATGCTGCTGATCTGAGTTCAGGGCTTTTATTCCAGCAGGAAAGAGAAAGGGACAGAGCAGAGTGAAAGGTAAAAAGTCCCGCTGTGTTTCCATTCTCACTTTCCACACTCTAATATTCAACCTTTATTTAAATCTCAAGGAACCATTGAGGGCAAAACCCTCGTTTTCAGTGATGTTGCACAAACACAAAGAACAAACAAACTCCACTAAAAACTGTTCATTGAAAAGTAGAATCACTGGGATCTGATCGCAGATCCACTGAATCCAGTGGAGTGAGGCTGGAGACAGAGGTGTGTCTGTAGATGACATCGCCATCATCCAGCACTGATAAAGAGACAGCCTCAAAAATCTGCTTCCTACAGGACAAAGACAAATTTGTTTTGTTTCTGTGTAGAAATTAATTTTTTTTGTTTTAATTTTCTTGTGTGTGGATGTGAAGTTTGAAGCTGAATTTCTGATCCAATCAGATGCCCAGATACTGAAACACTTTCAGTGCTGTGCCCTGTTAAAGTGGAGATATGTAAACCATCATCTGCCACATTTCTGGTTCTACAGATCTTGGTCTTGTCTGCATTTAGAATATAACTACACTGCACTAAAAGTATGACGACCACATTGTACCAATGCTCAGTTAAAAGTAAAAGCCCTGCTTTTTAGCCTCAGTAAAGGTAGAGAAGTTTGATCAGATCAGAAAAATATGTTTAAAGCATCAAAAACAAAATGTGTTTTTCTGCAGAGTGACTCACTGAATCAAATGATTATTAATCTGACTGACGCAGAAACGTGCAGCATCTTACAGTTTTACCTCACTGTATATAAAGTTAGAAAGATTTCATTCTCTCCGACTGTTTTTGTTTCATGGAGAAACCTTCATGTGCAGAGTCACTGCAGATCTGATAATGATCCGATTTAAATAATTTTTTTCAATTATTAACAAATAATTATCAAAACCAGTTAATATCAACACGTTTGTGCTTCTTTGTTTTCATATGGGAATATCTGAATAGCTTTCCCTCTCAGTTTATTCGCTGTGAAGTCCCTTCACTTTCATTTTCCCATCTCAGATTACACACAGGCAGTAACACACTCAGCTCTGCAAAATAAAGGCTTGTCCTTTTTCTCTTTACCAACAAACCTGTAGAGACGTGACTTTGTACTGCACAGGGACGGAGCTCAGTGTTTTCATGTCATAGAAATTAAACTTTCCAAAGATCTCATTAAGTGCAGAGAGTGTATATAAGTGTCATGCTTTTATTTTGAAGGCCGTGCTCCGTCTGTTTCCTGTGCCTCTGGCGTTTAGGAGCTGACGTCAGCCTCGTTTTCACTTTCTGCTCGTCAGGGGAACTGTCACTGATGACGCAAGGCTGTGACGTTCTATGTGCTGACGTCATGTCAAGAAGGAGATCCTGGTTTTACAGAGCACGTTTGTATCCGACATCAGTTTGTGTTTGAGCTGTATATACAGTTATTACATGATTTCATGTTAGTTGTTACTTCTTTAATGTACAGTTAATATACCCAATCAATCAATCAATCGATCGATCGATCAGTCTCTGAGAGCTGTAACAGGATGATTTGAAATAAACAGGTCACAAGTCAAAGATTCACCTGTTACACAGTAAAACCTGTAAAATCCTGTTGTGTGATAAACGTGTCGCAGCTGAAACTTTTAAATCCTGAGATTTTTAAAGGCAGTTTGGTTCAACAAGGAAGTTTGTGTTGTCTTTTAATGTGATGGATTCTGGTTCCGTCCTCGCTAACCCCAGCCTGAGCCTGAGCCTTAGCCTGAGCCTGAGCCTGAGCCTGAGCCTGAGCCTTAACCTGAGCCGCAATCAGACTGAGACTAAATGAAACGAGTCAAATCACAAACAATCTTTAATCAAACTTGTTTTTCTAAAGCACGTTCCAGTGGCTGCTGGTTAACGTGCAGGTGTAATGTGCTGTTACAAACCCCGGGAGCACCGTGATTGGTCTGTTGTCGTCACTCTTTATGTGAATCCTCATTGGTTATCGTAGGAGACCCCGCCCCTCAGCGGAAGCGCGGTAAATCCAGTTGCGGTGAAAACGGAAAAGTGACGGTGAGTAAAATCACTTTACTGAGTATTAAATATAACCGGAGACACAAAGTACCGACGGGTAACGGACTAACGGGCGGAGATTTATCGGTAGGTTTGACTTAAACTGATGGCAGCCCTCTATACTCGAAAAGTTCCGTGCGGTGAGCACTCCGTGCCGAACTCCACTTAAAAAACTGTCCTTTTAACGCTGCTCAGCCGATACGTTCTATAGAAGTTTGAAGTGCTTGAGTTGTTCATCGTTTCTGTGCAGAACACACCGTAAAACTCCTTTCAGATAATTAACCACTGTCCCCCATGGTTCTGTTCAACGTTCTCTGGTTGTACGTGGTAAGCTGCTCTAAACGACTTACAACTTTGAATTGATTTTATTTCGAATAAATGTATTTTTGACAGATCACTTGAATGCCGAAGTATTTGGTGCTTCCTCATAAATGGTAAAACTTTGAATTCGTGGTTTGTAATATATGTCTCAGCTGACGAGGGAAAAACCTTTTAAATTGTGAGATTTTCAATGGCAGTTTGGTGCAGATTGTTTTTCTTTTTTTCTGATTTAATCTGCTGGTTTCCGGTTCTGTCCTCCGCAGGTGTGATGGATGGAGAGGTGGAGGTGGACATCTTGGAGTTCGTGGTTCCCGTGGAAAACAATAAGAGTCTGTTTGTGTGGGACATCCAACCATCTCTCACTGAGGCTCAGATCTATGTGAGTCCACTGTGGGACCAGGTTTGGGTATCAGCACAGTTTATCACAGAGTATCCGAGACTACCACAGAGAATCTCATCATGCCAAACTCCATTCAAAAATCAGTCAGTTTAATGCGGCCTTACCAATACAGTCTACTGTAGTCAAGTCAGTTTTATTTAGAGAGGACAGAGAACATAGCACCGTCCAGACTCCACTGATGATAATGACAGAGACGAAAAATAATAAGACAACAGCAGGATCAGTAACAGTAAGTAGAACTGATGATAGTATGGCTAATAACAGGACTAATAATAACTAGTCAATGGGACTAATTAGTAGTTGGTCCACAGATCCAGGTCCAGCTCCTCCACCAATCATTAAAAGGACAAAGTAGAGTCCAAGGTCCCAGACTCCAGAGGACTCAGTGATCAGCTGCTGATTTAACTGACATCAAATCAAAGGTCAAAGTTCTGATGAAGATCTGCACCTGTCTCTGTCTCTGTACATGTCTCTGTCCCTGTCTCTGTCTCTGTACATCTACATGTACCTGTATTTGTACCTGTCCCTGTCCCTGCACCTGTCCCTGTCTCTGTACATGTCCCTGTCCCTGACTGTGTCTCTATCCCTGACCCTGACCCTGTCTCTGTCTCTGTACATATCCCTGACCCTGTCTCTGTCTCTGTGTGTCCTACAGGACAGGTTGTTTGGTGTGTTCTCGTCCTTCGGTCCTCTCTACCTGTTGAAGGTGAGTCCTAACGCCCCCCTCCACCCCCCTGGTTTCTACGCCCTCGTCAGGTTCTACTCTGCTGCTCAGGCCTCAAAGGCTCAACAACAGACGGACGGACGCTCGCTGTTCCAGAGCTCTCCACTCAAGGTTGTCACCTCACAGCTCTCAGCACATGGGCTTCTTCTTCTGCTGTAACTGACTCTTTTCATTATTCATTCAGTTGAATTGAACTTTATTTATAAAGCGCTAAATCATAACAAAGTTATCTCGAGGCACTTTGCATACAGAGCAGGTTCAGACCGTAGTCTGTACGTAATATGATCTACAGAGACGAAACATGTCCCCAAAGATCAGCACCTGGAGACGGCAAAGGAAAACTCCCTTTAACAGGAAGAGAGAGAGAGAGAGAAGGAGGAGAGGGGGCAGGAGGGGAGGACAGAGAATGTGGGACAGTTGAGTCAAAGTGTTCATCGTCATGTTTCCCTGGGCGATGAAATCCTTCCTGTGCTGTCCACACTGAAAGACACACAACACACACAACATAACACAGCATAAAATAAACTAGATAAATAATAATAATATATTTTTACAGCAGCATGATCAGCTGTGAGAGAGCAGAGAGCGTCTGTCTTCGTCTGTCTTCAAACATGTCCTCAGTCGGTCATGGTCTTTGCTCCTTCGTGTCTTCACAGCAGCAGCGGAGTCTTCGCCCGATGACGTGATGATGGAATAATCAGCTGTTTGGTGCAGGATTAGCAGAGATTTGCTTTCTAATGTCAAACTGACGATTTTCCACAGATAAACGATCAGTAAACAGTGATCGTTACAGTCCTAACATGCATATGACTCACCTGTGTCTGTCCAGGTGAGGCTGAGCTCCAAAGACACACCTCACTTCCTGTGTAACGACCGACCTCTAAGCCACGCCCGCTGCCTGGAACTGGCCAACCACTGCCTGGGATTCAACGGCTGGACCTCTGACATCATCACAGTGAGAAACACTCTTCATTCATTTAAATACAGGTGAGTTAGTGTGAGGGCAGGTGCCATCGTGTCTGTGCGTGTCCTCAGCTGAAGGAGCTCACCAACGAAGAAGAAGAAGAAGGTGATGAGGATGAGGAGGGTGGAGGCGGGAGGCGGAGGAGGCTGAGGTTTGGCTGCCTGCTGCAGCTCAGCTTCCCCCATCACGGACAGAGCACCAGAGGAACAGCGGTGGTGGAGGACAGCTTCACCTGCACAGGTGAGGTTGAACATCAGTTGCAGAGACGCCAGCCAATAAAATCGATCGCACAGTTTTGTCAGATTATTGCAGATCAATCAGCGAACGTTGTGTTTCACGTTCCACTGATCGTTCCCCTCGTGCTCCGCTGGGTTTCCCAGAGGCCCCGGGAGCTCGAGGGCCCTGCACAGTGTCTTAGCTGTTCGTAGGACTGGACTCTTCTGGACAGAGGTCTCACATCTGATGGATCCGGGTCGCTTCTCATTCTGTAGGTCCAGATGTTTTGCTTCAGAAACGCTGTAAACTACAGAAGCTGGTCCGAGAGAAAGCTCTGGTTCAGGCCTTCACCACAGTGCTGCTCATACTACCAGGTACTGCCGCCCGCATCACTGCGTCACTGCATCACTGCGTCACTGCATTACTGCATCACTGTATTACTGCGTCATTGCATCACTGTATTACTGCATCACTGCATCACTGTATTACTGCATCACTGCATTACTGCATCACTGTATTACTGTGTCATTGCATCACTGTATCACTGCATCACTGCATCACTGTATTACTGCGTCACTGCATCACTGTATTACTGCATCACTGCATCACTGTATTACTGCATCACTGCATCACTGCATTACTGTATCACTGTATTACTGCGTCATTGCATCACTGTATTACTGCATCACTGTGTCACTGCATCACTTAATTACTGCATCACTGTATTACTGCGTCATTGCATCACTGTATTACTGCATCACTGTGTCACTGCGCCACTGCATTACTGCTGCTGTTCTGTACACACACTGATGTTTGTGTTCTCTGTCTTTAGGAAACGGGAAAGTGATGGTGGAGGTGAAACAGACTTCAGATCAAGGTTTACCTGAGCAGACTGAAGAAGTCGTCCAGGTAAACTCACCTGCTGTCAGTTGACTGTTCACACACTGATGAAGGTTTAAGTAGACACACACACACACTTGATTCAAAAATTGATTCTTTTAATAACGTGTGTGTCTGTGTGTGTCTGCGTGTGTCTCTGTGTGTCTCTGTGTCTCTCTGTCTCTCTGTGTGTCTCTGTGTGAGATGACACCTGATGATCTGTTTCAGGTGAATGAGTTTTCCTGGAGTGAGTTTGCTCCTGATGAAGAGGAGGGTGAAGATGAAGAGTGGGATCTGACTGTATCATAGGCACCCAAAGGATTGTGGGTAGGACCGGGTGTAGAGTGATGCATGATGGGAAACCTGAAGCGTATAACAGACAAAAACTGAGACTCGGTGATGCTGAAGGTTTTTATTGCAGAAGCAGAAAATCAGGCTGCAGCAGGACACAGGACCAGGGCTGTGACGTCGGACTGGGACTAAATGTGAACCTGGTCTGGTTGGACGCTCAGTCACGGCTCTGTTCACCTCCCAAGTGTCTCTGCAGGTTCCTCCTGCCCTCTGCAGAGAAGTCCAGGTCTCCTCCAACCAACGCAAAGCCCTGCAGAGACAACAGCACAGGACCAGGTAGAACCAGGTAGAACCAGGTGGTAAACTTGTCGTACACTTGTCGTACTGTGAGGCTGAGTGCTTTCGTGTGTGACCACTCACATCGTGATACTGGATCGTTCCCTGGGTGAAGCTCACTCCTTCGGGCAGAGGAAGCTGAACTCCCCGAGCAAACCAACCTGCTCACACACAACCAGGCCCCGACTGTCAGTGACGACAACAACAACAACAAGCAGCACACTGTGGTGTTTACATTTTACTGCTGCTCACCCTCCATGAAGTCACTGATCCTGTTCGTCAGGAGGGTGTTCAGGGGCTTCACCTGCAATCATCATCATCATCATCATCGTCATCATTATCATTGTTATCATTGTTATCATTACAGGTAAAAGGTGAGACAGGTTCTTACCAGTTGTTGTTTTACAGAATTGCTGGTGACCACAGAGCAGCTGAGAGACGAAATGAGAAGTGTGACGGAGGATTATGATCTGTGTGCGTGTGTGTGTGCGTGTGTGTGTGTGTGTGTGTGTGTACCTGACTTGTTGATATGGCAGAGTCAGGCGATTTCCATCCACAGTAACACGCACACTGACCTCACAGGTCTGGAGAAGAGAGACAGAGATGGACTGAGTCTGAGTCTGAATCAGAGACTGGGTCTGAATGTTAAGTGTTTTTATGGCTGATGAATAAATGAGTGTGTCACTGGAGCGAGTGCGTCTTCATTGTGTAGCTGATGTCAGCGTGTAGCCGTGTGTTGGGATCGTCACGCAGCGGAGCTCGGCCTGATGTGATTCGCTGCCCGATCAGAGTTACATGTTCACACGTATGATGCTACTGTGGAAACACAGAGGACCGTGGACGAGGACCGGCTCGTTGGAAGGTAACGGAAACAGATCGTCATGAATCCTACACGCTGGTCTTTAATGTCCGTTCTAACCCTAACCCTCTCATAAACCAGAGGACGGCTGGACCAGCTGACCGGAGTCTGTACTCTGCCACTGTACGTCAGCGGTGAGGATCTCACCTGGGACGTGAACAGCTCTGACACTGCACCTCCTGAGGGAGCTGAGGAGCAGCAGCTCCCAGACTGCTGGAGGAGAGCATCGTCACGCACTGTACATGTGTGTGACACAGCAGCTGCACAGCGAGTCAGAGGGAAAGTCAGAGGGTCGTCGCTGCTCACGCTGCACGTTCAGCATTTGATCACAACCAGGAACAGATCTCAGATCAGTTTGTATACAACAGCAGTTTCCTGAGTGCAGCACCTGCTGTAAGAATGTGTCTCTGTGTGTGTTACAGTGACAATAAAGATTATTTTATTCTGTTTGTTGTAAACATCGAATGTTTTTATATCAACACAGCGACTGAATAATTGTGTAGTTGTGACTGCAGTCTTTGTGTTGATCTGAGTGTGTATTGTTGTGCATTACCGCGGACACAGACGCGATGACGTGTGGCGCCCTGCTGGGAGGCGTTGACGCTGCTCGGAGTCTGGCCCTGACGTTCACCGTGACTCCGTGGGGGGTAATTCTGATCCTGGGAGCCTCAGTGAGTCCGACCTCAGCGCTGAGAGGAGCTGACAGGCGCCACGGTTGCTATGGAGACAGAGTATTTCTCACAGTAAGAGTTGTGTTTATTTCAAATCGACATTGTGTGATTGTATCTGGGAAGTTAAAGTCGTATTTATTCGACACGTGAAACGTGTTTTACGCTCAGAACCTGATCAGGCTTCATGTCACGGGACTCGACACACACCTGTTCACCTGGAACGCAGCGAACACACTGAGCGTTTTAACTTACTGTGAAAAACTGACGAAGTCTGAGAAGAACTTTGGCAGGTACGGAGGTCACCTGGTGGGGGCAGGGGGCAGGTTTTATTTAGGTTAAAGGTTAAAGGCTGATGACAGATACAATAACATGAAATAGGAACGTTTAATTTAACCAGTTCAACTCAGTTATTATCTATTATCGACACACACTCACCCACTAACACACACACAGGAAGTGTGTGTGTTAGTGGGTGAGTGTGTGTCCTGTCAGGTGAGTTTTAGCTCCTCCTACCTCTTCGAGCTTCTTCCCCATGGCTCCAGCGTTGTAGAAGGACACGGCGGCGCTGTCGAAGAAAAGCTGGGAGACACCTAAATACGCCATCCGCTCATTTCCAGGGAAAACTGGATCCACACCGTCACTGGTCACGGCAGCGGCTTCACCTCGTCTGTGTGCCAAACCCTGACAACACACACACGAAAACCAGATTTACCAGCACGCGTCCTGAGACATCCCCTTCATTAACTGATGCAGTGTTTGCTGCTGGTTCGAGGATCAGATTGTTTTACTTTGAAAGACAGGTCGAGGCTGGCGGCCGTCACTTGGACGTCTCTGATCAGAGAATAGTCGATGCTGATGCCAAAGTCTGGAAACAGCTCTGCATCCATGTTTACGGTGTCCAACATCCGGTTTACTGCAGTCACGCCATATCTTTGCACAACAGGACAGAACTGCAGACAGATTACAGAGATGGAGAGACGGTCACAGTCAACGCTGGTTTCTCCCCCGAATCCTGAAGCCACGCTAAAACCAATCCAGACAAAGTTTAAGACCACGGACCACAGTGGGTGTGCAGTTTATTAAGACTTCACGTCTTATGAGCACAAATAATCAGCAGCAGAGTGAACATACAGAAAACTGAGAAAGGCCAAATAACGTCCGAGCGACTGGGCTGGAAAACTCAAGACTGTTACTCACAGTCGAAGCCAGAGTTCGCTGCCTTGCTTTTATCTCACGTTTCATTAGCCTATCACCACACGAGGAGCTCTATGAAAGGGTGCGGTAGTCCCACCCCCCTGAGCTGTGACTGTACTGCTGCAGAGCAGACAGGAACCCGAGGGGCCCCGACCATAAGCCTCTGCCCTGACTGGGTTCCCCTTTCCTGCCTCGTAGTATAACGGACCTGAGCGCCTTGCAGTTGGTATTGTGCAATTTTAACTATTTTCTTTGGGAAAATTTCCAAGCTGGTATTAAATTCTAAACTCTTGTACCACTGTCCCCAACACACAAAGAATTAAAGACCAGAAGGAATTTAAAAGGCTGAAACAGCTCCATTCACATGTTGCACTGACCTGGACTCCACCTGCTGGGCAGAAAAAGGTAGGTCCTAACTCTTACACCTGTCTTAGCCACATCCCACGCTGTGATTTGAGTTTTCACTGAGTTCACCAAGCAGATGCAAAGCGATGATACGTCCTTGTATCTACGAGGACGTATCGAGTCCTGGTTTACACTGAAAAGACTGAAAAGGAAACAAACCAGATGGTTGAAGAGGTGGCGCACACATGGCAGAAGGTTGTCCCAGACGCGCCTACAACAAACAAACAACAGACGTCATCATGAGCCTGAGTCAGTGTCGCCAAACCAGCTTCTATCTTCTATTTGGCCTTAGTGTGGACCTGGACTCTACGTCTGGTCTTTGTCTGAAGCAGATCTTTGCCTTGTGTTACCTGAGTGGGCCAGTGGACCTCGAGACCATGCCGTTGGCTGAAGCCTCACAGTTCGACACTGCCACATTCAGACGTCCTTGGTCATTTCGGAATAGACTCACTGCCATGTTGACATTCACGCCTTCAGCTTCAAACGTGGACGTTCCTGTGTCTCGGCTGCAACAAAAAACATGAAGAAACCATTTAAAGCGCAGACGACGACTCTGATTAAACCGAGTGTCTGAAGACGAAGACAACAAAGACTGATCATCACACGCTTCAGACGCTGTGCCTGATGCTCAGACTCTACCTTCATCTGAACACGGACAAACAGGCACCGAGCTGCTACGGAAAGCGAACTGTGTCATTTAACAGAACTTACAAAATGTACAGGTTGAGCTGTCGGTCGAAGGTGATGGTGAAGCCAAAGTTCTGGATCACGAACTGGAACCCGGAGTTGGCCTGGAAACGAAGATCAGCTTGATTCACAGCCAGCTGAGTTATGACAGCCCTAAGCAGAGGAAGCAGAGTCTGATTCATCATAGAAAATAAAAGTCATTTGTTCGCAGACCGATCAGATGTCTGAAGGATCTGAGGTCACATGGTGTAAAACTCACCGCTGGATCGTGCAGCTTCCAATGCTACGCTCTTCAAACGGCCTGTTCACCAGCCCCTCCTGTAAAAAGGCCAGAGCTTGATCCTTCACTGTAAAATCATACAAGAAGTCAGTGATGTGTAAGTTCAGCCCACAACGAATTCACTGCACACAAATTCTTTCACTGCCGAGCAGTAAAACGCTTTATTGACTGATTTTATCTCCGTTCTATAAAGAAAGCACATGATTCTCAGTTTTACTGGATATATGTTTACTCCTACATGCAGTTGATATTTAATGAAGGTAGAAACTGTCTGGTCTGATCTTTGCTGTGGTTTTTTTTTCTTACACATGCTCAGAGCTCTGTTGGTGATCCGGATTTTGAGGCCTGCAGGATCGACAGCAGTGATGGAGGAAAACAGGGAGATGGAGAACAAGAAGGAAAACACGCAGGAAGTCATCCTGAAACACAAGAAGAAGAAAAGCAGCGAGGACACGTTCCGTTTTCTCTCATGTGCCTTCCTAAACGAAGCTGCTTTGAATTCACTGGAATGAAGTTGAGCTGTGTCAGTGAGTTAAAGTACCGAACATGTTTCAGTCAGAGACAAAGACGTTTCCATTCATACAGACTCAAACCGTCACTTCACACATTAACACTGCTACATGAACGCAGACTTAAGATTCCACCATGAGCCACTGCCTGAATCAGGAATCAGCATCACAGAGGATCAGGATCAGGAACTTTGAAGTCAACGAAGCTAAAGCAGAGCGATGGCTTCAGTCACTTTAACAGAAAAAGAAGAAGAAGCAGTGTTACCTGTGGTTTGTGTGTCTCCAGCAGCTGATCACAACTTCCACAAACTCACCACTATATATGCAAATCACGAAGCTCCACCTTTCAGAGTCTGGAACATTTTACCAAATATGGACAAGGCGTCTGTGAATTAGCTGCTTTAAATGAACACTGGCTATCGTGTAGTTGCACGATGACAGAGCTGCATCAGTGTGAAGCTCAGACGTCAGCTCAAACCACTGTCACAGTTTCTGCTGCTGCCTTGTCACCTCCTGTTCAATCCACAGAGACAGATCTCTCAGGCCAAACCTGTGTGGAGTGGGTGAAATGATGATGGAGTTCTGAATGTTGACTGAGTTAAAAAAAACACAGAAACATGAAGCCTGTTGTTGGCATTACAGCAATGTTGATCATAGCTGCAGCCGGACAAACTTTAAAGTAAAGTGACTCAACTGTTCTCGTGCTGGTCCACAGGAAAATCCCACTTTGGATTTTGCTCTTTCATTAGATGTGAAGTGTCAGAAATGAGCTGTGAAATCAGGTTTGTTTGAAAAGCTGCATCTCAGCGCTCATACTGATAAACATCACTTTATCCTCATTTATGCAGTGTAGCACTGCAGCGTTAGCTTCATACGTACGGGAAAACACCACGCTAAGAGAAGAGCTAATGTGCTCTGTATGAAATAATCAGGAGGTTCTCCTCGTTGAATCATATCTTTATATTAAAATGCATTTTCCCATAGGACAGAATCTTTGGAAAAGATGTTGCATCCATCCTGAATTTAAACATTACATTTCTTTTTTACATCTTCCCTTTACGTTGAGTCCATCTCATTCGTTTCAGATGAAAACATTTTAGAGATTTTCTTTAACTTTAATCTGAACTTTGTGTAAATTAAGAGAGTAAATATGTTTCTCAAACAGCTGAACTCAGAGAAATGAGACTTGTGCAGAGTTTTTATAAAAGATTCTGATCTTCTGCCTTCAGAAATCTGCCAGTCTGAGCAATGACTCCGTCATCTCAGGAAATTTCCCAACAGCCAAACTGTGACAACGGCAACTTTTAGCAGATGACACCTCAAAATTTCTACCTATCATGGACAGGCTTCCTGTGTCAGAGTTTATCTCCTCTGATCATCAGCTCACACAATATCTGACCTGCACGCTGTTTGAGGAAGTTACAGAGCTCTCACACGCAAACATTGCTGGAAGATTATCAGAGCAAAACATGGTGGAAATGAAACATTTCAAAGTTTCCAGGCAATACCAAATTATGGTGAAAAGATCTGCATGGTTCAGGAACCGCTGGAAGACTGACAGAAGTTAATAATCAAAAGTTATAGATAGATAATTTATATCTATCCCTTGATGTTATCATCAAGGGAAGACCTCAGGATATATTTTAGAAAAACACACTATCAACGTAGTCCCTGAGGACTCAGCTGCACTGACTACCCTCCACAAATCTAGTCTACAAATCCATAAGATGAGTAAACGCCAGAATCCTGAAAAGTTTCCAAGTTCTTTTGTTTCCCAGGTGTGGTGAATATTCCTGGAGATCGACCTGCTGCTAATCCAGAAAACCAGATGACCTGAAGTCTGTCCAAGAATGTCCTGTATATCTGTTTCAAACTAGAATAAGAATATAACAATAAAATCAGACTTTTTTGGGGGCATATTTTGACGCCTTGCAGCCGTATGACGTTTTTTATGACATATTGAGGCTTTACTAAAGTATGATGCCACCCGGCAACTTAGCAACTTAGCTCAGTTGGTAGAGCACGAGACTCAATATCTCGGGGTCGTGGGTTTGAGCCTCACTCAGGACGGCGCCACCTTCCATGGGCTCACCACCTGTGGGAGGTGCCGTAGAACTTCAGTGCATTGTGGACTGGGCAGAAATTACCCCCGCGACCTGGGACTAAACCCAGATAAGCGGCAAATGATGACATGACTAAAATGGGACTTTTTTGGCCGATTTTGAAGCCTTACTATACTATGATGTTTTTTATGACATTTTGAGATAAAAAAAAATGTGACTTTTTTTGTCTGATTTTGACGCCTTACTATACTATGACGTTTTTTATGACATTTTGAGGTCGAAAAAAATTTTGACTTTTTTTGCCCGAAAAAAACGCCATACTATACTATGACGTTTTTTTATGACATTTTGAGGTCGAAAAAAATTTTGACTTTTTTTGCCCGAAAAAAACGCCATACTATACTATGACGTTTTTTATGACATTTTGAGGCCGAAAAAATGTTTGACTTTTTTTGTCCGATTTTGACGCCTTACTATACTATGACGTTTTTTATGACATTTTGAGGTCGAAAAAAATTTTGACTTTTTTTGCCCGATAAAAACGCCATACTATACTATGACGTTTTTTATGAAATTTTGAGGTCGAAAAATTTTTTGACTTTTTTTGTCCGATTTTGACGCCTTACTATACTATGACGTTTTTGTGACATTTTGAGGTCGAAAAAAATTTTGACTTTTTTTGCCCGAAAAAAACGCCATACTATACTATGACGTTTTTTATGACATTTTGAGGTCGAAAAAAATTTTGACTTTTTTTGCCCGAAAAAAACGCCATACTATACTATGACGTTTTTTATGAAATTTTGAGGCCGAAAAAATTTTGACTTTTTTTGCCCGAAAAAAACGCCATACTATACTATGACGTTTTTTATGAAATTTTGAGGCCGAAAAATTTTTTGACTTTTTTTGTCCGATTTTGACGCCTTACTATACTATGACGTTTTTTGTGACATTTTGAGGTCGAAAAAAATTTTGACTTGTTTTGTCCGATTTTGACGCCTTACTATACTATGACGTTTTTTGTGACATTTTGAGGTCGAAAAAAATTTTGACTTTTTTTGCCCGAAAAAAACGCCATACTATACTATGACGTTTTTTATGACATTTTGAGGTCGAAAAAAATTTTGACTTTTTTTGCCCGAAAAAAACGCCATACTATACTATGACGTTTTTTATGACATTTTGAGGCCGAAAAAATTTTTGACTTTTTTTGTCCGATTTTGACGCCTTACTATACTATGACGTTTTTTGTAACATTTTGAGGTCGAAAAAAATTTTGACTTTTTTTGCCCGAAAAAAACGCCATACTATACTATGACGTTTTTTATGACATTTTGAGGTCGAAAAAAATTTTCACTTTTTTTGTCCGATTTTGACGCCTTACTATACTATGACGTTTTTTGTGACATTTTGAGGTCGAAAAAAATTTTGACTTGTTTTGTCCGATTTTGACGCCTTACTATACTATGACGTTTTTTGTGACATTTTGAGGTCGAAAAAAATTTTGACTTTTTTTGCCCGAAAAAAACGCCATACTATACTATGACGTTTTTTATGACATTTTGAGGTCGAAAAAAATTTTGACTTTTTTTGCCCGAAAAAAACGCCATACTATACTATGACGCTTTTTATGACATTTTGAGGCCGAAAAAATTTTTGACTTTTTTTGTCCGATTTTGACGCCTTACTATACTATGACGTTTTTTATGACATTTTGAGGTCGAAAAAAATTTTGACTTTTTTTGGCCGAAAAAAACGCCATACTATACTATGACGTTTTTTATGACATTTTGAGGCCGAAAAAATTTTTTACTTTTTTTTTCCGATTTTGACTTTTTTTGTCCGATTTTGACGCCTTACTATACTATGACGTTTTTTATGACATTTTGAGGTCGAAAAAATTTTTGACTTTTTTTGCCCGAAAAAAACGCCATACTATACTATGACGTTTTTTATGACATTTTGAGGTCGAAAAAAATTTTGACTTTTTTTGCCCGAAAAAAACGCCATACTATACTATGACGTTTTTTATGACATTTTGAGGTCGAAAAAAATTTTGACTTTTTTTGCCCGAAAAAAACGCCATACTATACTATGACGTTTTTTTTGACATTTTGAGGCCGAAAAAATTTTTGACTTTTTTTGCCCGAAAAAAACGCCATACTATACTATGACGTTTTTTATGACATTTTGAGGCCGAAAAATTTTTTGACTTTTTTTGTCCGATTTTGACTTTTTTTGTCCGATTTTGACGCCTTACTATACTATGACGTTTTTTATGACATTTTGAGGTCGAAAAAAATTTTGACTTTTTTTGCCCGAAAAAAACGCCATACTATACTATGACGTTTTTTATGACATTTTGAGGTCGAAAAAAATTTTGACTTTTTTTGCCCGAAAAAAACGCCATACTATACTATGACGTTTTTTATGACATTTTGAGGTCGAAAAAAATTTTGACTTTTTTTGCCCGAAAAAAACGCCATACTATACTATGACGTTTTTTATGACATTTTGTGGCCGAAAAAATTTTTGACTTTTTTTGTCCGATTTTGACGCCTTACTATACTATGACGTTTTTTATGACATTTTGAGGTCGAAAAAATTTTGACTTTTTTTGCCCGAAAAAAACGCCATACTATACTATGACGTTTTTTATGACATTTTGAGGTCGAAAAAAATTTTGACTTTTTTTGCCCGAAAAAAACGCCATACTATACTATGACGTTTTTTATGACATTTTGAGGTCGAAAAAAATTTTGACTTTTTTTGCCCGAAAAAAACGCCATACTATACTATGACGTTTTTTATGACATTTTGAGGTCGAAAAAAATTTTGACTTTTTTTGGCCGAAAAAAACGCCATACTATACTATGACGTTTTTTATGACATTTTGAGGTCGAAAAAAATTTTGACTTTTTTTGCCCGAAAAAAACGCCATACTATACTATGACGTTTTTTATGACATTTTGAGGTCGAAAAAAATTTTGACTTTTTTTGCCCGAAAAAAACGCCATACTATACTATGACGTTTTTTTTGACATTTTGAGGCCGAAAAATTTTTTGACTTTTTTTGCCCGAAAAAATCGCCATACTATACTATGACGTTTTTTATGACATTTTGAGGCCGAAAAATTTTTTGACTTTTTTTGTCCGATTTGGACTTTTTTTGTCCGATTTTGACGCCTTACTATACTATGACGTTTTTTATGACATTTTGAGGTCGAAAAAAATTTTGACTTTTTTTGCCCGAAAAAAACGCCATACTATACTATGACGTTTTTTATGAAATTTTGAGGCCGAAAAAATTTTTGACTTTTTTTGTCCGATTTTGACGCCTTACTATACTATGACGTTTTTTATGACATTTTGAGGTCGAAAAAAATTTTGACTTTTTTTGCCCGGAAAAAACGCCATACTATACTATGACGTTTTTTATGACATTTTGAGGTCGAAAAAAATTTTGACTTTTTTTGCCCGAAAAAAACGCCATACTATACTATGACGTTTTTTATGACATTTTGAGGTCGAAAAAAATTTTGACTTTTTTTGCCCGAAAAAAACGCCATACTATACTATGACGTTTTTTATGACATTTTGTGGCCGAAAAAATTTTTGACTTTTTTTGTCCGATTTTGACGCCTTACTATACTATGACGTTTTTTATGACATTTTGAGGTCGAAAAAAATTTTGACTTTTTTTGCCCGAAAAAAACGCCATACTATACTATGACGTTTTTTATGACATTTTGAGGTCGAAAAAAATTTTGACTTTTTTTGGCCGAAAAAAACGCCATACTATACTATGACGTTTTTTATGACATTTTGAGGTCGAAAAAAATTTTGACTTTTTTTGCCCGAAAAAAACGCCATACTATACTATGACGTTTTTTATGACATTTTGAGGCCGAAAAAATTTTTGACTTTTTTTTTTCCGATTTTGACTTTTTTTGTCCGATTTTGACGCCTTACTATACTATGACGTTTTTTATGACATTTTGAGGTCGAAAAAAATTTTGACTTTTTTTGCCCGAAAAAAACGCCATACTATACTATGACGTTTTTTATGACATTTTGAGGTCGAAAAAAATTTTACTTTTTTTGGCCGAAAAAAACGCCTTACTATACTATGACGTTTTTTGTGAAATTTTGAGGTCGAAAATTTTTTTGACTTTTTTTGCCCGAAAAAAACGCCATACTATACTATGACGTTTTTTATGACATTTTGAGGTCGAAAAAAATTTTGACTTTTTTTGCCCGAAAAAAACGCCATACTATACTATGACGTTTTTTATGACATTTTGAGGTCGAAAAAAATTTTGACTTTTTTTGCCCGAAAAAAACGCCATACTATACTATGACGTTTTTTATGACATTTTGAGGTCGAAAAAAATTTTGACTTTTTTTGCCCGAAAAAAACGCCATACTATACTATGACGTTTTTTATGACATTTTGAGGTCGAAAAAAATTTTGACTTTTTTTGCCCGAAAAAAACGCCATACTATACTATGACGTTTTTTATGACATTTTGAGGTCGAAAAAAATTTTGACTTTTTTTGGCCGAAAAAAACGCCATACTATACTATGACGTTTTTTATGACATTTTGAGGTCGAAAAAAATTTTGACTTTTTTTGCCCGAAAAAAACGCCATACTATACTATGACGTTTTTTATGACATTTTGAGGTCGAAAAAAATTTTGACTTTTTTTGCCCGAAAAAAACGCCATACTATACTATGACGTTTTTTTTGACATTTTGAGGCCGAAAAATTTTTTGACTTTTTTTGCCCGAAAAAATCGCCATACTATACTATGACGTTTTTTATGACATTTTGAGGCCGAAAAATTTTTTGACTTTTTTTGTCCGATTTTGACTTTTTTTGTCCGATTTTGACGCCTTACTATACTATGACGTTTTTTATGACATTTTGAGGTCGAAAAAAATTTTGACTTTTTTTGCCCGAAAAAAACGCCATACTATACTATGACGTTTTTTATGACATTTTGAGGTCGAAAAAAATTTTGACTTTTTTTGCCCGAAAAAAACGCCATACTATACTATGACGTTTTTTATGACATTTTGAGGTCGAAAAAAATTTTGACTTTTTTTGCCCGAAAAAAACGCCATACTATACTATGACGTTTTTTATGACATTTTGAGGTCGAAAAAAATTTTGACTTTTTTTGCCCGAAAAAAACGCCATACTATACTATGACGTTTTTTATGACATTTTGAGGTCGAAAAAAATTTTGACTTTTTTTGCCCGAAAAAAACGCCATACTATACTATGACGTTTTTTATGACATTTTGAGGCCGAAAAAATTTTTGACTTTTTTTGTCTGATTTTGACTTTTTTTGTCCGATTTTGACGCCTTACTATACTATGACGTTTTTTATGACATTTTGAGGTCGAAAAAAATTTTGACTTTTTTTGGCCGAAAAAAACGCCATACTATACTATGACGTTTTTTATGACATTTTGAGGTCGAAAAAAATTTTGACTTTTTTTGGCCGAAAAAAACGCCATACTATACTATGACGTTTTTTATGACATTTTGAGGTCGAAAAAAATTTTGACTTTTTTTGCCCGAAAAAAACGCCATACTATACTATGACGTTTTTTATGACATTTTGAGGCCGAAAAAATTTTTGACTTTTTTTTTCCGATTTTGACTTTTTTTGTCCGATTTTGACGCCTTACTATACTATGACGTTTTTTATGACATTTTGAGGTCGAAAAAAATTTTGACTTTTTTTGCCCGAAAAAAACGCCATACTATACTATGACGTTTTTTATGACATTTTGAGGCCGAAAAAATTTTTGACTTTTTTTGTCCGATTTTGACTTTTGTTGTCCGATTTTGACGCCTTACTATACTATGACGTTTTTTATGACATTTTGAGGTCGAAAAAAATTTTGACTTTTTTTGGCCGAAAAAAACGCCATACTATACTATGACGTTTTTTATGACATTTTGAGGTCGAAAAAAATTTTGACTTTTTTTGGCCGAAAAAAACGCCATACTATACTATGACGTTTTTTATGACATTTTGAGGTCGAAAAAAATTTTGACTTTTTTTGCCCGAAAAAAACGCCATACTATACTATGACGTTTTTTATGAAATTTTGAGGTCGAAAAAAATTTTGACTTTTTTTGCCCGAAAAAAACGCCATACTATACTATGACGTTTTTTATGAAATTTTGAGGCCGAAAAAATTTTTGACTTTTTTTGTCCGATTTTGACGCCTTACTATACTATGACGTTTTTTATGACATTTTGAGGTCGAAAAAAATTTTGACTTTTTTTGGCCGAAAAAAACGCCATACTATACTATGACGTTTTTTATGACATTTTGAGGTCGAAAAAAATTTTGACTTTTTTTGCCCGAAAAAAACGCCATACTATACTATGACGTTTTTTATGACATTTTGAGGCCGAAAAAATTTTTGACTTTTTTTTTCCGATTTTGACTTTTTTTGTCCGATTTTGACGCCTTACTATACTATGACGTTTTTTATGACATTTTGAGGTCGAAAAAAATTTTGACTTTTTTTGCCCGAAAAAAACGCCATACTATACTATGACGTTTTTTATGACATTTTGAGGTCGAAAAAAATTTTACTTTTTTTGGCCGAAAAAAACGCCTTACTATACTATGACGTTTTTTGTGAAATTTTGAGGTCGAAAATTTTTTTGACTTTTTTTGCCCGAAAAAAACGCCATACTATACTATGACGTTTTTTATGACATTTTGAGGTCGAAAAAAATTTTGACTTTTTTTGCCCGAAAAAAACGCCATACTATACTATGACGTTTTTTATGACATTTTGAGGTCGAAAAAAATTTTGACTTTTTTTGCCCGAAAAAAACGCCATACTATACTATGACGTTTTTTATGACATTTTGAGGTCGAAAAAAATTTTGACTTTTTTTGCCCGAAAAAAACGCCATACTATACTATGACGTTTTTTATGACATTTTGAGGTCGAAAAAAATTTTGACTTTTTTTGCCCGAAAAAAACGCCATACTATACTATGACGTTTTTTATGACATTTTGAGGTCGAAAAAAATTTTGACTTTTTTTGGCCGAAAAAAACGCCATACTATACTATGACGTTTTTTATGACATTTTGAGGTCGAAAAAAATTTTGACTTTTTTTGCCCGAAAAAAACGCCATACTATACTATGACGTTTTTTATGACATTTTGAGGTCGAAAAAAATTTTGACTTTTTTTGCCCGAAAAAAACGCCATACTATACTATGACGTTTTTTTTGACATTTTGAGGCCGAAAAATTTTTTGACTTTTTTTGCCCGAAAAAATCGCCATACTATACTATGACGTTTTTTATGACATTTTGAGGCCGAAAAATTTTTTGACTTTTTTTGTCCGATTTTGACTTTTTTTGTCCGATTTTGACGCCTTACTATACTATGACGTTTTTTATGACATTTTGAGGTCGAAAAAAATTTTGACTTTTTTTGCCCGAAAAAAACGCCATACTATACTATGACGTTTTTTATGAAATTTTGAGGCCGAAAAAATTTTTGACTTTTTTTGTCCGATTTTGACGCCTTACTATACTATGACGTTTTTTATGACATTTTGAGGTCGAAAAAAATTTTGACTTTTTTTGCCCGGAAAAAACGCCATACTATACTATGACGTTTTTTATGACATTTTGAGGTCGAAAAAAATTTTGACTTTTTTTGCCCGAAAAAAACGCCATACTATACTATGACGTTTTTTATGACATTTTGAGGTCGAAAAAAATTTTGACTTTTTTTGCCCGAAAAAAACGCCATACTATACTATGACGTTTTTTATGACATTTTGTGGCCGAAAAAATTTTTGACTTTTTTTGTCCGATTTTGACGCCTTACTATACTATGACGTTTTTTATGACATTTTGAGGTCGAAAAAAATTTTGACTTTTTTTGCCCGAAAAAAACGCCATACTATACTATGACGTTTTTTATGACATTTTGAGGTCGAAAAAAATTTTGACTTTTTTTGCCCGAAAAAAACGCCATACTATACTATGACGTTTTTTATGACATTTTGAGGTCGAAAAAAATTTTGAATTTTTTTGCCCGAAAAAAACGCCTACTATACTATGACGTTTTTTATGACATTTTGAGGTCGAAAAAAATTTTGACTTTTTTTGTCTGATTTTGACTTTTTTTGTCCGATTTTGACGCCTTACTATACTATGACGTTTTTTATGACATTTTGAGGTCGAAAAAAATTTTGACTTTTTTTGCCCGAAAAAAACGCCATACTATACTATGACGTTTTTTATGACATTTTGAGGTCGAAAAAAATTTTGACTTTTTTTGGCCGAAAAAAACGCCATACTATACTATGACGTTTTTTATGACATTTTGAGGTCGAAAAAAATTTTGACTTTTTTTGCCCGAAAAAAACGCCATACTATACTATGACGTTTTTTATGACATTTTGAGGTCGAAAAAAATTTTGACTTTTTTTGCCCGAAAAAAACGCCATACTATACTATGACGTTTTTTATGACATTTTGAGGTCGAAAAAAATTTTGACTTTTTTTGCCCGAAAAAAACGCCATACTATACTATGACGTTTTTTATGACATTTTGAGGTCGAAAAAAATTTTGACTTTTTTTGCCCGAAAAAAACGCCATACTATACTATGACGTTTTTTATGACATTTTGAGGTCGAAAAAAATTTTGACTTTTTTTGGCCGAAAAAAACGCCATACTATACTATGACGTTTTTTATGACATTTTGAGGTCGAAAAAAATTTTGACT
Organism: Toxotes jaculatrix; assembly: GCF_017976425.1. NCBI lineage: Eukaryota > Metazoa > Chordata > Actinopteri > Toxotidae > Toxotes > Toxotes jaculatrix. Next base: position 217,739 of record NC_054411.1, read on the forward strand.
TTTTTTGCCCGAAAAAAACGCCATACTATACTATGACGTTTTTTATGACATTTTGAGGTCGAAAAAAATTTTGACTTTTTTTGCCCGAAAAAAACGCCATACTATACTATGACGTTTTTTTTGACATTTTGAGGCCGAAAAATTTTTTGACTTTTTTTGCCCGAAAAAATCGCCATACTATACTATGACGTTTTTTATGACATTTTGAGGCCGAAAAATTTTTTGACTTTTTTTGTCCGATTTTGACTTTTTTTGTCCGATTTTGACGCCTTACTATACTATGACGTTTTTTATGACATTTTGAGGTCGAAAAAAATTTTGACTTTTTTTGCCCGAAAAAAACGCCATACTATACTATGACGTTTTTTATGACATTTTGAGGTCGAAAAAAATTTTGACTTTTTTTGCCCGAAAAAAACGCCATACTATACTATGACGTTTTTTATGACATTTTGAGGTCGAAAAAAATTTTGACTTTTTTTGCCCGAAAAAAACGCCATACTATACTATGACGTTTTTTATGACATTTTGAGGTCGAAAAAAATTTTGACTTTTTTTGCCCGAAAAAAACGCCATACTATACTATGACGTTTTTTATGACATTTTGAGGTCGAAAAAAATTTTGACTTTTTTTGCCCGAAAAAAACGCCATACTATACTATGACGTTTTTTATGACATTTTGAGGCCGAAAAAATTTTTGACTTTTTTTGTCTGATTTTGACTTTTTTTGTCCGATTTTGACGCCTTACTATACTATGACGTTTTTTATGACATTTTGAGGTCGAAAAAAATTTTGACTTTTTTTGGCCGAAAAAAACGCCATACTATACTATGACGTTTTTTATGACATTTTGAGGTCGAAAAAAATTTTGACTTTTTTTGGCCGAAAAAAACGCCATACTATACTATGACGTTTTTTATGACATTTTGAGGTCGAAAAAAATTTTGACTTTTTTTGCCCGAAAAAAACGCCATACTATACTATGACGTTTTTTATGACATTTTGAGGCCGAAAAAATTTTTGACTTTTTTTTTCCGATTTTGACTTTTTTTGTCCGATTTTGACGCCTTACTATACTATGACGTTTTTTATGACATTTTGAGGTCGAAAAAAATTTTGACTTTTTTTGCCCGAAAAAAACGCCATACTATACTATGACGTTTTTTATGACATTTTGAGGCCGAAAAAATTTTTGACTTTTTTTGTCCGATTTTGACTTTTGTTGTCCGATTTTGACGCCTTACTATACTATGACGTTTTTTATGACATTTTGAGGTCGAAAAAAATTTTGACTTTTTTTGGCCGAAAAAAACGCCATACTATACTATGACGTTTTTTATGACATTTTGAGGTCGAAAAAAATTTTGACTTTTTTTGCCCGAAAAAAACGCCATACTATACTATGACGTTTTTTATGACATTTTGAGGCCGAAAAAATTTTTGACTTTTTTTTTCCGATTTTGACTTTTTTTGTCCGATTTTGACGCCTTACTATACTATGACGTTTTTTATGACATTTTGAGGTCGAAAAAAATTTTGACTTTTTTTGCCCGAAAAAAACGCCATACTATACTATGACGTTTTTTATGACATTTTGAGGTCGAAAAAAATTTTACTTTTTTTGGCCGAAAAAAACGCCTTACTATACTATGACGTTTTTTGTGAAATTTTGAGGTCGAAAATTTTTTTGACTTTTTTTGCCCGAAAAAAACGCCATACTATACTATGACGTTTTTTATGACATTTTGAGGTCGAAAAAAATTTTGACTTTTTTTGCCCGAAAAAAACGCCATACTATACTATGACGTTTTTTATGACATTTTGAGGTCGAAAAAAATTTTGACTTTTTTTGCCCGAAAAAAACGCCATACTATACTATGACGTTTTTTATGACATTTTGAGGTCGAAAAAAATTTTGACTTTTTTTGCCCGAAAAAAACGCCATACTATACTATGACGTTTTTTATGACATTTTGAGGTCGAAAAAAATTTTGACTTTTTTTGCCCGAAAAAAACGCCATACTATACTATGACGTTTTTTATGACATTTTGAGGTCGAAAAAAATTTTGACTTTTTTTGGCCGAAAAAAACGCCATACTATACTATGACGTTTTTTATGACATTTTGAGGTCGAAAAAAATTTTGACTTTTTTTGCCCGAAAAAAACGCCATACTATACTATGACGTTTTTTATGACATTTTGAGGTCGAAAAAAATTTTGACTTTTTTTGCCCGAAAAAAACGCCATACTATACTATGACGTTTTTTTTGACATTTTGAGGCCGAAAAATTTTTTGACTTTTTTTGCCCGAAAAAATCGCCATACTATACTATGACGTTTTTTATGACATTTTGAGGCCGAAAAATTTTTTGACTTTTTTTGTCCGATTTTGACGCCTTACTATACTATGACGTTTTTTATGACATTTTGAGGTCGAAAAAAATTTTGACTTTTTTTGCCCGGAAAAAACGCCATACTATACTATGACGTTTTTTATGACATTTTGAGGTCGAAAAAAATTTTGACTTTTTTTGCCCGAAAAAAACGCCATACTATACTATGACGTTTTTTATGACATTTTGAGGTCGAAAAAAATTTTGACTTTTTTTGCCCGAAAAAAACGCCATACTATACTATGACGTTTTTTTTGACATTTTGAGGCCGAAAAATTTTTTGACTTTTTTTGCCCGAAAAAATCGCCATACTATACTATGACGTTTTTTATGACATTTTGAGGCCGAAAAATTTTTTGACTTTTTTTGTCCGATTTGGACTTTTTTTGTCCGATTTTGACGCCTTACTATACTATGACGTTTTTTATGACATTTTGAGGTCGAAAAAAATTTTGACTTTTTTTGCCCGAAAAAAACGCCATACTATACTATGACGTTTTTTATGAAATTTTGAGGCCGAAAAAATTTTTGACTTTTTTTGTCCGATTTTGACGCCTTACTATACTATGACGTTTTTTATGACATTTTGAGGTCGAAAAAAATTTTGACTTTTTTTGCCCGGAAAAAACGCCATACTATACTATGACGTTTTTTATGACATTTTGAGGTCGAAAAAAATTTTGACTTTTTTTGCCCGAAAAAAACGCCATACTATACTATGACGTTTTTTATGACATTTTGAGGTCGAAAAAAATTTTGACTTTTTTTGCCCGAAAAAAACGCCATACTATACTATGACGTTTTTTATGACATTTTGAGGTCGAAAAAAATTTTGACTTTTTTTGCCCGAAAAAAACGCCATACTATACTATGACGTTTTTTATGACATTTTGAGGTCGAAAAAAATTTTGACTTTTTTTGCCTGAAAAAAACGCCATACTATACTATGACGTTTTTTATGAAATTTTGAGGTCAAAAAAAATTTTGACTTTTTTTGCCCGAAAAAAACGCCATACTATACTATGACGTTTTTTATGAAATTTTGAGGCCGAAAAAATTTTTGACTTTTTTTGTCCGATTTTGACGCCTTACTATACTATGACGTTTTTTATGACATTTTGAGGTCGAAAAAAATTTTGACTTTTTTTGCCCGAAAAAAACGCCATACTATACTATGACGTTTTTTATGACATTTTGAGGTCGAAAAAAATTTTGACTTTTTTTGCCCGAAAAAAACGCCATACTATACTATGACGTTTTTTATGACATTTTGAGGCCGAAAAAATTTTTGACTTTTTTTTTCCGATTTTGACTTTTTTTGTCCGATTTTGACGCCTTACTATACTATGACGTTTTTTATGACATTTTGAGGTCGAAAAAAATTTTGACTTTTTTTGCCCGAAAAAAACGCCATACTATACTATGACGTTTTTTGTGACATTTTGAGGTCGAAAAAAATTTTGACTTTTTTTGCCCGAAAAAAACGCCATACTATACTATGACGTTTTTTATGACATTTTGAGGCCGAAAAAATTTTTGACTTTTTTTTTCCGATTTTGACTTTTTTTGTCCGATTTTGACGCCTTACTATACTATGACGTTTTTTATGACATTTTGAGGTCGAAAAAAATTTTGACTTTTTTTGCCCGAAAAAAACGCCATACTATACTATGACGTTTTTTGTGACATTTTGAGGCCGAAAAAAATTTTGACTTTTTTTGTCCGATTTTGACGCCTTACTATACTATGACGTTTTTTATGACATTTTGAGGTCGAAAAAAATTTTGACTTTTTTTGCCCGAAAAAAACGCCATACTATACTATGACGTTTTTTATGAAATTTTGAGGTCGAAAAAAATTTTGACTTTTTTTGCCCGATAAAAACGCCATACTATACCATGACGTTTTTTATGAAATTTTGAGGTCGAAAAAAATTTTGACTTTTTTTGCCCGAAAAAAACGCCATACTATACTATGACGTTTTTTATGAAATTTTGAGGCCGAAAAAATTTTTGACTTTTTTTGTCCGATTTTGACGCCTTACTATACTATGACGTTTTTTATGACATTTTGAGGTCGAAAAAAATTTTGACTTTTTTTGCCCGAAAAAAACGCCATACTATACTATGACGTTTTTTATGACATTTTGAGGTCGAAAAAAATTTTGACTTTTTTTGCCCGAAAAAAACGCCATACTATACTATGACGTTTTTTATGACATTTTGAGGTCGAAAAAAATTTTGACTTTTTTTGGCCGAAAAAAACGCCATACTATACTATGACGTTTTTTATGACATTTTGAGGTCGAAAAAAATTTTGACTTTTTTTGCCCGAAAAAAACGCCATACTATACTATGACGTTTTTTATGACATTTTGAGGTCGAAAAAAATTTTGACTTTTTTTGCCCGAAAAAAACGCCATACTATACTATGACGTTTTTTATGACATTTTGAGGCCGAAAAAATTTTTGACTTTTTTTGTCCGATTTTGACTTTTTTTGTCCGATTTTGACGCCTTACTATACTATGACGTTTTTTATGACATTTTGAGGTCGAAAAAAATTTTGACTTTTTTTGGCCGAAAAAAACGCCATACTATACTATGACGTTTTTTATGACATTTTGAGGTCGAAAAAAATTTTGACTTTTTTTGCCCGAAAAAAACGCCATACTATACTATGACGTTTTTTATGACATTTTGAGGCCGAAAAAATTTTTGACTTTTTTTTTCCGATTTTGACTTTTTTTGTCCGATTTTGACGCCTTACTATACTATGACGTTTTTTATGACATTTTGAGGTCGAAAAAAATTTTGACTTTTTTTGCCCGAAAAAAACGCCATACTATACTATGACGTTTTTTATGACATTTTGAGGTCGAAAAAAATTTTGACTTTTTTTGCCCGAAAAAAAACGCCATACTATACTATGACGTTTTTTATGACATTTTGAGGTCGAAAAAAATTTTGACTTTTTTTGCCCGAAAAAAACGCCATACTATACTATGACGTTTTTTATGACATTTTGAGGTCGAAAAAAATTTTGACTTTTTTTGCCCGAAAAAAACGCCATACTATACTATGACGTTTTTTATGACATTTTGAGGCCGAAAAAATTTTTGACTTTTTTTTTCCGATTTTGACTTTTTTTGTCCGATTTTGACGCCTTACTATACTATGACGTTTTTTATGACATTTTGAGGTCGAAAAAAATTTTGACTTTTTTTGCCCGAAAAAAACGCCATACTATACTATGACGTTTTTTATGACATTTTGAGGTCGAAAAAAATTTTGACTTTTTTTGCCCGAAAAAAACGCCATACTATACTATGACGTTTTTTATGACATTTTGAGGTCGAAAAAAATTTTGACTTTTTTTGCCCGAAAAAAACGCCATACTATACTATGACGTTTTTTATGACATTTTGAGGTCGAAAAAAATTTTGACTTTTTTTGCCCGAAAAAAACGCCATACTATACTATGACGTTTTTTATGACATTTTGAGGCCGAAAAAATTTTTGACTTTTTTTGTCTGATTTTGACTTTTTTTGTCCGATTTTGACGCCTTACTATACTATGACGTTTTTTATGACATTTTGAGGTCGAAAAAAATTTTGACTTTTTTTGGCCGAAAAAAACGCCATACTATACTATGACGTTTTTTATGACATTTTGAGGTCGAAAAAAATTTTGACTTTTTTTGCCCGAAAAAAACGCCATACTATACTATGACGTTTTTTATGACATTTTGAGGTCGAAAAAAATTTTGACTTTTTTTGCCCGAAAAAAACGCCATACTATACTATGACGTTTTTTATGACATTTTGAGGCCGAAAAAATTTTTGACTTTTTTTTTCCGATTTTGACTTTTTTTGTCCGATTTTGACGCCTTACTATACTATGACGTTTTTTATGACATTTTGAGGTCGAAAAAAATTTTGACTTTTTTTGCCCGAAAAAAACGCCATACTATACTATGACGTTTTTTATGAAATTTTGAGGCCGAAAAAATTTTTACTTTTTTTGCCCGAAAAAAACGCCATACTATACTATGACGTTTTTTTTGACATTTTGAGGCCGAAAAAATTTTTGACTTTTTTTGCCCGAAAAAAACGCCATACTATACTATGACGTTTTTTTTGACATTTTGAGGCCGAAAAAATTTTTGACTTTTTTTGCCCGAAAAAAACGCCATACTATACTATGACGTTTTTTATGACATTTTGAGGCCGAAAAAATTTTTGACTTTTTTTTTCCGATTTTGACTTTTTTTGTCCGATTTTGACGCCTTACTATACTATGACGTTTTTTATGACATTTTGAGGTCGAAAAAAATTTTGACTTTTTTTGCCCGAAAAAAACGCCATACTATACTATGACGTTTTTTATGACATTTTGAGGTCGAAAAAAATTTTGACTTTTTTTGCCCGAAAAAAACGCCATACTATACTATGACGTTTTTTATGACATTTTGAGGTCGAAAAAAATTTTGACTTTTTTTGCCCGAAAAAAACGCCATACTATACTATGACGTTTTTTATGACATTTTGAGGCCGAAAAAATTTTTGACTTTTTTTGTCTGATTTTGACTTTTTTTGTCCGATTTTGACGCCTTACTATACTATGACGTTTTTTATGACATTTTGAGGTCGAAAAAAATTTTGACTTTTTTTGCCCGAAAAAAACGCCATACTATACTATGACGTTTTTTATGACATTTTGAGGCCGAAAAAATTTTTGACTTTTTTTTTCCGATTTTGACTTTTTTTGTCCGATTTTGACGCCTTACTATACTATGACGTTTTTTATGACATTTTGAGGTCGAAAAAAATTTTGACTTTTTTTGCCCGAAAAAAACGCCATACTATACTATGACGTTTTTTATGACATTTTGAGGCCGAAAAAATTTTTGACTTTTTTTGTCCGATTTTGACTTTTGTTGTCCGATTTTGACGCCTTACTATACTATGACGTTTTTTATGACATTTTGAGGTCGAAAAAAATTTTGACTTTTTTTGGCCGAAAAAAACGCCATACTATACTATGACGTTTTTTATGACATTTTGAGGTCGAAAAAAATTTTGACTTTTTTTGGCCGAAAAAAAACGCCATACTATACTATGACGTTTTTTATGACATTTTGAGGTCGAAAAAAATTTTGACTTTTTTTGCCCGAAAAAAACGCCATACTATACTATGACGTTTTTTATGAAATTTTGAGGTCGAAAAAAATTTTGACTTTTTTTGCCCGAAAAAAACGCCATACTATACTATGACGTTTTTTATGAAATTTTGAGGCCGAAAAAATTTTTGACTTTTTTTGTCCGATTTTGACGCCTTACTATACTATGACGTTTTTTATGACATTTTGAGGTCGAAAAAAATTTTGACTTTTTTTGGCCGAAAAAAACGCCATACTATACTATGACGTTTTTTATGACATTTTGAGGTCGAAAAAAATTTTGACTTTTTTTGCCCGAAAAAAACGCCATACTATACTATGACGTTTTTTATGACATTTTGAGGCCGAAAAAATTTTTGACTTTTTTTTTCCGATTTTGACTTTTTTTGTCCGATTTTGACGCCTTACTATACTATGACGTTTTTTATGACATTTTGAGGTCGAAAAAAATTTTGACTTTTTTTGCCCGAAAAAAACGCCATACTATACTATGACGTTTTTTATGAAATTTTGAGGTCGAAAAAAATTTTGACTTTTTTTGCCCGAAAAAAACGCCATACTATACTATGACGTTTTTTATGAAATTTTGAGGTCGAAAAAATTTTGACTTTTTTTGCCCGAAAAAAACGCCATACTATACTATGACGTTTTTTATGACATTTTGAGGTCGAAAAAATTTTTTACTTTTTTTGCCCGAAAAAAACGCCATACTATACTATGACGTTTTTTATGACATTTTGAGGCCGAAAAAATTTTTGACTTTTTTTGCCCGAAAAAAACGCCATACTATACTATGACGTTTTTTATGACATTTTGAGGCCGAAAAAATTTTTGACTTTTTTTGTCCGATTTTGACTTTTTTTGTCCGATTTTGACGCCTTACTATACTATGACGTTTTTTATGACATTTTGAGGTCGAAAAAAATTTTGACTTTTTTTGCCCGAAAAAAACGCCATACTATACTATGACGTTTTTTATGACATTTTGAGGTCGAAAAAAATTTTGACTTTTTTTGCCCGAAAAAAACGCCATACTATACTATGACGTTTTTTATGACATTTTGAGGTCGAAAAAAATTTTGACTTTTTTTGCCCGAAAAAAACGCCATACTATACTATGACGTTTTTTTTGACATTTTGAGGCCGAAAAATTTTTTGACTTTTTTTGCCCGAAAAAAACGCCATACTATACTATGACGTTTTTTATGACATTTTGAGGCCGAAAAATTTTTTGACTTTTTTTGTCCGATTTTGACTTTTTTTGTCCGATTTTGACGCCTTACTATACTATGACGTTTTTTATGACATTTTGAGGTCGAAAAAAATTTTGACTTTTTTTGCCCGAAAAAAACGCCATACTATACTATGACGTTTTTTATGACATTTTGAGGTCGAAAAAAATTTTGACTTTTTTTGCCCGAAAAAAACGCCATACTATACTATGACGTTTTTTATGACATTTTGAGGTCGAAAAAAATTTTGACTTTTTTTGCCCGAAAAAAACGCCATACTATACTATGACGTTTTTTATGACATTTTGAGGTCGAAAAAAATTTTGACTTTTTTTGCCCGAAAAAAACGCCATACTATACTATGACGTTTTTTATGACATTTTGAGGCCGAAAAAATTTTTGACTTTTTTTGTCTGATTTTGACTTTTTTTGTCCGATTTTGACGCCTTACTATACTATGACGTTTTTTATGACATTTTGAGGTCGAAAAAAATTTTGACTTTTTTTGGCCGAAAAAAACGCCATACTATACTATGACGTTTTTTATGACATTTTGAGGTCGAAAAAAATTTTGACTTTTTTTGGCCGAAAAAAACGCCATACTATACTATGACGTTTTTTATGACATTTTGAGGTCGAAAAAAATTTTGACTTTTTTTGCCCGAAAAAAACGCCATACTATACTATGACGTTTTTTATGACATTTTGAGGTCGAAAAAAATTTTGACTTTTTTTGCCTGAAAAAAACGCCATACTATACTATGACGTTTTTTATGAAATTTTGAGGTCAAAAAAAATTTTGACTTTTTTTGCCCGAAAAAAACGCCATACTATACTATGACGTTTTTTATGAAATTTTGAGGCCGAAAAAATTTTTGACTTTTTTTGTCCGATTTTGACGCCTTACTATACTATGACGTTTTTTATGACATTTTGAGGTCGAAAAAAATTTTGACTTTTTTTGCCCGAAAAAAACGCCATACTATACTATGACGTTTTTTATGACATTTTGAGGTCGAAAAAAATTTTGACTTTTTTTGCCCGAAAAAAACGCCATACTATACTATGACGTTTTTTATGACATTTTGAGGCCGAAAAAATTTTTGACTTTTTTTTTCCGATTTTGACTTTTTTTGTCCGATTTTGACGCCTTACTATACTATGACGTTTTTTATGACATTTTGAGGTCGAAAAAAATTTTGACTTTTTTTGCCCGAAAAAAACGCCATACTATACTATGACGTTTTTTGTGACATTTTGAGGTCGAAAAAAATTTTGACTTTTTTTGCCCGAAAAAAACGCCATACTATACTATGACGTTTTTTATGACATTTTGAGGCCGAAAAAATTTTTGACTTTTTTTTTCCGATTTTGACTTTTTTTGTCCGATTTTGACGCCTTACTATACTATGACGTTTTTTATGACATTTTGAGGTCGAAAAAAATTTTGACTTTTTTTGCCCGAAAAAAACGCCATACTATACTATGACGTTTTTTGTGACATTTTGAGGCCGAAAAAAATTTTGACTTTTTTTGTCCGATTTTGACGCCTTACTATACTATGACGTTTTTTATGACATTTTGAGGTCGAAAAAAATTTTGACTTTTTTTGCCCGAAAAAAACGCCATACTATACTATGACGTTTTTTATGAAATTTTGAGGTCGAAAAAAATTTTGACTTTTTTTGCCCGATAAAAACGCCATACTATACCATGACGTTTTTTATGAAATTTTGAGGTCGAAAAAAATTTTGACTTTTTTTGCCCGAAAAAAACGCCATACTATACTATGACGTTTTTTATGAAATTTTGAGGCCGAAAAAATTTTTGACTTTTTTTGTCCGATTTTGACGCCTTACTATACTATGACGTTTTTTATGACATTTTGAGGTCGAAAAAAATTTTGACTTTTTTTGCCCGAAAAAAACGCCATACTATACTATGACGTTTTTTATGACATTTTGAGGTCGAAAAAAATTTTGACTTTTTTTGCCCGAAAAAAACGCCATACTATACTATGACGTTTTTTATGACATTTTGAGGTCGAAAAAAATTTTGACTTTTTTTGGCCGAAAAAAACGCCATACTATACTATGACGTTTTTTATGACATTTTGAGGTCGAAAAAAATTTTGACTTTTTTTGCCCGAAAAAAACGCCATACTATACTATGACGTTTTTTATGACATTTTGAGGTCGAAAAAAATTTTGACTTTTTTTGCCCGAAAAAAACGCCATACTATACTATGACGTTTTTTATGACATTTTGAGGCCGAAAAAATTTTTGACTTTTTTTGTCCGATTTTGACTTTTTTTGTCCGATTTTGACGCCTTACTATACTATGACGTTTTTTATGACATTTTGAGGTCGAAAAAAATTTTGACTTTTTTTGGCCGAAAAAAACGCCATACTATACTATGACGTTTTTTATGACATTTTGAGGTCGAAAAAAATTTTGACTTTTTTTGCCCGAAAAAAACGCCATACTATACTATGACGTTTTTTATGACATTTTGAGGCCGAAAAAATTTTTGACTTTTTTTTTCCGATTTTGACTTTTTTTGTCCGATTTTGACGCCTTACTATACTATGACGTTTTTTATGACATTTTGAGGTCGAAAAAAATTTTGACTTTTTTTGCCCGAAAAAAACGCCATACTATACTATGACGTTTTTTATGACATTTTGAGGTCGAAAAAAATTTTGACTTTTTTTGCCCGAAAAAAACGCCATACTATACTATGACGTTTTTTATGACATTTTGAGGTCGAAAAAAATTTTGACTTTTTTTGCCCGAAAAAAACGCCATACTATACTATGACGTTTTTTATGACATTTTGAGGTCGAAAAAAATTTTGACTTTTTTTGCCCGAAAAAAACGCCATACTATACTATGACGTTTTTTATGACATTTTGAGGCCGAAAAAATTTTTGACTTTTTTTTTCCGATTTTGACTTTTTTTGTCCGATTTTGACGCCTTACTATACTATGACGTTTTTTATGACATTTTGAGGTCGAAAAAAATTTTGACTTTTTTTGCCCGAAAAAAACGCCATACTATACTATGACGTTTTTTATGACATTTTGAGGTCGAAAAAAATTTTGACTTTTTTTGCCCGAAAAAAACGCCATACTATACTATGACGTTTTTTATGACATTTTGAGGTCGAAAAAAATTTTGACTTTTTTTGCCCGAAAAAAACGCCATACTATACTATGACGTTTTTTATGACATTTTGAGGTCGAAAAAAATTTTGACTTTTTTTGCCCGAAAAAAACGCCATACTATACTATGACGTTTTTTATGACATTTTGAGGCCGAAAAAATTTTTGACTTTTTTTGTCTGATTTTGACTTTTTTTGTCCGATTTTGACGCCTTACTATACTATGACGTTTTTTATGACATTTTGAGGTCGAAAAAAATTTTGACTTTTTTTGCCCGAAAAAAACGCCATACTATACTATGACGTTTTTTATGACATTTTGAGGTCGAAAAAAATTTTGACTTTTTTTGGCCGAAAAAAACGCCATACTATACTATGACGTTTTTTATGACATTTTGAAGTCGAAAAAAATTTTGACTTTTTTTGCCCGAAAAAAACGCCATACTATACTATGACGTTTTTTATGACATTTTGAGGCCGAAAAAATTTTTGACTTTTTTTTTCCGATTTTGACTTTTTTTGTCCGATTTTGACGCCTTACTATACTATGACGTTTTTTATGACATTTTGAGGTCGAAAAAAATTTTGACTTTTTTTGCCCGAAAAAAACGCCATACTATACTATGACGTTTTTTTATGAAATTTTGAGGCCGAAAAAATTTTTACTTTTTTTGCCCGAAAAAAACGCCATACTATACTATGACGTTTTTTTTGACATTTTGAGGCCGAAAAAATTTTTGACTTTTTTTGCCCGAAAAAAACGCCATACTATACTATGACGTTTTTTTTGACATTTTGAGGCCGAAAAAATTTTTGACTTTTTTTGCCCGAAAAAAACGCCATACTATACTATGACGTTTTTTATGACATTTTGAGGCCGAAAAAATTTTTGACTTTTTTTTTCCGATTTTGACTTTTTTTGTCCGATTTTGACGCCTTACTATACTATGACGTTTTTTATGACATTTTGAGGTCGAAAAAAATTTTGACTTTTTTTGCCCGAAAAAAACGCCATACTATACTATGACGTTTTTTATGACATTTTGAGGTCGAAAAAAATTTTGACTTTTTTTGCCCGAAAAATACGCCATACTATACTATGACGTTTTTTATGAAATTTTGAGGTCGAAAAAAATTTTGACTTTTTTTGCCCGAAAAAAACGCCATACTATACTATGACGTTTTTTATGACATTTTGAGGCCGAAAAAATTTTTGACTTTTTTTGTCCGATTTTGACGCCTTACTATACTATGACGTTTTTTATGACATTTTGAGGTCGAAAAAAATTTTGACTTTTTTTGCCCGAAAAAAACGCCATACTATACTATGACGTTTTTTGTGACATTTTGAGGCCGAAAAAAATTTTGACTTTTTTTGTCCGATTTTGACTTTTTTTGTCCGATTTTGACGCCTTACTATACTATGACGTTTTTTATGACATTTTGAGGTCGAAAAAAATTTTGACTTTTTTTGCCCGAAAAAAACGCCATACTATACTATGACGTTTTTTATGACATTTTGAGGTCGAAAAAAATTTTGACTTTTTTTGGCCGAAAAAAACGCCATACTATACTATGACGTTTTTTATGACATTTTGAGGTCGAAAAAAATTTTGACTTTTTTTGGCCGAAAAAAACGCCATACTATACTATGATGTTTTTTATGACATTTTGAGGCCGAAAAAATTTTTGACTTTTTTTTTCTGATTTTGACTTTTTTTGTCCGATTTTGACGCCTTACTATACTATGACGTTTTTTATGACATTTTGAGGTCGAAAAAATTTTTGACTTTTTTTGCCCGAAAAAAACGCCATACTATACTATGACGTTTTTTATGACATTTTGAGGTCGAAAAAAATTTTGACTTTTTTTGCCCGAAAAAAACGCCATACTATACTATGACGTTTTTTATGAAATTTTGAGGTCGAAAAAAATTTTGACTTTTTTTGCCCGAAAAAAACGCCATACTATACTATGACGTTTTTTATGAAATTTTGAGGCCGAAAAAATTTTTGACTTTTTTTGTCCGATTTTGACGCCTTACTATACTATGACGTTTTTTATGACATTTTGAGGTCGAAAAAAATTTTGACTTTTTTTGGCCGAAAAAAACGCCATACTATACTATGACGTTTTTTATGACATTTTGAGGTCGAAAAAAATTTTGACTTTTTTTGCCCGAAAAAAACGCCATACTATACTATGACGTTTTTTATGACATTTTGAGGTCGAAAAAAATTTTGACTTTTTTTGCCCGAAAAAAACGCCATACTATACTATGACGTTTTTTATGACATTTTGAGGCCGAAAAAATTTTTGACTTTTTTTTTCCGATTTTGACTTTTTTTGTCCGATTTTGACGCCTTACTATACTATGACGTTTTTTATGACATTTTGAGGTCGAAAAAAATTTTGACTTTTTTTGCCCGAAAAAAACGCCATACTATACTATGACGTTTTTTATGAAATTTTGAGGTCGAAAAAAATTTTGACTTTTTTTGCCCGAAAAAAACGCCATACTATACTATGACGTTTTTTATGAAATTTTGAGGTCGAAAAAATTTTGACTTTTTTTGCCCGAAAAAAACGCCATACTATACTATGACGTTTTTTATGACATTTTGAGGTCGAAAAAATTTTTTACTTTTTTTGCCCGAAAAAAACGCCATACTATACTATGACGTTTTTTATGACATTTTGAGGCCGAAAAAATTTTTGACTTTTTTTGCCCGAAAAAAACGCCATACTATACTATGACGTTTTTTATGACATTTTGAGGCCGAAAAAATTTTTGACTTTTTTTGTCCGATTTTGACTTTTTTTGTCCGATTTTGACGCCTTACTATACTATGACGTTTTTTATGACATTTTGAGGTCGAAAAAAATTTTGACTTTTTTTGGCCGAAAAAAACGCCATACTATACTATGACGTTTTTTATGACATTTTGAGGTCGAAAAAAATTTTGACTTTTTTTGCCCGAAAAAAACGCCATACTATACTATGACGTTTTTTATGACATTTTGAGGCCGAAAAAATTTTTGACTTTTTTTTTCCGATTTTGACTTTTTTTGTCCGATTTTGACGCCTTACTATACTATGACGTTTTTTATGACATTTTGAGGTCGAAAAAAATTTTGACTTTTTTTGCCCGAAAAAAACGCCATACTATACTATGACGTTTTTTATGACATTTTGAGGTCGAAAAAAATTTTGACTTTTTTTGCCCGAAAAAAACGCCATACTATACTATGACGTTTTTTATGACATTTTGAGGCCGAAAAAATTTTTGACTTTTTTTGTCCGATTTTGACTTTTTTTGTCCGATTTTGACGCCTTACTATACTATGACGTTTTTTATGACATTTTGAGGTCGAAAAAAATTTTGACTTTTTTTGGCCGAAAAAAACGCCATACTATACTATGACGTTTTTTATGACATTTTGAGGTCGAAAAAAATTTTGACTTTTTTTGCCCGAAAAAAACGCCATACTATACTATGACGTTTTTTATGACATTTTGAGGCCGAAAAAATTTTTGACTTTTTTTTTCCGATTTTGACTTTTTTTGTCCGATTTTGACGCCTTACTATACTATGACGTTTTTTATGACATTTTGAGGTCGAAAAAAATTTTGACTTTTTTTGCCCGAAAAAAACGCCATACTATACTATGACGTTTTTTGTGACATTTTGAGGCCGAAAAAAATTTTGACTTTTTTTGTCCGATTTTGACGCCTTACTATACTATGACGTTTTTTATGACATTTTGAGGCCGAAAAAAATTTTGACTTTTTTTGTCCGATTTTGACGCCTTACTATACTATGACGTTTTTTATGACATTTTGAGGTCGAAAAAAATTTTGACTTTTTTTGGCCGAAAAAAACGCCATACTATACTATGACGTTTTTTATGACATTTTGAGGTCGAAAAAAATTTTGACTTTTTTTGGCCGAAAAAAACGCCATACTATACTATGACGTTTTTTATGACATTTTGAGGTCGAAAAAAATTTTGACTTTTTTTGCCCGAAAAAAACGCCATACTATACTATGACGTTTTTTATGACATTTTGAGGCCGAAAAAATTTTTGACTTTTTTTTTCCGATTTTGACTTTTTTTGTCCGATTTTGACGCCTTACTATACTATGACGTTTTTTATGACATTTTGAGGTCGAAAAAAATTTTGACTTTTTTTGCCCGAAAAAAACGCCATACTATACTATGACGTTTTTTATGAAATTTTGAGGCCGAAAAAATTTTTACTTTTTTTGCCCGAAAAAAACGCCATACTATACTATGACGTTTTTTTTGACATTTTGAGGCCGAAAAAATTTTTGACTTTTTTTGCCCGAAAAAAACGCCATACTATACTATGACGTTTTTTTTGACATTTTGAGGCCGAAAAAATTTTTGACTTTTTTTGCCCGAAAAAAACGCCATACTATACTATGACGTTTTTTATGACATTTTGAGGCCGAAAAAATTTTTGACTTTTTTTGTCCGATTTTGACTTTTTTTGTCCGATTTTGACGCCTTACTATACTATGACGTTTTTTATGACATTTTGAGGTCGAAAAAAGTTTTGACTTTTTTTGTCTGATTTTGACTTTTTTTGTCCGATTTTGACGCCTTACTATACTATGACGTTTTTTATGACATTTTGAGGTCGAAAAAAATTTTGACTTTTTTTGCCCGAAAAAAACGCCATACTATACTATGACGTTTTTTATGACATTTTGAGGTCGAAAAAAATTTTGACTTTTTTTGGCCGAAAAAAACGCCATACTATACTATGACGTTTTTTATGACATTTTGAGGTCGAAAAAAATTTTGACTTTTTTTGCCCGAAAAAAACGCCATACTATACTATGACGTTTTTTATGACATTTTGAGGCCGAAAAAATTTTTGACTTTTTTTTTCCGATTTTGACTTTTTTTGTCCGATTTTGACGCCTTACTATACTATGACGTTTTTTATGACATTTTGAGGTCGAAAAAAATTTTGACTTTTTTTGCCCGAAAAAAACGCCATACTATACTATGACGTTTTTTATGAAATTTTGAGGCCGAAAAAATTTTTACTTTTTTTGCCCGAAAAAAACGCCATACTATACTATGACGTTTTTTTTGACATTTTGAGGCCGAAAAAATTTTTGACTTTTTTTGCCCGAAAAAAACGCCATACTATACTATGACGTTTTTTTTGACATTTTGAGGCCGAAAAAATTTTTGACTTTTTTTGCCCGAAAAAAACGCCATACTATACTATGACGTTTTTTATGACATTTTGAGGCCGAAAAAATTTTTGACTTTTTTTGTCCGATTTTGACTTTTTTTGTCCGATTTTGACGCCTTACTATACTATGACGTTTTTTATGACATTTTGAGGTCGAAAAAAGTTTTGACTTTTTTTGTCTGATTTTGACTTTTTTTGTCCGATTTTGACGCCTTACTATACTATGACGTTTTTTATGACATTTTGAGGTCGAAAAAAATTTTGACTTTTTTTGCCCGAAAAAAACGCCATACTATACTATGACGTTTTTTATGACATTTTGAGGTCGAAAAAAATTTTGACTTTTTTTGGCCGAAAAAAACGCCATACTATACTATGACGTTTTTTATGACATTTTGAGGTCGAAAAAAATTTTGACTTTTTTTGCCCGAAAAAAACGCCATACTATACTATGACGTTTTTTATGACATTTTGAGGCCGAAAAAATTTTTGACTTTTTTTTTCCGATTTTGACTTTTTTTGTCCGATTTTGACGCCTTACTATACTATGACGTTTTTTATGACATTTTGAGGTCGAAAAAAATTTTGACTTTTTTTGCCCGAAAAAAACGCCATACTATACTATGACGTTTTTTATGAAATTTTGAGGCCGAAAAAATTTTTACTTTTTTTGCCCGAAAAAAACGCCATACTATACTATGACGTTTTTTTTTGACATTTTGAGGCCGAAAAAATTTTTGACTTTTTTTGCCCGAAAAAAACGCCATACTATACTATGACGTTTTTTATGACATTTTGAGGCCGAAAAAATTTTTGACTTTTTTTGTCCGATTTTGACTTTTTTTGTCCGATTTTGACGCCTTACTATACTATGACGTTTTTTATGACATTTTGAGGTCGAAAAAAATTTTGACTTTTTTTGCCCGAAAAAAACGCCATACTATACTATGACGTTTTTTATGACATTTTGAGGTCGAAAAAATTTTTGACTTTTTTTGGCCGAAAAAAACGCCATACTATACTATGACGTTTTTTATGACATTTTGAGGTCGAAAAAAATGTTGACTTTTTTTGCCCGAAAAAAACGCCATACTATACTATGACGTTTTTTATGACATTTTGAGGTCGAAAAAAATTTTGACTTTTTTTGCCCGAAAAAAACGCCATACTATACTATGACGTTTTTTATGACATTTTGAGGCCGAAAAAATTTTTGACTTTTTTTGTC
Organism: Toxotes jaculatrix; assembly: GCF_017976425.1. Classification (NCBI taxonomy): domain Eukaryota; kingdom Metazoa; phylum Chordata; class Actinopteri; family Toxotidae; genus Toxotes; species Toxotes jaculatrix. The sequence goes on from NC_054411.1 coordinate 236,180, forward strand.
CGATTTTGACGCCTTACTATACTATGACGTTTTTTATGACATTTTGAGGTCGAAAAAAATTTTGACTTTTTTTGCCCGAAAAAAACGCCATACTATACTATGACGTTTTTTGTGACATTTTGAGGCCGAAAAAAATTTTGACTTTTTTTGTCCGATTTTGACTTTTTTTGTCCGATTTTGACGCCTTACTATACTATGACGTTTTTTATGACATTTTGAGGTCGAAAAAAATTTTGACTTTTTTTGCCCGAAAAAAACGCCATACTATACTATGACGTTTTTTATGACATTTTGAGGTCGAAAAAAATTTTGACTTTTTTTGGCCGAAAAAAACGCCATACTATACTATGACGTTTTTTATGACATTTTGAGGTCGAAAAAAATTTTGACTTTTTTTGGCCGAAAAAAACGCCATACTATACTATGATGTTTTTTATGACATTTTGAGGCCGAAAAAATTTTTGACTTTTTTTTTCTGATTTTGACTTTTTTTGTCCGATTTTGACGCCTTACTATACTATGACGTTTTTTATGACATTTTGAGGTCGAAAAAATTTTTGACTTTTTTTGCCCGAAAAAAACGCCATACTATACTATGACGTTTTTTATGACATTTTGAGGTCGAAAAAATTTTTGACTTTTTTTGCCCGAAAAAAACGCCATACTATACTATGACGTTTTTTATGACATTTTGAGGTCGAAAAAAATTTTGACTTTTTTTGCCCGAAAAAAACGCCATACTATACTATGACGTTTTTTATGACATTTTGAGGTCGAAAAAAATTTTGACTTTTTTTGCCCGAAAAAAACGCCATACTATACTATGACGTTTTTTATGACATTTTGAGGTCGAAAAAAATTTTGACTTTTTTTGCCCGAAAAAAACGCCATACTATACTATGACGTTTTTTATGACATTTTGAGGTCGAAAAAAATTTTGACTTTTTTTGCCCGAAAAAAACGCCATACTATACTATGACGTTTTTTATGACATTTTGAGGCCGAAAAAATTTTTGACTTTTTTTGTCCGATTTTGACTTTTTTTGTCCGATTTTGACGCCTTACTATACTATGACGTTTTTTATGACATTTTGAGGTCGAAAAAAATTTTGACTTTTTTTGGCCGAAAAAAACGCCATACTATACTATGACGTTTTTTATGACATTTTGAGGTCGAAAAAAATTTTGACTTTTTTTGCCCGAAAAAAACGCCATACTATACTATGACGTTTTTTATGACATTTTGAGGCCGAAAAAATTTTTGACTTTTTTTTTCCGATTTTGACTTTTTTTGTCCGATTTTGACGCCTTACTATACTATGACGTTTTTTATGACATTTTGAGGTCGAAAAAAATTTTGACTTTTTTTGCCCGAAAAAAACGCCATACTATACTATGACGTTTTTTATGACATTTTGAGGTCGAAAAAAATTTTGACTTTTTTTGCCCGAAAAAAACGCCATACTATACTATGACGTTTTTTATGACATTTTGAGGTCGAAAAAAATTTTGACTTTTTTTGCCCGAAAAAAACGCCATACTATACTATGACGTTTTTTATGACATTTTGAGGTCGAAAAAAATTTTGACTTTTTTTGCCCGAAAAAAACGCCATACTATACTATGACGTTTTTTATGACATTTTGAGGCCGAAAAAATTTTTGACTTTTTTTTTCCGATTTTGACTTTTTTTGTCCGATTTTGACGCCTTACTATACTATGACGTTTTTTATGACATTTTGAGGTCGAAAAAAATTTTGACTTTTTTTGCCCGAAAAAAACGCCATACTATACTATGACGTTTTTTATGACATTTTGAGGTCGAAAAAAATTTTGACTTTTTTTGCCCGAAAAAAACGCCATACTATACTATGACGTTTTTTATGACATTTTGAGGTCGAAAAAAATTTTGACTTTTTTTGCCCGAAAAAAACGCCATACTATACTATGACGTTTTTTATGACATTTTGAGGTCGAAAAAAATTTTGACTTTTTTTGCCCGAAAAAAACGCCATACTATACTATGACGTTTTTTATGACATTTTGAGGTCGAAAAAAATTTTGACTTTTTTTGCCCGAAAAAAACGCCATACTATACTATGACGTTTTTTATGACATTTTGAGGCCGAAAAAATTTTTGACTTTTTTTGTCCGATTTTGACTTTTTTTGTCCGATTTTGACGCCTTACTATACTATGACGTTTTTTATGACATTTTGAGGTCGAAAAAAATTTTGACTTTTTTTGGCCGAAAAAAACGCCATACTATACTATGACGTTTTTTATGACATTTTGAGGTCGAAAAAAATTTTGACTTTTTTTGCCCGAAAAAAACGCCATACTATACTATGACGTTTTTTATGACATTTTGAGGCCGAAAAAATTTTTGACTTTTTTTTTCCGATTTTGACTTTTTTTGTCCGATTTTGACGCCTTACTATACTATGACGTTTTTTATGACATTTTGAGGTCGAAAAAAATTTTGACTTTTTTTGCCCGAAAAAAACGCCATACTATACTATGACGTTTTTTATGACATTTTGAGGTCGAAAAAAATTTTGACTTTTTTTGCCCGAAAAAAACGCCATACTATACTATGACGTTTTTTATGACATTTTGAGGTCGAAAAAAATTTTGACTTTTTTTGCCCGAAAAAAACGCCATACTATACTATGACGTTTTTTATGACATTTTGAGGTCGAAAAAAATTTTGACTTTTTTTGCCCGAAAAAAACGCCATACTATACTATGACGTTTTTTATGACATTTTGAGGCCGAAAAAATTTTTGACTTTTTTTTTCCGATTTTGACTTTTTTTGTCCGATTTTGACGCCTTACTATACTATGACGTTTTTTATGACATTTTGAGGTCGAAAAAAATTTTGACTTTTTTTGCCCGAAAAAAACGCCATACTATACTATGACGTTTTTTATGACATTTTGAGGTCGAAAAAAATTTTGACTTTTTTTGCCCGAAAAAAACGCCATACTATACTATGACGTTTTTTATGACATTTTGAGGTCGAAAAAAATTTTGACTTTTTTTGCCCGAAAAAAACGCCATACTATACTATGACGTTTTTTATGACATTTTGAGGTCGAAAAAAATTTTGACTTTTTTTGCCCGAAAAAAACGCCATACTATACTATGACGTTTTTTATGACATTTTGAGGCCGAAAAAATTTTTGACTTTTTTTGTCTGATTTTGACTTTTTTTGTCCGATTTTGACGCCTTACTATACTATGACGTTTTTTATGACATTTTGAGGTCGAAAAAAATTTTGACTTTTTTTGCCCGAAAAAAACGCCATACTATACTATGACGTTTTTTATGACATTTTGAGGTCGAAAAAAATTTTGACTTTTTTTGGCCGAAAAAAACGCCATACTATACTATGACGTTTTTTATGACATTTTGAAGTCGAAAAAAATTTTGACTTTTTTTGCCCGAAAAAAACGCCATACTATACTATGACGTTTTTTATGACATTTTGAGGCCGAAAAAATTTTTGACTTTTTTTTTCCGATTTTGACTTTTTTTGTCCGATTTTGACGCCTTACTATACTATGACGTTTTTTATGACATTTTGAGGTCGAAAAAAATTTTGACTTTTTTTGCCCGAAAAAAACGCCATACTATACTATGACGTTTTTTATGAAATTTTGAGGCCGAAAAAATTTTTACTTTTTTTGCCCGAAAAAAACGCCATACTATACTATGACGTTTTTTTTGACATTTTGAGGCCGAAAAAATTTTTGACTTTTTTTGCCCGAAAAAAACGCCATACTATACTATGACGTTTTTTTTGACATTTTGAGGCCGAAAAAATTTTTGACTTTTTTTGCCCGAAAAAAACGCCATACTATACTATGACGTTTTTTATGACATTTTGAGGCCGAAAAAATTTTTGACTTTTTTTTTCCGATTTTGACTTTTTTTGTCCGATTTTGACGCCTTACTATACTATGACGTTTTTTATGACATTTTGAGGTCGAAAAAAATTTTGACTTTTTTTGCCCGAAAAAAACGCCATACTATACTATGACGTTTTTTATGACATTTTGAGGTCGAAAAAAATTTTGACTTTTTTTGCCCGAAAAATACGCCATACTATACTATGACGTTTTTTATGAAATTTTGAGGTCGAAAAAAATTTTGACTTTTTTTGCCCGAAAAAAACGCCATACTATACTATGACGTTTTTTATGACATTTTGAGGCCGAAAAAATTTTTGACTTTTTTTGTCCGATTTTGACGCCTTACTATACTATGACGTTTTTTATGACATTTTGAGGTCGAAAAAAATTTTGACTTTTTTTGCCCGAAAAAAACGCCATACTATACTATGACGTTTTTTGTGACATTTTGAGGCCGAAAAAAATTTTGACTTTTTTTGTCCGATTTTGACTTTTTTTGTCCGATTTTGACGCCTTACTATACTATGACGTTTTTTATGACATTTTGAGGTCGAAAAAAATTTTGACTTTTTTTGCCCGAAAAAAACGCCATACTATACTATGACGTTTTTTATGACATTTTGAGGTCGAAAAAAATTTTGACTTTTTTTGGCCGAAAAAAACGCCATACTATACTATGACGTTTTTTATGACATTTTGAGGTCGAAAAAAATTTTGACTTTTTTTGGCCGAAAAAAACGCCATACTATACTATGATGTTTTTTATGACATTTTGAGGCCGAAAAAATTTTTGACTTTTTTTTTCTGATTTTGACTTTTTTTGTCCGATTTTGACGCCTTACTATACTATGACGTTTTTTATGACATTTTGAGGTCGAAAAAATTTTTGACTTTTTTTGCCCGAAAAAAACGCCATACTATACTATGACGTTTTTTATGACATTTTGAGGTCGAAAAAAATTTTGACTTTTTTTGCCCGAAAAAAACGCCATACTATACTATGACGTTTTTTATGACATTTTGAGGTCGAAAAAAATTTTGACTTTTTTTGCCCGAAAAAAACGCCATACTATACTATGACGTTTTTTATGACATTTTGAGGTCGAAAAAAATTTTGACTTTTTTTGCCCGAAAAAAACGCCATACTATACTATGACGTTTTTTATGACATTTTGAGGTCGAAAAAAATTTTGACTTTTTTTGCCCGAAAAAAACGCCATACTATACTATGACGTTTTTTATGACATTTTGAGGTCGAAAAAAATTTTGACTTTTTTTGCCCGAAAAAAACGCCATACTATACTATGACGTTTTTTATGACATTTTGAGGCCGAAAAAATTTTTGACTTTTTTTGTCCGATTTTGACTTTTTTTGTCCGATTTTGACGCCTTACTATACTATGACGTTTTTTATGACATTTTGAGGTCGAAAAAAATTTTGACTTTTTTTGGCCGAAAAAAACGCCATACTATACTATGACGTTTTTTATGACATTTTGAGGTCGAAAAAAATTTTGACTTTTTTTGCCCGAAAAAAACGCCATACTATACTATGACGTTTTTTATGACATTTTGAGGCCGAAAAAATTTTTGACTTTTTTTTTCCGATTTTGACTTTTTTTGTCCGATTTTGACGCCTTACTATACTATGACGTTTTTTATGACATTTTGAGGTCGAAAAAAATTTTGACTTTTTTTGCCCGAAAAAAACGCCATACTATACTATGACGTTTTTTATGACATTTTGAGGTCGAAAAAAATTTTGACTTTTTTTGCCCGAAAAAAACGCCATACTATACTATGACGTTTTTTATGACATTTTGAGGTCGAAAAAAATTTTGACTTTTTTTGCCCGAAAAAAACGCCATACTATACTATGACGTTTTTTATGACATTTTGAGGTCGAAAAAAATTTTGACTTTTTTTGCCCGAAAAAAACGCCATACTATACTATGACGTTTTTTATGACATTTTGAGGCCGAAAAAATTTTTGACTTTTTTTTTCCGATTTTGACTTTTTTTGTCCGATTTTGACGCCTTACTATACTATGACGTTTTTTATGACATTTTGAGGTCGAAAAAAATTTTGACTTTTTTTGCCCGAAAAAAACGCCATACTATACTATGACGTTTTTTATGACATTTTGAGGTCGAAAAAAATTTTGACTTTTTTTGCCCGAAAAAAACGCCATACTATACTATGACGTTTTTTATGACATTTTGAGGTCGAAAAAAATTTTGACTTTTTTTGCCCGAAAAAAACGCCATACTATACTATGACGTTTTTTATGACATTTTGAGGTCGAAAAAAATTTTGACTTTTTTTGCCCGAAAAAAACGCCATACTATACTATGACGTTTTTTATGACATTTTGAGGCCGAAAAAATTTTTGACTTTTTTTGTCTGATTTTGACTTTTTTTGTCCGATTTTGACGCCTTACTATACTATGACGTTTTTTATGACATTTTGAGGTCGAAAAAAATTTTGACTTTTTTTGCCCGAAAAAAACGCCATACTATACTATGACGTTTTTTATGACATTTTGAGGTCGAAAAAAATTTTGACTTTTTTTGGCCGAAAAAAACGCCATACTATACTATGACGTTTTTTATGACATTTTGAAGTCGAAAAAAATTTTGACTTTTTTTGCCCGAAAAAAACGCCATACTATACTATGACGTTTTTTATGACATTTTGAGGCCGAAAAAATTTTTGACTTTTTTTTTCCGATTTTGACTTTTTTTGTCCGATTTTGACGCCTTACTATACTATGACGTTTTTTATGACATTTTGAGGTCGAAAAAAATTTTGACTTTTTTTGCCCGAAAAAAACGCCATACTATACTATGACGTTTTTTATGAAATTTTGAGGCCGAAAAAATTTTTACTTTTTTTGCCCGAAAAAAACGCCATACTATACTATGACGTTTTTTTTGACATTTTGAGGCCGAAAAAATTTTTGACTTTTTTTGCCCGAAAAAAACGCCATACTATACTATGACGTTTTTTTTGACATTTTGAGGCCGAAAAAATTTTTGACTTTTTTTGCCCGAAAAAAACGCCATACTATACTATGACGTTTTTTATGACATTTTGAGGCCGAAAAAATTTTTGACTTTTTTTTTCCGATTTTGACTTTTTTTGTCCGATTTTGACGCCTTACTATACTATGACGTTTTTTATGACATTTTGAGGTCGAAAAAAATTTTGACTTTTTTTGCCCGAAAAAAACGCCATACTATACTATGACGTTTTTTATGACATTTTGAGGTCGAAAAAAATTTTGACTTTTTTTGCCCGAAAAATACGCCATACTATACTATGACGTTTTTTATGAAATTTTGAGGTCGAAAAAAATTTTGACTTTTTTTGCCCGAAAAAAACGCCATACTATACTATGACGTTTTTTATGACATTTTGAGGCCGAAAAAATTTTTGACTTTTTTTGTCCGATTTTGACGCCTTACTATACTATGACGTTTTTTATGACATTTTGAGGTCGAAAAAAATTTTGACTTTTTTTGCCCGAAAAAAACGCCATACTATACTATGACGTTTTTTGTGACATTTTGAGGCCGAAAAAAATTTTGACTTTTTTTGTCCGATTTTGACTTTTTTTGTCCGATTTTGACGCCTTACTATACTATGACGTTTTTTATGACATTTTGAGGTCGAAAAAAATTTTGACTTTTTTTGCCCGAAAAAAACGCCATACTATACTATGACGTTTTTTATGACATTTTGAGGTCGAAAAAAATTTTGACTTTTTTTGGCCGAAAAAAACGCCATACTATACTATGACGTTTTTTATGACATTTTGAGGTCGAAAAAAATTTTGACTTTTTTTGGCCGAAAAAAACGCCATACTATACTATGATGTTTTTTATGACATTTTGAGGCCGAAAAAATTTTTGACTTTTTTTTTCTGATTTTGACTTTTTTTGTCCGATTTTGACGCCTTACTATACTATGACGTTTTTTATGACATTTTGAGGTCGAAAAAATTTTTGACTTTTTTTGCCCGAAAAAAACGCCATACTATACTATGACGTTTTTTATGACATTTTGAGGTCGAAAAAAATTTTGACTTTTTTTGCCCGAAAAAAACGCCATACTATACTATGACGTTTTTTATGAAATTTTGAGGTCGAAAAAAATTTTGACTTTTTTTGCCCGAAAAAAACGCCATACTATACTATGACGTTTTTTATGAAATTTTGAGGCCGAAAAAATTTTTGACTTTTTTTGTCCGATTTTGACGCCTTACTATACTATGACGTTTTTTATGACATTTTGAGGTCGAAAAAAATTTTGACTTTTTTTGGCCGAAAAAAACGCCATACTATACTATGACGTTTTTTATGACATTTTGAGGTCGAAAAAAATTTTGACTTTTTTTGGCCGAAAAAAACGCCATACTATACTATGACGTTTTTTATGACATTTTGAGGTCGAAAAAAATTTTGACTTTTTTTGCCCGAAAAAAACGCCATACTATACTATGACGTTTTTTATGACATTTTGAGGCCGAAAAAATTTTTGACTTTTTTTTTCCGATTTTGACTTTTTTTGTCCGATTTTGACGCCTTACTATACTATGACGTTTTTTATGACATTTTGAGGTCGAAAAAAATTTTGACTTTTTTTGCCCGAAAAAAACGCCATACTATACTATGACGTTTTTTATGAAATTTTGAGGTCGAAAAAAATTTTGACTTTTTTTGCCCGAAAAAAACGCCATACTATACTATGACGTTTTTTATGAAATTTTGAGGTCGAAAAAATTTTGACTTTTTTTGCCCGAAAAAAACGCCATACTATACTATGACGTTTTTTATGACATTTTGAGGTCGAAAAAATTTTTTACTTTTTTTGCCCGAAAAAAACGCCATACTATACTATGACGTTTTTTATGACATTTTGAGGCCGAAAAAATTTTTGACTTTTTTTGCCCGAAAAAAACGCCATACTATACTATGACGTTTTTTATGACATTTTGAGGCCGAAAAAATTTTTGACTTTTTTTGTCCGATTTTGACTTTTTTTGTCCGATTTTGACGCCTTACTATACTATGACGTTTTTTATGACATTTTGAGGTCGAAAAAAATTTTGACTTTTTTTGGCCGAAAAAAACGCCATACTATACTATGACGTTTTTTATGACATTTTGAGGTCGAAAAAAATTTTGACTTTTTTTGCCCGAAAAAAACGCCATACTATACTATGACGTTTTTTATGACATTTTGAGGCCGAAAAAATTTTTGACTTTTTTTTTCCGATTTTGACTTTTTTTGTCCGATTTTGACGCCTTACTATACTATGACGTTTTTTATGACATTTTGAGGTCGAAAAAAATTTTGACTTTTTTTGCCCGAAAAAAACGCCATACTATACTATGACGTTTTTTATGACATTTTGAGGTCGAAAAAAATTTTGACTTTTTTTGCCCGAAAAAAACGCCATACTATACTATGACGTTTTTTATGACATTTTGAGGCCGAAAAAATTTTTGACTTTTTTTGTCCGATTTTGACTTTTTTTGTCCGATTTTGACGCCTTACTATACTATGACGTTTTTTATGACATTTTGAGGTCGAAAAAAATTTTGACTTTTTTTGGCCGAAAAAAACGCCATACTATACTATGACGTTTTTTATGACATTTTGAGGTCGAAAAAAATTTTGACTTTTTTTGCCCGAAAAAAACGCCATACTATACTATGACGTTTTTTATGACATTTTGAGGCCGAAAAAATTTTTGACTTTTTTTTTCCGATTTTGACTTTTTTTGTCCGATTTTGACGCCTTACTATACTATGACGTTTTTTATGACATTTTGAGGTCGAAAAAAATTTTGACTTTTTTTGCCCGAAAAAAAACGCCATACTATACTATGACGTTTTTTGTGACATTTTGAGGCCGAAAAAAATTTTGACTTTTTTTGTCCGATTTTGACGCCTTACTATACTATGACGTTTTTTATGACATTTTGAGGCCGAAAAAAATTTTGACTTTTTTTGTCCGATTTTGACGCCTTACTATACTATGACGTTTTTTATGACATTTTGAGGTCGAAAAAAATTTTGACTTTTTTTGGCCGAAAAAAACGCCATACTATACTATGACGTTTTTTATGACATTTTGAGGTCGAAAAAAATTTTGACTTTTTTTGGCCGAAAAAAACGCCATACTATACTATGACGTTTTTTATGACATTTTGAGGTCGAAAAAAATTTTGACTTTTTTTGCCCGAAAAAAACGCCATACTATACTATGACGTTTTTTATGACATTTTGAGGCCGAAAAAATTTTTGACTTTTTTTTTCCGATTTTGACTTTTTTTGTCCGATTTTGACGCCTTACTATACTATGACGTTTTTTATGACATTTTGAGGTCGAAAAAAATTTTGACTTTTTTTGCCCGAAAAAAACGCCATACTATACTATGACGTTTTTTATGAAATTTTGAGGTCGAAAAAAATTTTGACTTTTTTTGCCCGAAAAAAACGCCATACTATACTATGACGTTTTTTATGAAATTTTGAGGTCGAAAAAATTTTGACTTTTTTTGCCCGAAAAAAACGCCATACTATACTATGACGTTTTTTATGACATTTTGAGGTCGAAAAAATTTTTTACTTTTTTTGCCCGAAAAAAACGCCATACTATACTATGACGTTTTTTATGACATTTTGAGGCCGAAAAAATTTTTGACTTTTTTTGCCCGAAAAAAACGCCATACTATACTATGACGTTTTTTATGACATTTTGAGGCCGAAAAAATTTTTGACTTTTTTTGTCCGATTTTGACTTTTTTTGTCCGATTTTGACGCCTTACTATACTATGACGTTTTTTATGACATTTTGAGGTCGAAAAAAATTTTGACTTTTTTTGCCCGAAAAAAACGCCATACTATACTATGACGTTTTTTATGACATTTTGAGGTCGAAAAAAATTTTGACTTTTTTTGCCCGAAAAAAAACGCCATACTATACTATGACGTTTTTTATGACATTTTGAGGCCGAAAAAATTTTTGACTTTTTTTTTCCGATTTTGACTTTTTTTGTCCGATTTTGACGCCTTACTATACTATGACGTTTTTTATGACATTTTGAGGTCGAAAAAAATTTTGACTTTTTTTGCCCGAAAAAAACGCCATACTATACTATGACGTTTTTTATGACATTTTGAGGTCGAAAAAAATTTTGACTTTTTTTGCCCGAAAAAAACGCCATACTATACTATGACGTTTTTTATGACATTTTGAGGCCGAAAAAATTTTTGACTTTTTTTGTCCGATTTTGACTTTTTTTGTCCGATTTTGACGCCTTACTATACTATGACGTTTTTTATGACATTTTGAGGTCGAAAAAAATTTTGACTTTTTTTGGCCGAAAAAAAACGCCATACTATACTATGACGTTTTTTATGACATTTTGAGGTCGAAAAAAATTTTGACTTTTTTTGCCCGAAAAAAACGCCATACTATACTATGACGTTTTTTATGACATTTTGAGGCCGAAAAAATTTTTGACTTTTTTTTTCCGATTTTGACTTTTTTTGTCCGATTTTGACGCCTTACTATACTATGACGTTTTTTATGACATTTTGAGGTCGAAAAAAATTTTGACTTTTTTTGCCCGAAAAAAACGCCATACTATACTATGACGTTTTTTGTGACATTTTGAGGCCGAAAAAAATTTTGACTTTTTTTGTCCGATTTTGACGCCTTACTATACTATGACGTTTTTTATGACATTTTGAGGTCGAAAAAAATTTTGACTTTTTTTGCCCGAAAAAAACGCCATACTATACTATGACGTTTTTTATGAAATTTTGAGGCCGAAAAAATTTTTACTTTTTTTGCCCGAAAAAAACGCCATACTATACTATGACGTTTTTTTTGACATTTTGAGGCCGAAAAAATTTTTGACTTTTTTTGCCCGAAAAAAACGCCATACTATACTATGACGTTTTTTTTGACATTTTGAGGCCGAAAAAATTTTTGACTTTTTTTGCCCGAAAAAAACGCCATACTATACTATGACGTTTTTTATGACATTTTGAGGCCGAAAAAATTTTTGACTTTTTTTGTCCGATTTTGACTTTTTTTGTCCGATTTTGACGCCTTACTATACTATGACGTTTTTTATGACATTTTGAGGTCGAAAAAAATTTTGACTTTTTTTGCCCGAAAAAAACGCCATACTATACTATGACGTTTTTTATGACATTTTGAGGTCGAAAAAATTTTTGACTTTTTTTGGCCGAAAAAAACGCCATACTATACTATGACGTTTTTTATGACATTTTGAGGCCGAAAAAAGTTTTGACTTTTTTTGTCTGATTTTGACTTTTTTTGTCCGATTTTGACGCCTTACTATACTATGACGTTTTTTATGACATTTTGAGGTCGAAAAAAATTTTGACTTTTTTTGCCCGAAAAAAACGCCATACTATACTATGACGTTTTTTATGACATTTTGAGGTCGAAAAAAATTTTGACTTTTTTTGGCCGAAAAAAACGCCATACTATACTATGACGTTTTTTATGACATTTTGAGGTCGAAAAAAATTTTGACTTTTTTTGCCCGAAAAAAACGCCATACTATACTATGACGTTTTTTATGACATTTTGAGGCCGAAAAAATTTTTGACTTTTTTTTTCCGATTTTGACTTTTTTTGTCCGATTTTGACGCCTTACTATACTATGACGTTTTTTATGACATTTTGAGGTCGAAAAAAATTTTGACTTTTTTTGCCCGAAAAAAACGCCATACTATACTATGACGTTTTTTATGAAATTTTGAGGCCGAAAAAATTTTTACTTTTTTTGCCCGAAAAAAACGCCATACTATACTATGACGTTTTTTTTTGACATTTTGAGGCCGAAAAAATTTTTGACTTTTTTTGCCCGAAAAAAACGCCATACTATACTATGACGTTTTTTATGACATTTTGAGGCCGAAAAAATTTTTGACTTTTTTTGTCCGATTTTGACTTTTTTTGTCCGATTTTGACGCCTTACTATACTATGACGTTTTTTATGACATTTTGAGGTCGAAAAAAATTTTGACTTTTTTTGCCCGAAAAAAACGCCATACTATACTATGACGTTTTTTATGACATTTTGAGGTCGAAAAAATTTTTGACTTTTTTTGGCCGAAAAAAAACGCCATACTATACTATGACGTTTTTTATGACATTTTGAGGTCGAAAAAAATGTTGACTTTTTTTGCCCGAAAAAAACGCCATACTATACTATGACGTTTTTTATGACATTTTGAGGCCGAAAAAATTTTTGACTTTTTTTGTCCGATTTTGACTTTTTTTGTCCGATTTTGACGCCTTACTATACTATGACGTTTTTTATGACATTTTGAGGTCGAAAAAATTTTTGACTTTTTTTGCCCGAAAAAAACGCCATACTATACTATGACGTTTTTTATGACATTTTGAGGTCGAAAAAAATTTTGACTTTTTTTGCCCGAAAAAAACGCCATACTATACTATGACGTTTTTTATGACATTTTGAGGTCGAAAAAAATTTTGACTTTTTTTGCCCGAAAAAAACGCCATACTATACTATGACGTTTTTTATGACATTTTGAGGTCGAAAAAAATTTTGACTTTTTTTGCCCGAAAAAAACGCCATACTATACTATGACGTTTTTTATGACATTTTGAGGTCGAAAAAAATTTTGACTTTTTTTGCCCGAAAAAAAACGCCATACTATACTATGACGTTTTTTATGACATTTTGAGGTCGAAAAAAATTTTGACTTTTTTTGCCCGAAAAAAACGCCATACTATACTATGACGTTTTTTATGACATTTTGAGGCCGAAAAAATTTTTGACTTTTTTTGTCCGATTTTGACTTTTTTTGTCCGATTTTGACGCCTTACTATACTATGACGTTTTTTATGACATTTTGAGGTCGAAAAAAATTTTGACTTTTTTTGGCCGAAAAAAAACGCCATACTATACTATGACGTTTTTTATGACATTTTGAGGTCGAAAAAAATTTTGACTTTTTTTGCCCGAAAAAAACGCCATACTATACTATGACGTTTTTTATGACATTTTGAGGCCGAAAAAATTTTTGACTTTTTTTTTCCGATTTTGACTTTTTTTGTCCGATTTTGACGCCTTACTATACTATGACGTTTTTTATGACATTTTGAGGTCGAAAAAAATTTTGACTTTTTTTGCCCGAAAAAAACGCCATACTATACTATGACGTTTTTTTATGACATTTTGAGGTCGAAAAAAATTTTGACTTTTTTTGCCCGAAAAAAACGCCATACTATACTATGACGTTTTTTATGACATTTTGAGGTCGAAAAAAATTTTGACTTTTTTTGCCCGAAAAAAACGCCATACTATACTATGACGTTTTTTATGACATTTTGAGGTCGAAAAAAATTTTGACTTTTTTTGGCCGAAAAAAACGCCATACTATACTATGATGTTTTTTATGACATTTTGAGGCCGAAAAAATTTTTGACTTTTTTTTTCTGATTTTGACTTTTTTTGTCCGATTTTGACGCCTTACTATACTATGACGTTTTTTATGACATTTTGAGGTCGAAAAAATTTTTGACTTTTTTTGCCCGAAAAAAACGCCATACTATACTATGACGTTTTTTATGAAATTTTGAGGTCGAAAAAAATTTTGACTTTTTTTGCCCGAAAAAAACGCCATACTATACTATGACGTTTTTTATGAAATTTTGAGGTCGAAAAAATTTTGACTTTTTTTGCCCGAAAAAAACGCCATACTATACTATGACGTTTTTTATGACATTTTGAGGTCGAAAAAATTTTTTACTTTTTTTGCCCGAAAAAAACGCCATACTATACTATGACGTTTTTTATGACATTTTGAGGCCGAAAAAATTTTTGACTTTTTTTGCCCGAAAAAAACGCCATACTATACTATGACGTTTCTTATGACATTTTGAAGCCGAAAAAATTTTTGACTTTTTTTGTCCGATTTTGACTTTTTTTGTCCGGTTTTGACGCCTTACTATACTATGACGTTTTTTATGACATTTTGAGGTCGAAAAAAATTTTGACTTTTTTTGCCCGAAAAAAACGCCATACTATACTATGACGTTTTTTATGACATTTTGAGGTCGAAAAAAATTTTGACTTTTTTTGCCCGAAAAATACGCCATACTATACTATGACGTTTTTTATGAAATTTTGAGGTCGAAAAAAATTTTGACTTTTTTTGCCCGAAAAAAACGCCATACTATACTATGACGTTTTTTATGACATTTTGAGGCCGAAAAAATTTTTGACTTTTTTTGTCCGATTTTGACGCCTTACTATACTATGACGTTTTTTATGACATTTTGAGGTCGAAAAAAATTTTGACTTTTTTTGCCCGAAAAAAACGCCATACTATACTATGACGTTTTTTATGACATTTTGAGGTCGAAAAAATTTTTTACTTTTTTTGTCCGATTTTGACGCCATACTATACTATGACGTTTTTTATGACATTTTGAGGTCGAAAAAAATTTTGACTTTTTTTGCCCGAAAAAAACGCCATACTATACTATGACGTTTTTTATGAAATTTTGAGGCCGAAAAAATTTTTACTTTTTTTGCCCGAAAAAAACGCCATACTATACTATGACGTTTTTTTTTGACATTTTGAGGCCGAAAAAATTTTTGACTTTTTTTGCCCGAAAAAAACGCCATACTATACTATGACGTTTTTTATGACATTTTGAGGCCGAAAAAATTTTTGACTTTTTTTGTCCGATTTTGACTTTTTTTGTCCGATTTTGACGCCTTACTATACTATGACGTTTTTTATGACATTTTGAGGTCGAAAAAAATTTTGACTTTTTTTGCCCGAAAAAAACGCCATACTATACTATGACGTTTTTTATGACATTTTGAGGTCGAAAAAATTTTTGACTTTTTTTGGCCGAAAAAAACGCCATACTATACTATGACGTTTTTTATGACATTTTGAGGTCGAAAAAAATGTTGACTTTTTTTGCCCGAAAAAAACGCCATACTATACTATGACGTTTTTTATGACATTTTGAGGCCGAAAAAATTTTTGACTTTTTTTGTCCGATTTTGACTTTTTTTGTCCGATTTTGACGCCTTACTATACTATGACGTTTTTTATGACATTTTGAGGTCGAAAAAATTTTTGACTTTTTTTGCCCGAAAAAAACGCCATACTATACTATGACGTTTTTTATGACATTTTGAGGTCGAAAAAAATTTTGACTTTTTTTGCCCGAAAAAAACGCCATACTATACTATGACGTTTTTTATGACATTTTGAGGTCGAAAAAAATTTTGACTTTTTTTGCCCGAAAAAAACGCCATACTATACTATGACGTTTTTTATGACATTTTGAGGTCGAAAAAAATTTTGACTTTTTTTGGCCGAAAAAAACGCCATACTATACTATGACGTTTTTTATGACATTTTGAGGTCGAAAAAAATTTTGACTTTTTTTGCCCGAAAAAAACGCCATACTATACTATGACGTTTTTTATGACATTTTGAGGTCGAAAAAAATTTTGACTTTTTTTGCCCGAAAAAAACGCCATACTATACTATGACGTTTTTTATGACATTTTGAGGCCGAAAAAATTTTTGACTTTTTTTGTCCGATTTTGACTTTTTTTGTCCGATTTTGACGCCTTACTATACTATGACGTTTTTTATGACATTTTGAGGTCGAAAAAAATTTTGACTTTTTTTGGCCGAAAAAAACGCCATACTATACTATGACGTTTTTTATGACATTTTGAGGTCGAAAAAAATTTTGACTTTTTTTGCCCGAAAAAAACGCCATACTATACTATGACGTTTTTTATGACATTTTGAGGCCGAAAAAATTTTTGACTTTTTTTTTCCGATTTTGACGCCTTACTATACTATGACGTTTTTTATGACATTTTGAGGTCGAAAAAAATTTTGACTTTTTTTGCCCGAAAAAAACGCCATACTATACTATGACGTTTTTTATGACATTTTGAGGTCGAAAAAAATTTTGACTTTTTTTGCCCGAAAAAAACGCCATACTATACTATGACGTTTTTTATGACATTTTGAGGTCGAAAAAAATTTTGACTTTTTTTGCCCGAAAAAAACGCCATACTATACTATGACGTTTTTTATGACATTTTGAGGTCGAAAAAAATTTTGACTTTTTTTGCCCGAAAAAAACGCCATACTATACTATGACGTTTTTTATGAAATTTTGAGGTCGAAAAAATTTTGACTTTTTTTGCCCGAAAAAAACGCCATACTATACTATGACGTTTTTTATGACATTTTGAGGTCGAAAAAATTTTTTACTTTTTTTGTCCGATTTTGACGCCATGCTATACTATGACGTTTTTTATGAAATTTTGAGGCCGAAAAAATTTTTACTTTTTTTGCCCGAAAAAAACGCCATACTATACTATGACGTTTTTTTTGACATTTTGAGGCCGAAAAAATTTTTGACTTTTTTTGCCCGAAAAAAACGCCATACTATACTATGACGTTTTTTTTGACATTTTGAGGCCGAAAAAATTTTTGACTTTTTTTGCCCGAAAAAAACGCCATACTATACTATGACGTTTTTTATGACATTTTGAGGCCGAAAAAATTTTTGACTTTTTTTGTCCGATTTTGACTTTTTTTGTCCGATTTTGACGCCTTACTATACTATGACGTTTTTTATGACATTTTGAGGTCGAAAAAAATTTTGACTTTTTTTGCCCGAAAAAAACGCCATACTATACTATGACGTTTTTTATGACATTTTGAGGTCGAAAAAAATTTTGACTTTTTTTGGCCGAAAAAAACGCCATACTATACTATGACGTTTTTTATGACATTTTGAGGCCGAAAAAAGTTTTGACTTTTTTTGTCTGATTTTGACTTTTTTTGTCCGATTTTGACGCCTTACTATACTATGACGTTTTTTATGACATTTTGAGGTCGAAAAAAATTTTGACTTTTTTTGCCCGAAAAAAACGCCATACTATACTATGACGTTTTTTATGACATTTTGAGGTCGAAAAAAATTTTGACTTTTTTTGGCCGAAAAAAACGCCATACTATACTATGACGTTTTTTATGACATTTTGAGGTCGAAAAAAATTTTGACTTTTTTTGCCCGAAAAAAACGCCATACTATACTATGACGTTTTTTATGACATTTTGAGGCCGAAAAAATTTTTGACTTTTTTTTTCCGATTTTGACTTTTTTTGTCCGATTTTGACGCCTTACTATACTATGACGTTTTTTATGACATTTTGAGGTCGAAAAAAATTTTGACTTTTTTTGCCCGAAAAAAACGCCATACTATACTATGACGTTTTTTATGACATTTTGAGGCCGAAAAAATTTTTGACTTTTTTTGTCTGATTTTGACTTTTTTTGTCCGATTTTGACGCCTTACTATACTATGACGTTTTTTATGACATTTTGAGGTCGAAAAAAATTTTGACTTTTTTTGCCCGAAAAAAACGCCATACTATACTATGACGTTTTTTATGAAATTTTGAGGCCGAAAAAATTTTTACTTTTTTTGCCCGAAAAAAACGCCATACTATACTATGACGTTTTTTTTTGACATTTTGAGGCCGAAAAAATTTTTGACTTTTTTTGCCCGAAAAAAACGCCATACTATACTATGACGTTTTTTATGACATTTTGAGGCCGAAAAAATTTTTGACTTTTTTTGTCCGATTTTGACTTTTTTTGTCCGATTTTGACGCCTTACTATACTATGACGTTTTTTATGACATTTTGAGGTCGAAAAAAATTTTGACTTTTTTTGGCCGAAAAAAACGCCATACTATACTATGACGTTTTTTATGACATTTTGAGGTCGAAAAAATTTTTGACTTTTTTTGGCCGAAAAAAAACGCCATACTATACTATGACGTTTTTTATGACATTTTGAGGTCGAAAAAAATGTTGACTTTTTTTGCCCGAAAAAAACGCCATACTATACTATGACGTTTTTTATGACATTTTGAGGCCGAAAAAATTTTTGACTTTTTTTGTCCGATTTTGACTTTTTTTGTCCGATTTTGACGCCTTACTATACTATGACGTTTTTTATGACATTTTGAGGTCGAAAAAATTTTTGACTTTTTTTGCCCGAAAAAAACGCCATACTATACTATGACGTTTTTTATGACATTTTGAGGTCGAAAAAAATTTTGACTTTTTTTGGCCGAAAAAAACGCCATACTATACTATGACGTTTTTTATGACATTTTGAGGTCGAAAAAATTTTTGACTTTTTTTGGCCGAAAAAAACGCCATACTATACTATGACGTTTTTTATGACATTTTGAGGTCGAAAAAAATGTTGACTTTTTTTGCCCGAAAAAAACGCCATACTATACTATGACGTTTTTTATGACATTTTGAGGCCGAAAAAATTTTTGACTTTTTTTGTCCGATTTTGACTTTTTTTGTCCGATTTTGACGCCTTACTATACTATGACGTTTTTTATGACATTTTGAGGTCGAAAAAAATTTTGACTTTTTTTGGCCGAAAAAAACGCCATACTATACTATGACGTTTTTTATGACATTTTGAGGTCGAAAAAAATTTTGACTTTTTTTGCCCGAAAAAAACGCCATACTATACTATGACGTTTTTTATGACATTTTGAGGCCGAAAAAATTTTTGACTTTTTTTTTCCGATTTTGACTTTTTTTGTCCGATTTTGACGCCTTACTATACTATGACGTTTTTTATGACATTTTGAGGTCGAAAAAAATTTTGACTTTTTTTGCCCGAAAAAAACGCCATACTATACTATGACGTTTTTTATGACATTTTGAGGTCGAAAAAAATTTTGACTTTTTTTGCCCGAAAAAAACGCCATACTATACTATGACGTTTTTTATGACATTTTGAGGTCGAAAAAAATTTTGACTTTTTTTGCCCGAAAAAAACGCCATACTATACTATGACGTTTTTTATGACATTTTGAGGTCGAAAAAAATTTTGACTTTTTTTGCCCGAAAAAAAACGCCATACTATACTATGACGTTTTTTATGAAATTTTGAGGTCGAAAAAATTTTGACTTTTTTTGCCCGAAAAAAACGCCATACTATACTATGACGTTTTTTATGACATTTTGAGGTCGAAAAAATTTTTTACTTTTTTTGCCCGAAAAAAACGCCATACTATACTATGACGTTTTTTATGACATTTTGAGGCCGAAAAAATTTTTGACTTTTTTTGCCCGAAAAAAACGCCATACTATACTATGACGTTTCTTATGACATTTTGAAGCCGAAAAAATTTTTGACTTTTTTTGTCCGATTTTGACTTTTTTTGTCCGGTTTTGACGCCTTACTATACTATGACGTTTTTTATGACATTTTGAGGTCGAAAAAAATTTTGACTTTTTTTGCCCGAAAAAAACGCCATACTATACTATGACGTTTTTTATGACATTTTGAGGTCGAAAAAAATTTTGACTTTTTTTGCCCGAAAAATACGCCATACTATACTATGACGTTTTTTATGAAATTTTGAGGTCGAAAAAAATTTTGACTTTTTTTGCCCGAAAAAAACGCCATACTATACTATGACGTTTTTTATGACATTTTGAGGCCGAAAAAATTTTTGACTTTTTTTGTCCGATTTTGACGCCTTACTATACTATGACGTTTTTTATGACATTTTGAGGTCGAAAAAAATTTTGACTTTTTTTGCCCGAAAAAAACGCCATACTATACTATGACGTTTTTTATGACATTTTGAGGTCGAAAAAAATTTTGACTTTTTTTGCCCGAAAAAAACGCCATACTATACTATGACGTTTTTTGTGACATTTTGAAGCCGAAAAAAATTTTGACTTTTTTTGTCCGATTTTGACGCCTTACTATACTATGACGTTTTTTATGACATTTTGAGGTCGAAAAAAATTTTGACTTTTTTTGCCCGAAAAAAACGCCATACTATACTATGACGTTTTTTATGAAATTTTGAGGCCGAAAAAATTTTTACTTTTTTTGCCCGAAAAAAACGCCATACTATACTATGACGTTTTTTTTGACATTTTGAGGCCGAAAAAATTTTTGACTTTTTTTGCCCGAAAAAAACGCCATACTATACTATGACGTTTTTTTTTGACATTTTGAGGCCGAAAAAATTTTTGACTTTTTTTGCCCGAAAAAAACGCCATACTATACTATGACGTTTTTTATGACATTTTGAGGCCGAAAAAATTTTTGACTTTTTTTGTCCGATTTTGACTTTTTTTGTCCGATTTTGACGCCTTACTATACTATGACGTTTTTTATGACATTTTGAGGTCGAAAAAAATTTTGACTTTTTTT
This sequence comes from Toxotes jaculatrix, assembly GCF_017976425.1. Classification (NCBI taxonomy): domain Eukaryota; kingdom Metazoa; phylum Chordata; class Actinopteri; family Toxotidae; genus Toxotes; species Toxotes jaculatrix. Next base: position 257,453 of record NC_054411.1, read on the forward strand.
GCCCGAAAAAAACGCCATACTATACTATGACGTTTTTTATGACATTTTGAGGTCGAAAAAAATTTTGACTTTTTTTGGCCGAAAAAAACGCCATACTATACTATGACGTTTTTTATGACATTTTGAGGCCGAAAAAAGTTTTGACTTTTTTTGTCTGATTTTGACTTTTTTTGTCCGATTTTGACGCCTTACTATACTATGACGTTTTTTATGACATTTTGAGGTCGAAAAAAATTTTGACTTTTTTTGCCCGAAAAAAACGCCATACTATACTATGACGTTTTTTTTGACATTTTGAGGCCGAAAAAATTTTTGACTTTTTTTGCCCGAAAAAAACGCCATACTATACTATGACGTTTTTTTTGACATTTTGAGGCCGAAAAAAATTTTGACTTTTTTTGGCCGAAAAAAACGCCATACTATACTATGACGTTTTTTATGACATTTTGAGGCCGAAAAAAGTTTTGACTTTTTTTGTCTGATTTTGACTTTTTTTGTCCGATTTTGACGCCTTACTATACTATGACGTTTTTTATGACATTTTGAGGTCGAAAAAAATTTTGACTTTTTTTGCCCGAAAAAAACGCCATACTATACTATGACGTTTTTTATGAAATTTTGAGGCCGAAAAAATTTTTACTTTTTTTGCCCGAAAAAAACGCCATACTATACTATGACGTTTTTTTTGACATTTTGAGGCCGAAAAAATTTTTGACTTTTTTTGCCCGAAAAAAACGCCATACTATACTATGACGTTTTTTATGACATTTTGAGGCCGAAAAAATTTTTGACTTTTTTTGTCCGATTTTGACTTTTTTTGTCTGATTTTGACGCCTTACTATACTATGACGTTTTTTATGACATTTTGAGGTCGAAAAAAATTTTGACTTTTTTTGCCCGAAAAAAACGCCATACTATACTATGACGTTTTTTATGACATTTTGAGGTCGAAAAAAATTTTGACTTTTTTTGCCCGAAAAAAACGCCATACTATACTATGACGTTTTTTATGACATTTTGAGGTCGAAAAAAATTTTGACTTTTTTTGCCCGAAAAAAACGCCATACTATACTATGACGTTTTTTATGACATTTTGAGGTCGAAAAAAATTTTGACTTTTTTTGGCCGAAAAAAACGCCATACTATACTATGACGTTTTTTATGAAATTTTGAGGCCGAAAAAATTTTGACTTTTTTTGCCCGAAAAAAACGCCATACTATACTATGACGTTTTTTATGACATTTTGAGGTCGAAAAAAATTTTGACTTTTTTTGCCCGAAAAAAACGCCATACTATACTATGACGTTTTTTATGACATTTTGAGGTCGAAAAAAATTTTGACTTTTTTTGCCCGAAAAAAACGCCATACTATACTATGACGTTTTTTATGACATTTTGAGGCCGAAAAAATTTTTGACTTTTTTTGTCTGATTTTGACTTTTTTTGTCCGATTTTGACGCCTTACTATACTATGACGTTTTTTATGACATTTTGAGGTCGAAAAAAATTTTGACTTTTTTTGCCCGAAAAAAACGCCATACTATACTATGACGTTTTTTATGACATTTTGAGGTCGAAAAAAATTTTGACTTTTTTTGGCCGAAAAAAACGCCATACTATACTATGACGTTTTTTATGACATTTTGAGGTCGAAAAAAATTTTGACTTTTTTTGCCCGAAAAAAACGCCATACTATACTATGACGTTTTTTATGACATTTTGAGGCCGAAAAAATTTTTGACTTTTTTTTTCCGATTTTGACTTTTTTTGTCCGATTTTGACGCCTTACTATACTATGACGTTTTTTATGACATTTTGAGGTCGAAAAAAATTTTGACTTTTTTTGCCCGAAAAAAACGCCATACTATACTATGACGTTTTTTGTGACATTTTGAGGCCGAAAAAAATTTTGACTTTTTTTGTCCGATTTTGACGCCTTACTATACTATGACGTTTTTTATGACATTTTGAGGTCGAAAAAAATTTTGACTTTTTTTGCCCGAAAAAAACGCCATACTATACTATGACGTTTTTTATGAAATTTTGAGGCCGAAAAAATTTTTACTTTTTTTGCCCGAAAAAAACGCCATACTATACTATGACGTTTTTTTTTGACATTTTGAGGCCGAAAAAATTTTTGACTTTTTTTGCCCGAAAAAAACGCCATACTATACTATGACGTTTTTTATGACATTTTGAGGCCGAAAAAATTTTTGACTTTTTTTGTCCGATTTTGACTTTTTTTGTCCGATTTTGACGCCTTACTATACTATGACGTTTTTTATGACATTTTGAGGTCGAAAAAAATTTTGACTTTTTTTGGCCGAAAAAAACGCCATACTATACTATGACGTTTTTTATGACATTTTGAGGTCGAAAAAATTTTTGACTTTTTTTGCCCGAAAAAAACGCCATACTATACTATGACGTTTCTTATGACATTTTGAAGCCGAAAAAATTTTTGACTTTTTTTGTCCGATTTTGACTTTTTTTGTCCGGTTTTGACGCCTTACTATACTATGACGTTTTTTATGACATTTTGAGGTCGAAAAAAATTTTGACTTTTTTTGCCCGAAAAAAACGCCATACTATACTATGACGTTTTTTATGACATTTTGAGGTCGAAAAAAATTTTGACTTTTTTTGCCCGAAAAATACGCCATACTATACTATGACGTTTTTTATGAAATTTTGAGGTCGAAAAAAATTTTGACTTTTTTTGCCCGAAAAAAACGCCATACTATACTATGACGTTTTTTATGACATTTTGAGGCCGAAAAAATTTTTGACTTTTTTTGTCCGATTTTGACGCCTTACTATACTATGACGTTTTTTATGACATTTTGAGGTCGAAAAAAATTTTGACTTTTTTTGCCCGAAAAAAACGCCATACTATACTATGACGTTTTTTATGACATTTTGAGGTCGAAAAAAATTTTGACTTTTTTTGCCCGAAAAAAACGCCATACTATACTATGACGTTTTTTGTGACATTTTGAAGCCGAAAAAAATTTTGACTTTTTTTGTCCGATTTTGACGCCTTACTATACTATGACGTTTTTTATGACATTTTGAGGTCGAAAAAAATTTTGACTTTTTTTGCCCGAAAAAAACGCCATACTATACTATGACGTTTTTTATGAAATTTTGAGGCCGAAAAAATTTTTACTTTTTTTGCCCGAAAAAAACGCCATACTATACTATGACGTTTTTTTTGACATTTTGAGGCCGAAAAAATTTTTGACTTTTTTTGCCCGAAAAAAACGCCATACTATACTATGACGTTTTTTTTGACATTTTGAGGCCGAAAAAATTTTTGACTTTTTTTGCCCGAAAAAAACGCCATACTATACTATGACGTTTTTTATGACATTTTGAGGCCGAAAAAATTTTTGACTTTTTTTGTCCGATTTTGACTTTTTTTGTCCGATTTTGACGCCTTACTATACTATGACGTTTTTTATGACATTTTGAGGTCGAAAAAAATTTTGACTTTTTTTGCCCGAAAAAAACGCCATACTATACTATGACGTTTTTTATGACATTTTGAGGTCAAAAAAAATTTTGACTTTTTTTGGCCGAAAAAAACGCCATACTATACTATGACGTTTTTTATGACATTTTGAGGCCGAAAAAAGTCTTGACTTTTTTTGTCTGATTTTGACTTTTTTTGTCCGATTTTGACGCCTTACTATACTATGACGTTTTTTATGACATTTTGAGGTCGAAAAAAATTTTGACTTTTTTTGCCCGAAAAAAACGCCATACTATACTATGACGTTTTTTATGAAATTTTGAGGCCGAAAAAATTTTTACTTTTTTTGCCCGAAAAAAACGCCATACTATACTATGACGTTTTTTATGACATTTTGAGGCCGAAAAAATTTTTGACTTTTTTTGTCCGATTTTGACTTTTTTTGTCTGATTTTGACGCCTTACTATACTATGACGTTTTTTATGACATTTTGAGGTCGAAAAAAATTTTGACTTTTTTTGCCCGAAAAAAACGCCATACTATACTATGACGTTTTTTATGACATTTTGAGGTCGAAAAAAATTTTGACTTTTTTTGCCCGAAAAAAACGCCATACTATACTATGACGTTTTTTATGACATTTTGAGGTCGAAAAAAATTTTGACTTTTTTTGCCCGAAAAAAACGCCATACTATACTATGACGTTTTTTATGACATTTTGAGGTCGAAAAAAATTTTGACTTTTTTTGGCCGAAAAAAACGCCATACTATACTATGACGTTTTTTATGACATTTTGAGGCCGAAAAAAATTTTGACTTTTTTTGCCCGAAAAAAACGCCATACTATACTATGACGTTTTTTATGACATTTTGAGGCCGAAAAAATTTTTGACTTTTTTTGTCCGATTTTGACTTTTTTTGTCCGATTTTGACGCCTTACTATACTATGACGTTTTTTATGACATTTTGAGGTCGAAAAAAATTTTGACTTTTTTTGCCCGAAAAAAACGCCATACTATACTATGACGTTTTTTATGACATTTTGAGGTCGAAAAAAATTTTGACTTTTTTTGCCCGAAAAAAACGCCATACTATACTATGACGTTTTTTATGACATTTTGAGGTCGAAAAAAATTTTGACTTTTTTTGCCCGAAAAAAACGCCATACTATACTATGACGTTTTTTATGACATTTTGAGGCCGAAAAAATTTTTGACTTTTTTTGTCTGATTTTGACTTTTTTTGTCCGATTTTGACGCCATACTATACTATGACGTTTTTTATGACATTTTGAGGTCGAAAAAAATTTTGACTTTTTTTGCCCGAAAAAAACGCCATACTATACTATGACGTTTTTTATGACATTTTGAGGTCGAAAAAAATTTTGACTTTTTTTGGCCGAAAAAAACGCCATACTATACTATGACGTTTTTTATGACATTTTGAGGTCGAAAAAAATTTTGACTTTTTTTGCCCGAAAAAAACGCCATACTATACTATGACGTTTTTTATGAAATTTTGAGGCCGAAAAAATTTTTACTTTTTTTGCCCGAAAAAAACGCCATACTATACTATGACGTTTTTTATGACATTTTGAGGCCGAAAAAATTTTTGACTTTTTTTGTCCGATTTTGACTTTTTTTGTCTGATTTTGACGCCTTACTATACTATGACGTTTTTTATGACATTTTGAGGTCGAAAAAAATTTTGACTTTTTTTGCCCGAAAAAAACGCCATACTATACTATGACGTTTTTTATGACATTTTGAGGTCGAAAAAAATTTTGACTTTTTTTGCCCGAAAAAAACGCCATACTATACTATGACGTTTTTTATGACATTTTGAGGTCGAAAAAAATTTTGACTTTTTTTGCCCGAAAAAAACGCCATACTATACTATGACGTTTTTTATGACATTTTGAGGTCGAAAAAAATTTTGACTTTTTTTGGCCGAAAAAAACGCCATACTATACTATGACGTTTTTTATGACATTTTGAGGCCGAAAAAAATTTTGACTTTTTTTGCCCGAAAAAAACGCCATACTATACTATGACGTTTTTTATGACATTTTGAGGCCGAAAAAATTTTTGACTTTTTTTGTCCGATTTTGACTTTTTTTGTCCGATTTTGACGCCTTACTATACTATGACGTTTTTTATGACATTTTGAGGTCGAAAAAAATTTTGACTTTTTTTGCCCGAAAAAAACGCCATACTATACTATGACGTTTTTTATGACATTTTGAGGTCGAAAAAAATTTTGACTTTTTTTGCCCGAAAAAAACGCCATACTATACTATGACGTTTTTTATGACATTTTGAGGTCGAAAAAAATTTTGACTTTTTTTTGCCCGAAAAAAACGCCATACTATACTATGACGTTTTTTATGACATTTTGAGGCCGAAAAAATTTTTGACTTTTTTTGTCTGATTTTGACTTTTTTTGTCCGATTTTGACGCCATACTATACTATGACGTTTTTTATGACATTTTGAGGTCGAAAAAAATTTTGACTTTTTTTGCCCGAAAAAAACGCCATACTATACTATGACGTTTTTTATGACATTTTGAGGTCGAAAAAAATTTTGACTTTTTTTGGCCGAAAAAAACGCCATACTATACTATGACGTTTTTTATGACATTTTGAGGTCGAAAAAAATTTTGACTTTTTTTGCCCGAAAAAAACGCCATACTATACTATGACGTTTTTTATGACATTTTGAGGCCGAAAAAATTTTTGACTTTTTTTTTCCGATTTTGACTTTTTTTGTCCGATTTTGACGCCTTACTATACTATGACGTTTTTTATGACATTTTGAGGTCGAAAAAAATTTTGACTTTTTTTGCCCGAAAAAAACGCCATACTATACTATGACGTTTTTTGTGACATTTTGAGGCCGAAAAAAATTTTGACTTTTTTTGTCCGATTTTGACGCCTTACTATACTATGACGTTTTTTATGACATTTTGAGGTCGAAAAAAATTTTGACTTTTTTTGCCCGAAAAAAACGCCATACTATACTATGACGTTTTTTATGAAATTTTGAGGCCGAAAAAATTTTTACTTTTTTTGCCCGAAAAAAACGCCATACTATACTATGACGTTTTTTTTTGACATTTTGAGGCCGAAAAAATTTTTGACTTTTTTTGCCCGAAAAAAACGCCATACTATACTATGACGTTTTTTATGACATTTTGAGGCCGAAAAAATTTTTGACTTTTTTTGTCCGATTTTGACTTTTTTTGTCCGATTTTGACGCCTTACTATACTATGACGTTTTTTATGACATTTTGAGGTCGAAAAAAATTTTGACTTTTTTTGGCCGAAAAAAACGCCATACTATACTATGACGTTTTTTATGACATTTTGAGGTCGAAAAAATTTTTGACTTTTTTTGCCCGAAAAAAACGCCATACTATACTATGACGTTTCTTATGACATTTTGAAGCCGAAAAAATTTTTGACTTTTTTTGTCCGATTTTGACTTTTTTTGTCCGGTTTTGACGCCTTACTATACTATGACGTTTTTTATGACATTTTGAGGTCGAAAAAAATTTTGACTTTTTTTGCCCGAAAAAAACGCCATACTATACTATGACGTTTTTTATGACATTTTGAGGTCGAAAAAAATTTTGACTTTTTTTGCCCGAAAAATACGCCATACTATACTATGACGTTTTTTATGAAATTTTGAGGTCGAAAAAAATTTTGACTTTTTTTGCCCGAAAAAAACGCCATACTATACTATGACGTTTTTTATGACATTTTGAGGCCGAAAAAATTTTTGACTTTTTTTGTCCGATTTTGACGCCTTACTATACTATGACGTTTTTTATGACATTTTGAGGTCGAAAAAAATTTTGACTTTTTTTGCCCGAAAAAAACGCCATACTATACTATGACGTTTTTTATGACATTTTGAGGTCGAAAAAAATTTTGACTTTTTTTGCCCGAAAAAAACGCCATACTATACTATGACGTTTTTTGTGACATTTTGAAGCCGAAAAAAATTTTGACTTTTTTTGTCCGATTTTGACGCCTTACTATACTATGACGTTTTTTATGACATTTTGAGGTCGAAAAAAATTTTGACTTTTTTTGCCCGAAAAAAACGCCATACTATACTATGACGTTTTTTATGAAATTTTGAGGCCGAAAAAATTTTTACTTTTTTTGCCCGAAAAAAACGCCATACTATACTATGACGTTTTTTTTGACATTTTGAGGCCGAAAAAATTTTTGACTTTTTTTGCCCGAAAAAAACGCCATACTATACTATGACGTTTTTTTTGACATTTTGAGGCCGAAAAAATTTTTGACTTTTTTTGCCCGAAAAAAACGCCATACTATACTATGACGTTTTTTATGACATTTTGAGGCCGAAAAAATTTTTGACTTTTTTTGTCCGATTTTGACTTTTTTTGTCCGATTTTGACGCCTTACTATACTATGACGTTTTTTATGACATTTTGAGGTCGAAAAAAATTTTGACTTTTTTTGCCCGAAAAAAACGCCATACTATACTATGACGTTTTTTATGACATTTTGAGGTCGAAAAAAATTTTGACTTTTTTTGGCCGAAAAAAACGCCATACTATACTATGACGTTTTTTATGACATTTTGAGGCCGAAAAAAGTCTTGACTTTTTTTGTCTGATTTTGACTTTTTTTGTCCGATTTTGACGCCTTACTATACTATGACGTTTTTTATGACATTTTGAGGTCGAAAAAAATTTTGACTTTTTTTGCCCGAAAAAAACGCCATACTATACTATGACGTTTTTTATGAAATTTTGAGGCCGAAAAAATTTTTACTTTTTTTGCCCGAAAAAAACGCCATACTATACTATGACGTTTTTTTTGACATTTTGAGGCCGAAAAAATTTTTGACTTTTTTTGCCCGAAAAAAACGCCATACTATACTATGACGTTTTTTATGACATTTTGAGGCCGAAAAAATTTTTGACTTTTTTTGTCCGATTTTGACTTTTTTTGTCTGATTTTGACGCCTTACTATACTATGACGTTTTTTATGACATTTTGAGGTCGAAAAAAATTTTGACTTTTTTTGCCCGAAAAAAACGCCATACTATACTATGACGTTTTTTATGACATTTTGAGGTCGAAAAAAATTTTGACTTTTTTTGCCCGAAAAAAACGCCATACTATACTATGACGTTTTTTATGACATTTTGAGGTCGAAAAAAATTTTGACTTTTTTTGCCCGAAAAAAACGCCATACTATACTATGACGTTTTTTATGACATTTTGAGGTCGAAAAAAATTTTGACTTTTTTTGGCCGAAAAAAACGCCATACTATACTATGACGTTTTTTATGACATTTTGAGGCCGAAAAAATTTTTGACTTTTTTTGCCCGAAAAAAACGCCATACTATACTATGACGTTTTTTATGACATTTTGAGGCCGAAAAAATTTTTGACTTTTTTTGTCCGATTTTGACTTTTTTTGTCCGATTTTGACGCCTTACTATACTATGACGTTTTTTATGACATTTTGAGGTCGAAAAAAATTTTGACTTTTTTTGCCCGAAAAAAACGCCATACTATACTATGACGTTTTTTATGACATTTTGAGGTCGAAAAAAATTTTGACTTTTTTTGCCCGAAAAAAACGCCATACTATACTATGACGTTTTTTATGACATTTTGAGGTCGAAAAAAATTTTGACTTTTTTTGCCCGAAAAAAACGCCATACTATACTATGACGTTTTTTATGACATTTTGAGGCCGAAAAAATTTTTGACTTTTTTTTTCCGATTTTGACTTTTTTTGTCCGATTTTGACGCCTTACTATACTATGACGTTTTTTATGACATTTTGAGGTCGAAAAAAATTTTGACTTTTTTTGCCCGAAAAAAACGCCATACTATACTATGACGTTTTTTGTGACATTTTGAGGCCGAAAAAAATTTTGACTTTTTTTGTCCGATTTTGACGCCTTACTATACTATGACGTTTTTTATGACATTTTGAGGTCGAAAAAAATTTTGACTTTTTTTGCCCGAAAAAAACGCCATACTATACTATGACGTTTTTTATGAAATTTTGAGGCCGAAAAAATTTTTACTTTTTTTGCCCGAAAAAAACGCCATACTATACTATGACGTTTTTTTTTGACATTTTGAGGCCGAAAAAATTTTTGACTTTTTTTGCCCGAAAAAAACGCCATACTATACTATGACGTTTTTTATGACATTTTGAGGCCGAAAAAATTTTTGACTTTTTTTGTCCGATTTTGACTTTTTTTGTCCGATTTTGACGCCTTACTATACTATGACGTTTTTTATGACATTTTGAGGTCGAAAAAAATTTTGACTTTTTTTGGCCGAAAAAAACGCCATACTATACTATGACGTTTTTTATGACATTTTGAGGTCGAAAAAAATTTTGACTTTTTTTGCCCGAAAAAAACGCCATACTATACTATGACGTTTTTTATGACATTTTGAGGCCGAAAAAATTTTTGACTTTTTTTGTCCGATTTTGACTTTTTTTGTCCGATTTTGACGCCTTACTATACTATGACGTTTTTTATGACATTTTGAGGTCGAAAAAATTTTTGACTTTTTTTGCCCGAAAAAAACGCCATACTATACTATGACGTTTTTTATGACATTTTGAGGTCGAAAAAAATTTTGACTTTTTTTGCCCGAAAAAAACGCCATACTATACTATGACGTTTTTTATGACATTTTGAGGTCGAAAAAAATTTTGACTTTTTTTGCCCAAAAAACACGCCATACTATACTATGACGTTTTTTATGACATTTTGAGGTCGAAAAAAATTTTGACTTTTTTTGCCCGAAAAAAACGCCATACTATACTATGACGTTTTTTATGACATTTTGAGGTCGAAAAAAATTTTGACTTTTTTTGCCCGAAAAAAACGCCATACTATACTATGACGTTTTTTATGACATTTTGAGGTCGAAAAAAATTTTGACTTTTTTTGCCCGAAAAAAACGCCATACTATACTATGACGTTTTTTATGACATTTTGAGGTCGAAAAAAATTTTGACTTTTTTTGCCCGAAAAAAACGCCATACTATACTATGACGTTTTTTATGACATTTTGAGGCCGAAAAAATTTTTGACTTTTTTTGTCTGATTTTGACTTTTTTTGTCCGATTTTGACGCCTTACTATACTATGTTTTTTATGACATTTTGAGGTCGAAAAAAATTTTGACTTTTTTTGCCCGAAAAAAACGCCATACTATACTATGACGTTTTTTATGACATTTTGAGGTCGAAAAAAATTTTGACTTTTTTTGGCCGAAAAAAACGCCATACTATACTATGACGTTTTTTATGACATTTTGAGGTCGAAAAAAATTTTGACTTTTTTTGCCCGAAAAAAACGCCATACTATACTATGACGTTTTTTATGACATTTTGAGGCCGAAAAAATTTTTGACTTTTTTTTTCCGATTTTGACTTTTTTTGTCCGATTTTGACGCCTTACTATACTATGACGTTTTTTATGACATTTTGAGGTCGAAAAAAATTTTGACTTTTTTTGCCCGAAAAAAACGCCATACTATACTATGACGTTTTTTGTGACATTTTGAGGCCGAAAAAAATTTTGACTTTTTTTGTCCGAATTTGACGTCTTACTATACTATGACGTTTTTTATGACATTTTGAGGTCGAAAAAAATTTTGACTTTTTTTGCCCGAAAAAAACGCCATACTATACTATGACGTTTTTTATGAAATTTTGAGGCCGAAAAAATTTTTACTTTTTTTGCCCGAAAAAAACGCCATACTATACTATGACGTTTTTTTTGACATTTTGAGGCCGAAAAAATTTTTGACTTTTTTTGCCCGAAAAAAACGCCATACTATACTATGACGTTTTTTATGACATTTTGAGGCCGAAAAAATTTTTGACTTTTTTTGTCCGATTTTGACTTTTTTTGTCCGATTTTGACGCCTTACTATACTATGACGTTTTTTATGACATTTTGAGGTCGAAAAAAATTTTGACTTTTTTTGGCCGAAAAAAACGCCATACTATACTATGACGTTTTTTATGACATTTTGAGGTCGAAAAAAATTTTGACTTTTTTTGGCCGAAAAAAACGCCATACTATACTATGACGTTTTTTATGACATTTTGAGGTCGAAAAAAATTTTGACTTTTTTTGCCCGAAAAAAACGCCATACTATACTATGACGTTTTTTATGACATTTTGAGGCCGAAAAAATTTTTGACTTTTTTTTTCCGATTTTGACTTTTTTTGTCCGATTTTGACGCCTTACTATACTATGACGTTTTTTATGACATTTTGAGGTCGAAAAAAATTTTGACTTTTTTTGCCCGAAAAAAACGCCATACTATACTATGACGTTTTTTATGACATTTTGAGGCCGAAAAAATTTTTGACTTTTTTTGTCTGATTTTGACTTTTTTTGTCCGATTTTGACGCCTTACTATACTATGACGTTTTTTATGACATTTTGAGGTCGAAAAAAATTTTGACTTTTTTTGCCCGAAAAAAACGCCATACTATACTATGACGTTTTTTATGACATTTTGAGGTCGAAAAAAATTTTGACTTTTTTTGGCCGAAAAAAACGCCATACTATACTATGACGTTTTTTATGACATTTTGAGGTCGAAAAAAATTTTGACTTTTTTTGCCTGAAAAAAACGCCATACTATACTATGACGTTTTTTATGACATTTTGAGGCCGAAAAAATTTTTGACTTTTTTTTTCCGATTTTGACTTTTTTTGTCCGATTTTGACGCCTTACTATACTATGACGTTTTTTATGACATTTTGAGGTCGAAAAAAATTTTGACTTTTTTTGCCCGAAAAAAACGCCATACTATACTATGACGTTTTTTGTGACATTTTGAGGCCGAAAAAAATTTTGACTTTTTTTGTCCGATTTTGACGCCTTACTATACTATGACGTTTTTTATGACATTTTGAGGTCGAAAAAAATTTTGACTTTTTTTGCCCGAAAAAAACGCCATACTATACTATGACGTTTTTTATGACATTTTGAGGCCGAAAAAATTTTTGACTTTTTTTGTCCGATTTTGACTTTTTTTGTCCGATTTTGACGCCTTACTATACTATGACGTTTTTTATGACATTTTGAGGTCGAAAAAAATTTTGACTTTTTTTGGCCGAAAAAAACGCCATACTATACTATGACGTTTTTTATGACATTTTGAGGTCGAAAAAAATTTTGACTTTTTTTGCCCGAAAAAAACGCCATACTATACTATGACGTTTTTTATGACATTTTGAGGCCGAAAAAATTTTTGACTTTTTTTGTCCGATTTTGACTTTTTTTGTCCGATTTTGACGCCTTACTATACTATGACGTTTTTTATGACATTTTGAGGTCGAAAAAATTTTTGACTTTTTTTGCCCGAAAAAAACGCCATACTATACTATGACGTTTTTTATGACATTTTGAGGTCGAAAACAATTTTGACTTTTTTTGCCCGAAAAAAACGCCATACTATACTATGACGTTTTTTATGACATTTTGAGGTCGAAAAAAATTTTGACTTTTTTTGCCCAAAAAACACGCCATACTATACTATGACGTTTTTTATGACATTTTGAGGTCGAAAAAAATTTTGACTTTTTTTGCCCGAAAAAAACGCCATACTATACTATGACGTTTTTTATGACATTTTGAGGTCGAAAAAAATTTTGACTTTTTTTGCCCGAAAAAAACGCCATACTATACTATGACGTTTTTTATGACATTTTGAGGTCGAAAAAAATTTTGACTTTTTTTGCCCGAAAAAAACGCCATACTATACTATGACGTTTTTTATGACATTTTGAGGTCGAAAAAAATTTTGACTTTTTTTGCCCGAAAAAAACGCCATACTATACTATGACGTTTTTTATGACATTTTGAGGCCGAAAAAATTTTTGACTTTTTTTGTCTGATTTTGACTTTTTTTGTCCGATTTTGACGCCTTACTATACTATGTTTTTTATGACATTTTGAGGTCGAAAAAAATTTTGACTTTTTTTGCCCGAAAAAAACGCCATACTATACTATGACGTTTTTTATGACATTTTGAGGTCGAAAAAAATTTTGACTTTTTTTGGCCGAAAAAAACGCCATACTATACTATGACGTTTTTTATGACATTTTGAGGTCGAAAAAAATTTTGACTTTTTTTGCCCGAAAAAAACGCCATACTATACTATGACGTTTTTTATGACATTTTGAGGCCGAAAAAATTTTTGACTTTTTTTTTCCGATTTTGACTTTTTTTGTCCGATTTTGACGCCTTACTATACTATGACGTTTTTTATGACATTTTGAGGTCGAAAAAAATTTTGACTTTTTTTGCCCGAAAAAAAACGCCATACTATACTATGACGTTTTTTGTGACATTTTGAGGCCGAAAAAAATTTTGACTTTTTTTGTCCGAATTTGACGTCTTACTATACTATGACGTTTTTTATGACATTTTGAGGTCGAAAAAAATTTTGACTTTTTTTGCCCGAAAAAAACGCCATACTATACTATGACGTTTTTTATGAAATTTTGAGGCCGAAAAAATTTTTACTTTTTTTGCCCGAAAAAAACGCCATACTATACTATGACGTTTTTTGTGAAATTTTGAGGTCGAAAATTTTTTTGACTTGTTTTGTCCGAAAAAAACGCCATACTATACTATGACGTTTTTTATGACATTTTGAGGTCGAAAAAAATTTTGACTTTTTTTGCCCGAAAAAAACGCCATACTATACTATGACGTTTTTTATGAAATTTTGAGGTCGAAAAAAATTTTGACTTTTTTTGCCCGAAAAAAACGCCATACTATACTATGACGTTTTTTATGAAATTTTGAGGCCGAAAAAATTTTTGACTTTTTTTGTCCGATTTTGACGCCTTACTATACTATGACGTTTTTTATGACATTTTGAGGTCGAAAAAAATTTTGACTTTTTTTGCCCGAAAAAAACGCCATACTATACTATGACGTTTTTTATGACATTTTGAGGCCGAAAAAATTTTTGACTTTTTTTGTCTGATTTTGACTTTTTTTGTCCGATTTTGACGCCTTACTATACTATGACGTTTTTTATGACATTTTGAGGTCGAAAAAAATTTTGACTTTTTTTGCCCGAAAAAAACGCCATACTATACTATGACGTTTTTTATGACATTTTGAGGTCGAAAAAAATTTTGACTTTTTTTGGCCGAAAAAAACGCCATACTATACTATGACGTTTTTTATGACATTTTGAGGTCGAAAAAATTTTTGACTTTTTTTGCCCGAAAAAAACGCCATACTATACTATGACGTTTTTTATGACATTTTGAGGCCGAAAAAATTTTTGACTTTTTTTTTCCGATTTTGACTTTTTTTGTCCGATTTTGACGCCTTACTATACTATGACGTTTTTTATGACATTTTGAGGTCGAAAAAAATTTTGACTTTTTTTGCCCGAAAAAAACGCCATACTATACTATGACGTTTTTTATGACATTTTGAGGTCGAAAAAAATTTTACTTTTTTTGGCCGAAAAAAACGCCTTACTATACTATGACGTTTTTTGTGAAATTTTGAGGTCGAAAATTTTTTTGACTTGTTTTGTCCGAAAAAAACGCCATACTATACTATGACGTTTTTTATGACATTTTGAGGTCGAAAAAAATTTTGACTTTTTTTGCCCGAAAAAAACGCCATACTATACTATGACGTTTTTTATGACATTTTGAGGTCGAAAAAAATTTTGACTTCTTTTGGCCGAAAAAAACGCCATACTATACTATGACGTTTTTTATGACATTTTGAGGTCGAAAAAAATTTTGACTTTTTTTGCCCGAAAAAAACGCCATACTATACTATGACGTTTTTTTTGACATTTTGAGGCCGAAAAAATTTTTACTTTTTTTGCCCGAAAAAAACGCCATACTATACTATGACGTTTTTTTTGACATTTTGAGGCCGAAAAATTTTTTGACTTTTTTTGCCCGAAAAAAACGCCATACTATACTATGACGTTTTTTATGACATTTTGAGGCCGAAAAAATTTTTGACTTTTTTTGTCCGATTTTGACTTTTTTTGTCCGATTTTGACGCCTTACTATACTATGACGTTTTTTATGACATTTTGAGGTCGAAAAAAATTTTGACTTGTTTTGTCCGAAAAAAACGCCATACTATACTATGACGTTTTTTATGACATTTTGAGGTCGAAAAAAATTTTGACTTTTTTTGCCCGAAAAAAACGCCATACTATACTATGACGTTTTTTATGAAATTTTGAGGTCGAAAAAAATTTTGACTTTTTTTGCCCGAAAAAAACGCCATACTATACTATGACGTTTTTTATGAAATTTTGAGGCCGAAAAAATTTTTGACTTTTTTTGTCCGATTTTGACGCCTTACTATACTATGACGTTTTTTATGACATTTTGAGGTCGAAAAAAATTTTGACTTTTTTTGCCCGAAAAAAACGCCATACTATACTATGACGTTTTTTATGACATTTTGAGGCCGAAAAAATTTTTGACTTTTTTTGTCTGATTTTGACTTTTTTTGTCCGATTTTGACGCCTTACTATACTATGACGTTTTTTATGACATTTTGAGGTCGAAAAAAATTTTGACTTTTTTTGCCCGAAAAAAACGCCATACTATACTATGACGTTTTTTATGACATTTTGAGGTCGAAAAAAATTTTGACTTTTTTTGCCCGAAAAAAACGCCATACTATACTATGACGTTTTTTTTGACATTTTGAGGCCGAAAAAATTTTTACTTTTTTTGCCCGAAAAAAACGCCATACTATACTATGACGTTTTTTTTGACATTTTGAGGCCGAAAAATTTTTTGACTTTTTTTGCCCGAAAAAAACGCCATACTATACTATGACGTTTTTTATGACATTTTGAGGCCGAAAAAATTTTTGACTTTTTTTGTCCGATTTTGAATTTTTTTGTCCGATTTTGACGCCTTACTATACTATGACGTTTTTTATGACATTTTGAGGTCGAAAAAAATTTTGACTTTTTTTGCCCGAAAAAAACGCCATACTATACTATGACGTTTTTTATGACATTTTGAGGTCGAAAAAAATTTTGACTTTTTTTGCCCGAAAAAAACGCCATACTATACTATGACGTTTTTTATGACATTTTGAGGTCGAAAAAAATTTTACTTTTTTTGGCCGAAAAAAACGCCTTACTATACTATGACGTTTTTTGTGAAATTTTGAGGTCGAAAATTTTTTTGACTTGTTTTGTCCGAAAAAAACGCCATACTATACTATGACGTTTTTTATGACATTTTGAGGTCGAAAAAAATTTTGACTTTTTTTGCCCGAAAAAAACGCCATACTATACTATGACGTTTTTTATGACATTTTGAGGTCGAAAAAAATTTTGACTTTTTTTGCCCGAAAAAAACGCCATACTATACTATGACGTTTTTTATGACATTTTGAGGTCGAAAAAAATTTTGACTTTTTTTGCCCGAAAAAAACGCCATACTATACTATGACGTTTTTTATGACATTTTGAGGTCGAAAAAAATTTTGACTTTTTTTGGCCGAAAAAAACGCCATACTATACTATGACGTTTTTTATGACATTTTGAGGTCGAAAAAAATTTTGACTTTTTTTGCCCGAAAAAAACGCCATACTATACTATGACGTTTTTTATGACATTTTGAGGCCGAAAAAATTTTTGACTTTTTTTGTCCGATTTTGACTTTTTTTGTCCGATTTTGACGCCTTACTATACTATGACGTTTTTTATGACATTTTGAGGTCGAAAAAAATTTTGACTTTTTTTGCCCGAAAAAAACGCCATACTATACTATGACGTTTTTTATGACATTTTGAGGTCGAAAAAAATTTTGACTTTTTTTGGCCGAAAAAAACGCCATACTATACTATGACGTTTTTTATGACATTTTGAGGTCGAAAAAAATTTTGACTTTTTTTGCCCGAAAAAAACGCCATACTATACTATGACGTTTTTTATGACATTTTGAGGCCGAAAAAATTTTTGACTTTTTTTTTCCGATTTTGACTTTTTTTGTCCGATTTTGACGCCTTACTATACTATGACGTTTTTTATGACATTTTGAGGTCGAAAAAAATTTTGACTTTTTTTGCCCGAAAAAAACGCCATACTATACTATGACGTTTTTTATGACATTTTGAGGTCGAAAAAAATTTTACTTTTTTTGGCCGAAAAAAACGCCTTACTATACTATGACGTTTTTTGTGAAATTTTGAGGTCGAAATTTTTTTTGACTTGTTTTGTCCGAAAAAAACGCCATACTATACTATGACGTTTTTTATGACATTTTGAGGTCGAAAAAAATTTTGACTTTTTTTGCCCGAAAAAAACGCCATACTATACTATGACGTTTTTTTTGACATTTTGAGGCCGAAAAATTTTTTGACTTTTTTTGCCCGAAAAAAACGCCATACTATACTATGACGTTTTTTATGACATTTTGAGGCCGAAAAAATTTTTGACTTTTTTTGTCCGATTTTGACTTTTTTTGTCCGATTTTGACGCCTTACTATACTATGACGTTTTTTATGACATTTTGAGGTCGAAAAAAATTTTGACTTTTTTTGCCCGAAAAAAACGCCATACTATACTATGACGTTTTTTATGACATTTTGAGGTCGAAAAAAATTTTGACTTTTTTTGCCCGAAAAAAACGCCATACTATACTATGACGTTTTTTATGACATTTTGAGGTCGAAAAAAATTTTGACTTTTTTTGCCCGAAAAAAACGCCATACTATACTATGACGTTTTTTATGAAATTTTGAGGTCGAAAAAAATTTTGACTTTTTTTGCCCGAAAAAAACGCCATACTATACTATGACGTTTTTTATGAAATTTTGAGGCCGAAAAAATTTTGACTTTTTTTGCCCGAATAAAACGCCATACTATACTATGACGTTTTTTATGACATTTTGAGGTCGAAAAAAATTTTTACTTTTTTTGCCCGAAAAAAACGCCATACTATACTATGACGTTTTTTATGACATTTTGAGGCCGAAAAAATTTTTGACTTTTTTTGCCCGAAAAAAACGCCATACTATACTATGACGTTTTTTATGACATTTTGAGGCCGAAAAAATTTTTGACTTTTTTTGTCAGATTTTGACTTTTTTTGTCCGATTTTGACGCCTTACTATACTATGACGTTTTTTATGACATTTTGAGGTCGAAAAAAATTTTGACTTTTTTTGCCCGAAAAAAACGCCATACTATACTATGACGTTTTTTATGAAATTTTGAGGCCGAAAAAATTTTGACTTTTTTTGCCCGAAAAAAACGCCATACTATACTATGACGTTTTTTATGACATTTTGAGGTCGAAAAAAATTTTTACTTTTTTTGCCCGAAAAAAACGCCATACTATACTATGACGTTTTTTATGACATTTTGAGGCCGAAAAAATTTTTGACTTTTTTTGCCCGAAAAAAACGCCATACTATACTATGACGTTTTTTATGACATTTTGAGGCCGAAAAAATTTTTGACTTTTTTTGTCAGATTTTGACTTTTTTTGTCCGATTTTGACGCCTTACTATACTATGACGTTTTTTATGACATTTTGAGGTCGAAAAAAATTTTGACTTTTTTTGCCCGAAAAAAACGCCATACTATACTATGACGTTTTTTATGACATTTTGAGGTCGAAAAAAATTTTACTTTTTTTGGCCGAAAAAAACGCCTTACTATACTATGACGTTTTTTGTGAAATTTTGAGGTCGAAAATTTTTTTGACTTGTTTTGTCCGAAAAAAACGCCATACTATACTATGACGTTTTTTATGACATTTTGAGGTCGAAAAAAATTTTGACTTTTTTTGCCCGAAAAAAACGCCATACTATACTATGACGTTTTTTATGAAATTTTGAGGTCGAAAAAAATTTTGACTTTTTTTGCCCGAAAAAAAACGCCATACTATACTATGACGTTTTTTATGACATTTTGAGGTCGAAAAAAATTTTTACTTTTTTTGCCCGAAAAAAACGCCATACTATACTATGACGTTTTTTTTGACATTTTGAGGCCGAAAAAATTTTTGACTTTTTTTGCCCGAAAAAAACGCCATACTATACTATGACGTTTTTTATGACATTTTGAGGCCGAAAAAATTTTTGACTTTTTTTGTCCGATTTTGACTTTTTTTGTCCGATTTTGACGCCTTACTATACTATGACGTTTTTTATGACATTTTGAGGTCGAAAAAAATTTTGACTTTTTTTGCCCGAAAAAAACGCCATACTATACTATGACGTTTTTTATGACATTTTGAGGTCGAAAAAAATTTTGACTTTTTTTGCCCGAAAAAAACGCCATACTATACTATGACGTTTTTTATGAAATTTTGAGGTCGAAAAAAATTTTGACTTTTTTTGCCCGAAAAAAACGCCATACTATACTATGACGTTTTTTATGAAATTTTGAGGCCGAAAAAATTTTGACTTTTTTTGCCCGAAAAAAACGCCATACTATACTATGACGTTTTTTATGACATTTTGAGGTCGAAAAAAATTTTGACTTTTTTTGGCCGAAAAAAACGCCATACTATACTATGACGTTTTTTATGACATTTTGAGGCCGAAAAAATTTTTGACTTTTTTTGCCCGAAAAAAACGCCATACTATACTATGACGTTTTTTATGACATTTTGAGGCCGAAAAAATTTTTGACTTTTTTTGTCCGATTTTGACTTTTTTTGTCCGATTTTGACGCCTTACTATACTATGACGTTTTTTATGACATTTTGAGGTCGAAAAAAATTTTGACTTTTTTTGCCCGAAAAAAACGCCATACTATACTATGACGTTTTTTATGACATTTTGAGGCCGAAAAAATTTTTGACTTTTTTTGTCCGATTTTGACTTTTTTTGTCCGATTTTGACGCCTTACTATACTATGACGTTTTTTATGACATTTTGAGGTCGAAAAAAATTTTGACTTTTTTTGCCCGAAAAACACGCCATACTATACTATGACGTTTTTTATGACATTTTGAGGTCGAAAAAAATTTTGACTTTTTTTGCCCGAAAAAAACGCCATACTATACTATGACGTTTTTTATGACATTTTGAGGTCGAAAAAAATTTTGACTTTTTTTGCCCGAAAAAAAACGCCATACTATACTATGACGTTTTTTATGAAATTTTGAGGTCGAAAAAAATTTTGACTTTTTTTGCCCGAAAAAAACGCCATACTATACTATGACGTTTTTTATGAAATTTTGAGGCCGAAAAAATTTTGACTTTTTTTGCCCGAAAAAAACGCCATACTATACTATGACGTTTTTTATGACATTTTGAGGTCGAAAAAAATTTTGACTTTTTTTGCCCGAAAAAAACGCCATACTATACTATGACGTTTTTTATGACATTTTGAGGTCGAAAAAAATTTTGACTTTTTTTGCCCGAAAAAAACGCCATACTATACTATGACGTTTTTTATGACATTTTGAGGTCGAAAAAAATTTTGACTTTTTTTGGCCGAAAAAAACGCCATACTATACTATGACGTTTTTTATGACATTTTGAGGTCGAAAAAAATTTTGACTTTTTTTGCCCGAAAAAAACGCCATACTATACTATGACGTTTTTTATGACATTTTGAGGCCGAAAAAATTTTTGACTTTTTTTTTCCGATTTTGACTTTTTTTGTCCGATTTTGACGCCTTACTATACTATGACGTTTTTTATGACATTTTGAGGTCGAAAAAAATTTTGACTTTTTTTGCCCGAAAAAAACGCCATACTATACTATGACGTTTTTTATGACATTTTGAGGTCGAAAAAAATTTTACTTTTTTTGGCCGAAAAAAACGCCTTACTATACTATGACGTTTTTTGTGAAATTTTGAGGTCGAAATTTTTTTTGACTTGTTTTGTCCGAAAAAAACGCCATACTATACTATGACGTTTTTTATGACATTTTGAGGTCGAAAAAAATTTTGACTTTTTTTGCCCGAAAAAAACGCCATACTATACTATGACGTTTTTTTTGACATTTTGAGGCCGAAAAATTTTTTGACTTTTTTTGCCCGAAAAAAACGCCATACTATACTATGACGTTTTTTATGACATTTTGAGGCCGAAAAAATTTTTGACTTTTTTTGTCCGATTTTGACTTTTTTTGTCCGATTTTGACGCCTTACTATACTATGACGTTTTTTATGACATTTTGAGGTCGAAAAAAATTTTGACTTTTTTTGCCCGAAAAAAACGCCATACTATACTATGACGTTTTTTATGACATTTTGAGGTCGAAAAAAATTTTGACTTTTTTTGCCCGAAAAAAACGCCATACTATACTATGACGTTTTTTATGACATTTTGAGGTCGAAAAAAATTTTGACTTTTTTTGCCCGAAAAAAACGCCATACTATACTATGACGTTTTTTATGAAATTTTGAGGTCGAAAAAAATTTTGACTTTTTTTGCCCGAAAAAAACGCCATACTATACTATGACGTTTTTTATGAAATTTTGAGGCCGAAAAAATTTTGACTTTTTTTGCCCGAATAAAACGCCATACTATACTATGACGTTTTTTATGACATTTTGAGGTCGAAAAAAATTTTTACTTTTTTTGCCCGAAAAAAACGCCATACTATACTATGACGTTTTTTATGACATTTTGAGGCCGAAAAAATTTTTGACTTTTTTTGCCCGAAAAAAACGCCATACTATACTATGACGTTTTTTATGACATTTTGAGGCCGAAAAAATTTTTGACTTTTTTTGTCAGATTTTGACTTTTTTTGTCCGATTTTGACGCCTTACTATACTATGACGTTTTTTATGACATTTTGAGGTCGAAAAAAATTTTGACTTTTTTTGCCCGAAAAAAACGCCATACTATACTATGACGTTTTTTATGAAATTTTGAGGCCGAAAAAATTTTGACTTTTTTTGCCCGAAAAAAACGCCATACTATACTATGACGTTTTTTATGACATTTTGAGGTCGAAAAAAATTTTTACTTTTTTTGCCCGAAAAAAACGCCATACTATACTATGACGTTTTTTATGACATTTTGAGGCCGAAAAAATTTTTGACTTTTTTTGCCCGAAAAAAACGCCATACTATACTATGACGTTTTTTATGACATTTTGAGGCCGAAAAAATTTTTGACTTTTTTTGTCAGATTTTGACTTTTTTTGTCCGATTTTGACGCCTTACTATACTATGACGTTTTTTATGACATTTTGAGGTCGAAAAAAATTTTGACTTTTTTTGCCCGAAAAAAACGCCATACTATACTATGACGTTTTTTATGACATTTTGAGGTCGAAAAAAATTTTACTTTTTTTGGCCGAAAAAAACGCCTTACTATACTATGACGTTTTTTGTGAAATTTTGAGGTCGAAAATTTTTTTGACTTGTTTTGTCCGAAAAAAACGCCATACTATACTATGACGTTTTTTATGACATTTTGAGGTCGAAAAAAATTTTGACTTTTTTTGCCCGAAAAAAACGCCATACTATACTATGACGTTTTTTATGAAATTTTGAGGTCGAAAAAAATTTTGACTTTTTTTGCCCGAAAAAAACGCCATACTATACTATGACGTTTTTTATGACATTTTGAGGTCGAAAAAAATTTTTACTTTTTTTGCCCGAAAAAAACGCCATACTATACTATGACGTTTTTTTTGACATTTTGAGGCCGAAAAAATTTTTGACTTTTTTTGCCCGAAAAAAACGCCATACTATACTATGACGTTTTTTATGACATTTTGAGGCCGAAAAAATTTTTGACTTTTTTTGTCCGATTTTGACTTTTTTTGTCCGATTTTGACGCCTTACTATACTATGACGTTTTTTATGACATTTTGAGGTCGAAAAAAATTTTGACTTTTTTTGCCCGAAAAAAACGCCATACTATACTATGACGTTTTTTATGACATTTTGAGGTCGAAAAAAATTTTGACTTTTTTTGCCCGAAAAAAACGCCATACTATACTATGACGTTTTTTATGAAATTTTGAGGTCGAAAAAAATTTTGACTTTTTTTGCCCGAAAAAAACGCCATACTATACTATGACGTTTTTTATGAAATTTTGAGGCCGAAAAAATTTTGACTTTTTTTGCCCGAAAAAAACGCCATACTATACTATGACGTTTTTTATGACATTTTGAGGTCGAAAAAAATTTTGACTTTTTTTGGCCGAAAAAAACGCCATACTATACTATGACGTTTTTTATGACATTTTGAGGCCGAAAAAATTTTTGACTTTTTTTGCCCGAAAAAAACGCCATACTATACTATGACGTTTTTTATGACATTTTGAGGCCGAAAAAATTTTTGACTTTTTTTGTCCGATTTTGACTTTTTTTGTCCGATTTTGACGCCTTACTATACTATGACGTTTTTTATGACATTTTGAGGTCGAAAAAAATTTTGACTTTTTTTGCCCGAAAAAAACGCCATACTATACTATGACGTTTTTTATGACATTTTGAGGCCGAAAAAATTTTTGACTTTTTTTGTCCGATTTTGACTTTTTTTGTCCGATTTTGACGCCTTACTATACTATGACGTTTTTTATGACATTTTGAGGTCGAAAAAAATTTTGACTTTTTTTGCCCGAAAAAAACGCCATACTATACTATGACGTTTTTTATGACATTTTGAGGTCGAAAAAAATTTTGACTTTTTTTGCCCGAAAAAAACGCCATACTATACTATGACGTTTTTTATGACATTTTGAGGTCGAAAAAAATTTTGACTTTTTTTGCCCGAAAAAAACGCCATACTATACTATGACGTTTTTTATGAAATTTTGAGGCCGAAAAAATTTTGACTTTTTTTGCCCGAAAAAAACGCCATACTATACTATGACGTTTTTTATGACATTTTGAGGTCGAAAAAAATTTTGACTTTTTTTGCCCGAAAAAAACGCCATACTATACTATGACGTTTTTTATGACATTTTGAGGCCGAAAAAATTTTTGACTTTTTTTGCCCGAAAAAAACGCCATACTATACTATGACGTTTTTTGTGACATTTTGAGGTCGAAAAAATTTTTGACTTTTTTTGTCCGATTTTGACTTTTTTTGTCCGATTTTGACGCCTTACTATACTATGACGTTTTTTATGACATTTTGAGGTCGAAAAAAATTTTGACTTTTTTTGTCCGATTTTGACGCCTTACTATACTATGACGTTTTTTGTGACATTTTGAGGTCGAAAAAAATTTTGACTTGTTTTGTCCGATTTTGACGCCTTACTATACTATGACGTTTTTTATGACATTTTGAGGTCGAAAAAAATTTTGACTTTTTTTGTCCGATTTTGACGCCTTACTATACTATGACGTTTTTTATGACTTTTTGAGGTCGAAAAAAATTTTGACTTTTTTTGCCCGAAAAAAACGCCATACTATACTATGACGTTTTTTATGACATTTTGAGGCCGAAAAATTTTTTGACTTTTTTTGTCCGATTTTGACGCCTTACTATACTATGACGTTTTTTATGACATTTTGAGGTCGAAAAAAATTTTGACTTTTTTTGCCCGAAAAAAACGGCATACTATTCTATGACGTTTTTTATGACATTTTGCGGTCAAAAAAAATTTTGACTTTTTTTGTCCGATTTTGACGCCTTACTATACTATGATGTTTTTTATGACATTTTGAGGTCGAAAAAAATTTTGACTTTTTTGCCCGAAAAAAACGCCATACTATACTATGACGTTTTTTGTGACATTTTGAGGTCGAAAAAAATTTTGACTTTTTTTGTCCGATTTTGACGCCTTACTATACTATGACGTTTTTTATGAAATTTTGAGGTCGAAAAAAATTGTGACTTTTTTTGCCCGAAAAAAAAACGCCATACTATACTATGACGTTTTTTATGACATTTTGAGGTCGAAAAAAATTTTGACTTTTTTTGCCCGAAAAAAACACCATACTATACTATGACGTTTTTCATGACATTTTGAGGTTGAAAAAAATTTTGACTTTTTTTGCCTGAAAAAAACGGCATACTATACTATGACGTTTTTTATGAAATTTTGAGGCCGAAAAAATTTTTGACTTTTTTTGCCAGAAAAAAACGCCTTACTATACTATGACATTTTTTATGACATTTTTAGGTCTTACTGTAGTATTTTTTTTTTTTACATCAAAATATTCAAAAAAAAGTCATGGCAGTCTTAATCAGTCTTTTTTTTTGTTAAGAAATTTTAAAATAAGCTGAGCAGGAAAAAGTGTCATCTGAAAAGTATGTTCAGACAATGGAGACACAAAACCTTTCAAAAATAATAGTACAATTATAGCTTAATAAATTTCTAAACTTCAAAAAAAGTCATAACGTTTTAAGGCATCAAAACCTGATTTTTAAAATTCATTGTATAATAATTCAAGAAATATTCATCAAAAACATCATCTTATAGTAATGTTTTAAAAAGCCATAAAGAAATATCTTCCTATAGTCATTATCACAACATCTTTTAAAACATCATAGTATAAACAAATGAAAAATTCATTTAAAAACTCATAGTATGTAATTGATCTTTTTTACGCTCACATCAGCTTATACGTTTTTTAGGCTGCAGTCATTCAGTCTGTCTAAATAAGATGCTGAATTTTGAACAGCCACAGGTGTTTCAGGCAGAATTTATTGTGTTTGTGTTACACAGACATGATTTTAATTGAAGTTCAAAAGTGTTATTTATACTGCCACAGTCAAAATAGTCTCAAAGCGCTTTACAGAGACCCAGAATCTGACCCCAGATTAGTACTTAAGGCGTCAGTGGCAAGAAACAGCTCCCTGTGAACAGCAGGAAACCTCGAGCAGAACCCGGCTCACAGGGGGGAACCCTCCTGCTGAGGGCCGGGCTGGGTGAAAGGAGGAAGAGGAGGAAGATAGGACAGCTCGGAATGGAGGAGAGGAGGAGAAGGAGATGCAGCATATATAACATGATACACACAGGAAGTGGACGATGTTAGAGGGCCAGCATTCAGATCCCAGAACAGTTAGTGGACACTGTGCTCAGCAGGTTACAGCTGTGATAGGAAACAGAGCACAGAAGAAATAAACTGTAAAACTGTAATTTTACAAAGTATTTCTGTTTAGTTTCTACCAGAACTAAATACAATTAGAATCTGGTCACTGAGACAGAAGCAGAGCACATGCAGATAAACAGGAAGATAAGTGACTTTTTGTCTTAGTGGACAAACTGGGAGACAGATCTTAAAGATGTTTGAATGTTTTCATGTCAGTTGTTGCACACCTGTACCTTGATGACAGGTTGGTAACTGTCGGACATGGTGGCTCTGATGGTAACATCATTACCTTTGTGAGTCAGAGAAGGACCTTTAGCTTTACCTCTGACAAACCCTCTCTCTGCATTGTAATACATCATCTCATAAAGATGCTTATCGCAGTGCATGTCCAGCCCAAACACTCCCACTGCATACCAGTTAGAGTACAGGTTAAAGTCATAAGGAACAGAGAACATGACAGCCACTCTCCCTCTGTACTGCCTTGTGGATTCACTCAGGAGATCATAGGTAAAGACTCCAACAGATCCACAAGCTGTGTGCGGAGTCTTGATGAACAGAGCGCTTCCAGATTCAGATGGACCGAGAGTCGGCGGCAGAGGTTTCTCACAGGATCCGCTGACGGTGTGAACCCTGAAACAGGAGAGTCACGAGTCAGAAACAGTGACCTGAAGGTACAGCGAGAGTCAGGTGAGAAGACGGACATCATACTGAGGGTTGTGAGTTAATGGGGTGATGCACCTGTAGTGACAAGTATCAGAGGAAGCCTCGGTTCCCCGGGTCCAGACCTGTCAGCATATCAACTTACTTACTGAGGGTGTTTCTCACCTTTTAGGTCCCTGATAAACTTGTTTTCAACTATGTGTTAGCACAAGCATCATAGCTCCAATCACATGAGATGCAGTTCAGCAAATGACCAGAGGGGGCAGCATCAAAGAGTACAGTCAGCAGCAACTCTGGAAAGTCTCAGAGTTTCTCCCCGACAAAACATCTACGATGTCGCTCCTTTCTCTGCCATTTTAGATGAGGGTCATCGATGAGGATTTGAGACAGACAAGAAGACCGTCTCATCGTCTCTACATCTGAATCCTCACGTTAACTTGAAAGGTTTATAATCTCCTAACCCTGCAATGCCGCTTTCTCCGGTGGTCTCTAAACACTATGTACCAGCATAACTGTCTCAGACATGAGCTGAGACATGAGCTGAGAGACGAGCTGAGACATGAGCTGAGAGACGAGCTGAGACACGAGCTGAGACACGAGCTGTGGATAACTTCTTTAGTTCACTGTAATAAAGCTTAAACTTCATCCTATCTCATCTTATTGTTGCTCTTTGTCTTTTTTTTGTGGAAATGTGTGTGTGGCAGGAAGAGCTCTGACTTCCTGTGCCACACAAACAGTTCTATGCAAAAGCTGAGGCCAGCTGGGTGTGTGTGGGGGGGGTGGGGGGGCTTCCAGTCAGGGCTTAGTTAAGACCTAAAGAGACAACGAACACGTCTCAGACAGAACATCAGAGCTTCAGTCTAACGTGGAGCTGGAGTCACAGAAACCTACTAAATATGGAATTTGTACAAACTTTTACATGAAACTGTACTTTAACCCCCCACAGCACCGCCCACCCCACCCACACCCCCCACCGCCCCACCGACGCCCCCAACCGGCCCACACACACCAAACACCCCCCCCCCCACAGCCCCACCCCACCAGCTTCGTGCGAGGTTGGTGCTCACCGTGGGTTTCCCAGGCTGTAACCAGCGCACTTATTCTGAACCTCGATGCTGCACTGACGATGTGTCTGAACAGACATGATGTCTTCAACCTGTGCAGAGAAACAGAGCATCAGTTCTCCGCTCTGCTGTAAACACAGTGTTCCTCTGTGTCTGTGAGTAAATGGACAATTGAACATTTAGAAAGTGAAGAGGATGAAAGACTGGATGTTAATCAGCTGTTAGAAACATCAAAGTTTGTGACTTACAGCAGCGACGAGATGAAGCCAGTTTCACGTTCAGCGTCTCTGAAGCAGATTTTCCTTTGACTGACAAAACATCCGTGTGCAGGAAACGTCTGAGGCAGGAAACGGGCGGGGAAAACAACTCTCACCACAAACACTGATGAAGTGAAAGTACTGAAAGAATAAAAGTCCCTGTGTGAATCTGCTCAGTCTCACACTCAGAACGTTCCCTTTTAATTTTCAGCTGTTCAGTTATTCATTTACGTTATTCTGACTAGCAACTAGTGACCAGTCGGTCAGGTTGAAAATCTTTAAGGAACCAAAGGAGTGGGAAAAAGACAAAAGAACAATGTCAAAGTGCCACTGCTTTCACATCCCTTTTACAGAATCTCAGGTTTGTTTTACAGTAATTCACAATATTCACATCACCTATTTTAAAGTCAGCTGCCTCCTAAGAGCTACAAAGAAAACCAGACTAACCAATCCATTAACCTTTGATTAATAATGGTGAATCGTACCTGTGGCGTCTTCTGTTAAACCTCGAGCTGAATTTTCCCTCTCCTTCCCTCCTGAGAAGCCCTTCACACAGGTGAACCCTAACCCAGGTGTTCTCACCTTGATTTCTTTGCCCCACATTGAACTGATGTTCCGGGTCTGTCGCCAGCTGGATCTGTGGTTGTAAACCAGCTGCTGCCCGATTATTAGTCACATTAATGATTATTATTATTGTCCTGTTGTCATATTATTAGTCTTCTTCTTTTTGTTCTGTGAAACCCGCACGGTGCTACGTTCTCCCCACCGAGCCGGTGGAGGCAGACGGTCGCCCACCATGACCCGGGTTCTGTGTGTGGTCTGGAGCTGCTCTGAATGAAAAGTGTCCTGTTTGATTTTAAACTGGTTTTACTTGGAAACACTGGGATGTTTGTATTTATTGTCTGATTTGATGAACCAGAACAGAAAAAACATGAACAAACACTGATTCACATATTGATTCATTTATTGATCATCTGAGGAAATGATGATGATGTTTACTGATCATCACTGCTGTTTCACTAATAAACAGTAAAAGCATTGAATTACACAACACAGCACAACTTCTTGTGTCATTTCAATAAAACATCATCATGTTTGGTGAATTAAAGAATTAAAGCCTAAATAAACTGACATTTGTTACAGTTTCACAGTTTGACATCTGTAGTTTGTATCTGTGACCTGCAGGGGGCAGCCTCAGGCTTTTTTCCCTCAGTTCAGCCTAACAAGCACACAGCTCCACCAATCAGCAACACACTGGATAAATACTGCATTTCATATGTTACTTCAGTTTAAATACAGAGGAACCGAGTTTTTCATTTTCAGGTTTTCAGTCTTTGTATTTTATTGTATTTTCCCCTGTAGAAGGGAACGTACATTTATTTTTGTATGATTGTAAATTGGACCTCGGTGTTGGAACATATAAAACGTTTGTTTTTAATTGTTGTCATAAACAGAGAATAATCCTTCTTTTACAGAGTTTGAGTTTGGTTTATGTTCTTCATCATTATTAATATGTGGAACCTGATTGTGCTTTCTTCTTTTCCTCCAACGTTTATTTCAGTTAATTCACTTCATCTAAATTTTGTATTATTTGTCTTGTAAGGAGGAGCCACGCCCGGTGGTGTTAGGATCCAGGGCGTGATGGGTGAGAACAGGTGAGTGATAAAGGGGAAGGAAAACAGGTTGTTGTGTTGTTATTTACAATGATGTATTACTGAATAAAAACGAAATAATACAAATTTAGTAACTGTGGTTTGGTTTTTAATAAAGTCTTAAATTATCGTAATAAACCTTTTAAAGATTCTTAAAACAAACGCGAAAAGTCTGATCCTGGTGTTGTAGTTCCTGTGCTTTACCTCGGGGTGGTAGCAGTGGACAGGAGGTAACACTGATGGTGACGTCTCGTTAGAAAGAGCGAGGGTGGGGCCTTAATCTAGTCACATGATTGGACATAGCTTTCTGGGAAGAAGCCTTGGTTTCCATTGAGGGACCCCTGACACCAGCCGTTGTTATGACGATGCGTCACATAGATGATGTCACCCTCAGTGAGGGACAGGTCATCGGGTTTCGAGGCCTCGTAGGTGTACAGCGCCACCACTGGACAAACAGGAGAACTACAGTTAGAAGATACATAACAGGAGCTCTGCACCAGGACTGTCGTAACGTTGTTGCACAATCACACAAACAGAAAATACACAAAGTACACATCAAGCTTCATTCCTCCTCTGGCGTCTGCAGAGCACCTGTCTCAGTGTAAAGGTTACCTTTCTCCAGGTAGTTCGGGGGGGCGCTGGTGTCGTAGTCCACTGGGGGAGGGAGGGGTGGCATGATGTCATCAAATCCACCCTCACTGTCCAAAAAGAGGGGAGGGGGAGGGGCTGGGATCTCCAGATCTAAGAGAAGATTGATCATTAGTCCTGTGAGTGACAGTTGTGATCAACCAATCAGGTTTGAGGAGGTGGAGCTTTGACAGGAAGCAGTACAGCAGGTAGTTTATATGTTCAGGTGTTATGTGTACTCTGAGGTGTAGTGCTACTGCTTTACACTGAGGTACTATGGGACAGTCATGCAGTACTACTCCTACTCCTGTGTTCATTTCTGCTGCAGTGAACTGGACTGTTTACTATCAGCTACATACATACCACAGCATTTGTTTTCTTACCCAGGTGTTCGAGGCGAGCAGGTAAGCAGAGTCGAGGTGAGGAAGAGGAGGAGCGAGGGAGCAGGGTGAAAGAGGGGGCAGAGTGAGGAGCACAGGGGGGAGGGTAGGGGGGAGGAGGGGGGATCATCACTGACAGACACAGAGAGAAGCTGAGTCACCGTCAGGTTTATTAATGAGGGAGTGATCATCTGTCTGAAGAGACAATGTGTGAATCCTCACAGCAGGACTTCCTCATGGACACTGGACCCCTGCACAAACAGCCTCTGGGTCAACTGTTACGTCTTCAAACACCCACAGGACTTTTCCAAGGAGCCTAGAACCTTCTCAGGGATACACCACATAAACTCCCGGAAGCTCCTCAACCTGCTCTGACTCGTTTATTTCTATCTTTTCTTTAAACCAGATAAAACTGCAACACACACCAAATAAACTGATCAGTAACTCATTGATTAGCTGAAAGATTTCATCTCTCCTGAGTTTTTATTGGGTGAAGCAGCGTCGTCTGCCGGCTTACATGATTGGACAGCAGGCAGGAAGAGAGAGCGGGTGTAGCGGCAGCGGGAGGCGGGGCCAGAGCAGACCCTCAGAGAAAGAGAGCGAGTGGTAGGGGGCGAGCGACGGCGGCGACTCCTCCGAGACAGGAGGGTCACTGAAGAACACCACAGAAGAAGAAACAGCAAAATCACCAGAGAAGGAGAAGAAACTTAATACAAACCTAATCGTTATATATTTATATAGAGTTTGGTGACGAACACAAAACGTGGAGCCTCATGTTTCGTTTTCTACAGTAATTTTTTTTTTGACATGCGCATTTAAAAGTTAGCGAGAAGCTAATTTGCACCTGTTGTTTCTGGGCAGGTAAACGACAGAATAGCAAACACACAACATGAAACAGCCAAAGCTTCAAACAGACAAGTACCGTCAACTTCCTGGGTAGGTGGGGGTAGAGGGGGTGGGGCTGGCAGCTCTGTGCTGTCATTGGACAGCGGAGGGAATCCATCATCATCGGAGGGAGGAGGGGGAGGGGGGGGGGGGAGGAGAGGGAGAGGGGAAGATGTTCTCCTCCACCACTGAGGAGACAGAGAGGTGATGTCATTCTGATGTCATTCAGCTTGACCAATGACTATGAATGATTAAACTAATCCAGGTTTAATTAATTTAATTAATCCTGGTTTAATAAATCTAGGCTTAGTTAAGGTTAGTTTCAGTTACTCAGAAAACTTTTGTACTTACCCGTCTCAAGGCTGAGGGGTGGGGCTGGGGGTGGGGCAGGTGATGGAGCGCTATGATTGGTCAGAGCCTCTGAGGGAGGGGGAGGGGGAGGAGGAGGGGGAGGGGGTGGGGGCACCATCGCTCCTGACAAATCAGGTGGAGGAGGCGGAGGAGGCGGGACAGAGGTGTTCATGACCTCATCATCCTGAGCCAACACTTCATTCATTGCAGGAGGAGGTAGGGTATCATCCAGCAGACTGGTGATGATGTCACACTCAGGTGGAGCCTGCCAGGTCGTGGGGATAGTGGGCGGAGCTACAGGTTTCCCAAAACTGGAGCTGAGAGAGAAGAAGAAGGAGAAACAGAGAGATTACTCAAAGATCACTCCTCTCTCAGACCGTCGCTCTTCTCTGGACAACATATGAGTCTTCCTGTCCTCAGAGGACTGTCCCTGGTCCTTCAGGTGTAGGTGGACTGCTGAGTCCTGACCTGACTGTCCTGTGCTGGGCCATGTGTCTCAGAGTGTTGCTGGGTGTGCAGTGTACAGGGACGTGGTGTCTCAGACACTCCTGCATCATAAAGAGCAGCAGTGTTTCTGTGTTTCTGGTCCTTGTCCCTCCCTGTCCGGGTCTTTCTGTGGTTCTGATGAAGGCCCGGTTTTTAACCACAGGCTCTGACTGCTTCCTGTATGTGTAGCTGTTCCTTTTCCTCCCTCTCTGTCCTTGTTGACATGTTCTGGGCCTGATGGTGTCGGACTCTGAAGACCCCCCAGCTCGTGCTGCAGTGGGTGGTGACAATCAGAGCAAATACTGGTCTGTGTGTGGGATTCTGAATATTTCAGCGCCGAGGCTTCTGTCCTCCTCGGTGTGCAGTCCAGGTAGGTCGGGCCGTGTCCTCTGACGTCTGCCTGGCGTTGCTGTCCACCATCCTTACGTGTTTCACTTGCTGTTTTGATGTTGAACCAGATGGACGAAGGTGAAACATCTTTTTTTAAAAGGTGTCACTCACCATGTCACAGATAACAAAAAAACCAAGAGACATCTGAAGAAGTGAGAACCAGACTGAACGTCCTCAAACTGGTCCTCAAAAAGACACAAACACAGACACACACTCATGAGTGTTACCCGCTGACAGGGGGCGCCACTGGACACTGGACGGGCTCTGGAGGTTTGATGGACCTAAAAAACACACACACACACACACATTAAACCACGGTCAGACTTCCTGTCAGAGACGTGTGATGTGAAAGAAGAAGCTGCCAGCAACAGAAACACAGTAGAATCAAACTGAACCTGATGGAAGCTCCATGTTTACGGATCGTTCCTGTTCTGTCCGACTGTTTCCCAGAGACCTGTGGGGCAAAGGCGGGGGGGGGGGGGGGGTTTAGTGAGCATCAATAGAGCCTCTCAGGCCTCAGCAGCTCTAATTAGTCTCTTTACACAGTTTCCCACGCTCAACAAAGACTGTGCGTCTGTGTGCGTGTGCGTCTGTGTGTGTGGTGTGTGTGTGTGTGTGCGTCTGTGTGTGTGGTGTGTGTGTGTGTCTGTGTGTGTGGTGTGTGTGTGTGTCTGTGTGTCTGTGTCTGTGTGTGTGTGTGTGTGTGTGTGTCTGTGTGTGTGTCTGTGTGTGTGTGTGTCTGTGTGTGTGTGTGTGTCTGTGTGCGTCTGTGTGTGTGGTGTGTGTGTGTGTGTGCGTCTGTGTGTGTGGTGTGTGTGTGCGTCTGTGTGTGTGGTGTGTGTGTGTGTCTGTGTGTGTCTCTTCATTAAAGTCTGACCTGATCTGCAGCTACAAACAGCAGCTGCAGTCACTTCACACATCAGGAAACAAACCTGCTCTCGTACAATAACTAAACAAGCAAAACAAGCAAAGAGGAACAGACAGCTGGTAAATAAGGACTCTCAGATTTATCTGCTGACCCTTTGGAGGGGCTCGAGCCCTAGGTTGGGAACCAGTGAACTGAACTATCTCCCTGTATATAAAGGGGTTGACTGTAGCTCCACCTGGAAACAGATTTAAAGGAGCAGTGTTTCTACGTTGTGGTTTTCAGTGCAGGGTGTGAACACCAGCACGCAGCAGAATAATCAGAAGAGGCTGAACATTCAGAGGAAACTGGGCTGTGTTCTCTGCAGTGAACTGGTTTCCAGTGGACAGAGCTACAGTGATAATCAGTAAACCAGTCCTGAAACCAGCTCGCAGAGCTCGTATGAAGTCTGAATGAGGAACTTTTACTGCAGCGTCACTTCTGCGGTTCACTGCAGCCGACGCTTCCTGTTAGCATCGCTGCCGCAGCAGAGACTCAGAACAGAACTTCACTTCTGTTTTTGTGGATTCTTCCGCTCTGCACGCAGCTCCGTGTCTCTGCTTCGTGATTCGCTGAGACCAACAGTTTAGAAGTTCAACACTCCAGAGCGACTGTTTCCAGTGAAATGAACCTCAGAACTGAACCGTGTTTAAAGAGAACAGTGACTGAACGCGTCCAAAAATAAAATCCACAGTATGAGCCGCTGCTGCTGACCTGTTCACAGAGGGACACGTTTACAGCAGGTTCTCCAATGGAAGATCAGAATCAGTGGGTTTATGACACAAAACAATCAAACCAGCGAGACAAAACGTGCGTCTGTGTGCGATACCTTCATGCCGTGGCCCACGCCATCCAGCTGCTGGTAGTTGATTGGTCGGCGGCTGTAAGGTGGGCGGGGCTGCGTACCTGCAGGAGGTTGAGAAGGAGGGAGGATCTTGTGGCCGCGTGAGACTCGTCTCACCGCCGTGAAAACGCCGATCTCTCTCCGAGAAACTTTCTCTTTATGCATCTCCACCGTCTGAGGACGAGGAAGGTGAACAGGTTAACGGCCTGCTCTGTCAAACCGAGCCAGGAGGAACAAAGACATTTGATTTTCACTAACTGAACGTCTGATTCATCGTGCTGCAAAGTTAAAACAGAAAAACTGGCTCCTGTGAGTTTCAGTCCAGCTGTGCGCAACATGTCAAGTTTAAAGATGTCAAAGGTCACGCGGCGTCCTACGACCAGAGCCCAAAGCATCACCTGAAACATCTGTCCCCTCAACCCTCTGCCCACAGCACGGACCTGGACATGCTCGTCTCTTCAGGCTCTGAACCTGTTTTCTGACTGAAAATAAGAATCTGTGGGTGAACTGCTAACGGACCTGTGTGTGATCCAGAGCAGAACAGATTCACACTCACTGTGTTACAAACTACACACATCTCAAAGCACACACACATTAGTAAATAAATTAGAAGAAAAAAGGCCAATGAATGAATGAATGAATGAATGAATGAATGCAGGGCTGTTAGACAGCAGGTTAAATCACAGCAGAGCTCCCAGTAGCTCTGTTAAGGACAGTAAGTGAACACAAAGCAGACGGAAAACAGAGGCTCCATTCATTCATCCATTCATGCATTCATTTATCCAGCCCTCCCTAATGGAGAGGAGGTGCACACAGACACAGACACACACACACACACACACACACTGTGATGACCTGGATCTGTATTCTCAGCACAAACTGAGGGGACAGACCAAACCAGCGACCACAGGCAGCACAGTGCTTCAGTCACAGTCCACATATATGTGCGCATGCATGTATGTATGTATGTATACAGACAGGTGATGAAAGGACAAACGTAGACCTGAGACCTGAAGACTGAGGGGTCACTGAACTCCGTGGCCTTCACAGTCTCCTGATCTCAGCTGAACACCTGTGCGACCACAGGTGCGCTCACCTGAGCAATGAGGTTGATGGAGGACTCCATGTGACGAAGCTGATTGGTCTGAGCGTCGAACAGACTCAGTACGCTATTGGCCAGAGTGCTGATCTGGTAGGCAATGCTGGCCAGTGATTGGGTGGTGAAGTTTTTCGTTTCCTCCAATGCCTTCGCGTTGCCGTCACCTGACTGACAGAAACACGTGGAGCAGGGTGAGGGTTAGCAGTCACTCACCTGTAGCTGGTCAGTCTGCAGCAGCAGTGTCAGCACTGACCTGCAGGTAGTTTTCGTGGCAGTAGTTGGCCAGTTTCAGCAGGTTGTCATAGTTTTCCAGCAGAGCTTTTCTGGAGTTAGGAGCTTCTTCCAGAATCTTCACCACCTCCTCTTTAAAGTTCTGATCCTTCATGGTCACAGTCTGAGGGCTCTGCAAAGAAAATGATGGATTATGGCCTAACCCTAACGCACAGCAGCCAGCAGTGAGCCGCAGGAGGGCGGAAGCAGCCTGAGGATCACTGATGAAGCCACTGATTTCCTGCTTCCAGATTCTCACATCTGATGATTCGTCGTTTTTCTTTGAATCATTTTGATTTTTACTGTTTGGACAAAAACAATGAGAAGCTTTGACTTCGGCGTCTGTTTAACTGGGACATCATGACATTACCAAACTTACATGAAAATAATCACCAGCAAGAATCTAATGCAACAAAAGAGTAAAACCGCCGCAGGGCCAATTTACTGCAGCGAGGACTTTTACTTTGAAAACTTTAAATACAGTTTCCTGATTGTAGATTTTATTTAGGGAAGATTTCGATGTATTTTCAGTGGTTAGTATCTAACAGGTGACAGGAAGTCTGAACTCAAATCAAACTCCATTAATCAGACGCTTCCGATCGCGCACGTGACGCTTTGATGAGCCGAGGAGAATGTGAAGTCAGAGAAAACTCACCTGAAGCTGCAGAGGAAGAGTCCGACAAGCCGCGGGCTGAGCTCTGGACCTGGACGGTGTCTCCTCCGGACTCTGCTCTCACACACTGCAACCTGCAGCCAGAGATCCTCTCCGCTCTGACAGAGGACTCACTCCTCACAGCTGCTGCCGCCGTCTCATCCACCGGAAACACAGCTCACCATCCCGGCAACTTTTTGGGCCGATTCAAACTCTGAACTCTGACGGAACCATTTCACACTACTGAACCCTCACAGTGATCCTGGAATCCTCTTCAAGGAGTCCTGGAATGTTATTGAGGGCAAACATAGCCCTCATGGGGACCCTGGGAACTTTCAAAGACCCTTAGACCTTGAAATGTGTCCTTGGGTTTCACTGGAGGACTGAAGAAGCCCAGGACACACTTCACGGACCAATTCCCTGTTCCTCTGGAGCCCTCTACAGGACACTGGAAGTCCTTGAATGATCTAAGACACCTCCTGATAAAGTGTTCAGAGTGAGACCTCCTGTCTGTGTTTCCTCCTCTGTGTGTGAACCTGCTCAGTATAAACCACTTCCTGTTTCACATCAGACAAAAGAAGTTTACAAAGAGCTGAAGTAAAAACTGAAGTGAATCAACAACAGAATTTAACAGAGTGAGAGTTTCACAGCTACAACAAACAAGAACCTTTAATAAGACAAAGACTCACATTGTACTTTTCCTCTGTATTTCTACACCTGACAGCTACATGTCATATTCAACATCAGGTCACATCAGGTCAACACGGCACGTAAAACCCATGTCTCCAAAACATCAGCTTTTATTTTTAAAAACCGCCATGTTTCAGAGACCTTGGTGTCTCACTGGTGGGTGTCTCACTGGTTGGTGTCTCACATGTGACGCTGAGTTTGCTGCTGACAGTTTTACCTGAATCATTAGAAAGTGTCTGATGAAGATCAGCGTTACTGGGTGAAATCTCAGTTTAGGAACCAGCAGCGTTTACATCCTGAGAACACGAAGGATCTCTGCTCTGTCGGCATCATGTGATCATATTCACCATCCAATGAAAACTACGAATCTCCAGAAACTCGTCGAATAGAGTGAAAACATGGTTTTACAGTGACACGTTTTATTACTAAGATCGGAGAAAAGGAAAAGTCTTCCTCGTTGCTACGGAAACCGGTCGTCACTTTCTGCTCGGGGCGGCAGGGTTCCAGGGTTGTTTCCGTGGAGCTCCATCTTTGTCTTT
The DNA here is from genome assembly GCF_017976425.1 of Toxotes jaculatrix. NCBI lineage: Eukaryota > Metazoa > Chordata > Actinopteri > Toxotidae > Toxotes > Toxotes jaculatrix. The sequence goes on from NC_054411.1 coordinate 295,733, forward strand.
CTTCTCCAGAGGCTTCAGGTGACAGGACAGGACCAGGTCTCTGACAGAGACAACAACACAGGTAAGCCTGGAACTACTTCATGGACCCCAGGAGTATTCTGAACATTTGAGTTTCAGAGGTTTTCTCAGACATCCTTGAAATCCTTTAGGGACTCCTGGGAGTCTTGAGGTAGCCTTCAAAATCACCCTGGAACTTTTATTTTAAAGACTTTAGCCCAGAATGCACCTGGGATTCTTAATGAGACTTAAAGGATCCTTGAAGAAATTTCAGGGATGGTTTTGAAGGCTCCAGTTTTCATGTCATCCCAGGATACTGAGCAGGGCTCCTGGAGCAGTTTCCAGGCCCCTGCACTTACCTGAACTCCCTGTAGGAGGCGACTCTCTGACTGACTGCTCTCAGTTTAGCTTCGTTCTCTCGCTGGTACCTCCGCTCAGACTCAACCGCCGCCTGCAGCTCTCGCTCCAACGCTGAGAAGTCGATGACATCACGCCCTGACGTCGCCATCACCTGATGATGTCACATGCACCTGCTGTGCATCAAAACATTCAAAAATAAACAAAAACAAACAAATAAAGATTACAGAGAGGTTACGTTTGTCATTTACTGGACAGCTGCAGGAAACACTAATGTTTTAAGCGCTGATGTCAATGACCTGACTTCAGGTGTTCAGGTGTTCAGGAAGCTCGTTCCACAGGTAAGAAGCAGAGAAACTAAAAGCTGCTTCACTTTCCTCAGGTTAGACTCTGAGTGAACCTGCTGCAGGTGACCTGAGGGTCTGGATGCTTCATAACGTACGAGCAGATCAGAGACATATTTAGGCCTGAGAGCGTTCAGGGCTTTAGAGACGAGTCACAGGATGTCCAGACCTGTCCTCTGACAGACAGGTGAGGAGCAGAGGAGCTCAGCCTCCTGGTGTTAGAGAGGACTCTGGCTTCCTCCTGGATCAGCTGTCTGTCCAGCTGGTGTCTAACTCAGAGCTCTAACCTGCTGAAAATAAACACATGAGCACGTTTTTCTGTCTCTTGTATCTTTAGATGAAGTTTGTACGGTGGGGACATTCTGTGTTTACAGGTGAGTGAATGGACCGTTTCCTCCTGACTGTTCATCAGGTAAGTCATCAGTTAGTTTGTAAAACTTTTGTGAACCTCTGAAGCTTCTGGATCTGGATCATTTGTAAAATTACATTCAACAACGTTTAATAACACGATTCAACCCTGAGCCTCACACCTGAACCGCTGCTGAACACGCGCTACAACAGGTGATCAACACCGGTCCAGGTGAGCGGTCTGGTGCTCGCGTGTCTGCAGGAAGCGGATTTATTAGCTGTAGATTTTAATAATGTAAAAGCTGAAGAGACAGGTCCGTGGATCCGTAACAGCTGAGACAGAACCGCCGCTTCAAATGTTACTGAACGTGCTGCTGTTGAACGCAGCTCAGCCGCTTTCCCGTTAAACGCTGCTCCACGGTGACCGCGTGGATCCACAGGTAAGTTCGACAGGTGAGCTAACGCTAGCTCAGCGGACAGGTGGGCTAAAGGTGAGTTTAACTTTGTAAAGCTTACCTGAACCAGTTTCCCCTCCTCGCGGTCTCTGTGTGCTCTGGTGCGTTTTCAGTCTCTTCGTGGGCCACAAACAACAAGCCGTCTCCATGACGACGGGTTGCCAGACAGCGCCTGCGCACTGAGGGTTGATACTGATGATAAAAAGTCAGGTTTCAGCTCACTGTCCTCCAAGGACGAGCAGGAGGACAGAGGACACGGCTCAGGGTCCACATCATGGTAATGATGCGGGACTAAAAAGAAGAAGACAACAGCAGGGTCAGAAACAGTCTGATAACAAAACAACAACTGATGATAATGAGACTTAGAACAGACTAATAATAATAATAATGATTAATGAGAGTCATCATCACAGCTCCGGAGCTGAGTCAGTCCCACTGATCTGGATCAGACTTTCAGAGTGAACTGACCTGAGGTCAGGTGGAGGTGGTCTAACCGTCAGTCCAGCGCGTTCAAACCTGCCACAGCTCAGGTGTGTGCGCCTGCGCCCTGTCTTCTTCTCTCTGAGCAGAGATCAACTCGGTGCTGCCGCCGCTGGGTGGATGATGAACTGCACCAACGGACAGTGAAAGGTGCGTCGGCAACTGCCCCGTAACACACCTGCTGCCCTGTAACACACCTGCTGACCTGTAACACACCTGCTGGCCTGTAACACACCTGCACTCCAACCTGTGTCAGCCAGATACACACACACACAGCTACACACTCACACAGCTACAGACACACGCTCCTCGTGTAAAAACCAAGACTGACTTAAATTGAGACCAGAACCACAGGTCCAGTGTGGCACGGACAGGGATGATGATCAGGGACATGGAGACGTAACCTCTGAGTACAGCACCATCTTTCTGGACTTGTTTGTGGTTTTAAAGTTATTGTGAGTCATTTAGAAATAGACGCGGACTTAGTACATTTATGTTTGAGAATCAGTGTGTGTTCTCAGTTCTAATCAACCGCTCCTGAATACGTCGTACAGACCAGTTTGATTTTTATTAAAATCCAGTAAAATACCCTCTTATGTACAGAGTTTAATGTTAATCTTCCTTTGTTCTGTATCTGTGTATAAACTCGATACTATAAAAACATACAGCATTGTACAGATTATCAGTTCATTATTACAGCAGAACACAAACAGTAAAATGTTCCTGATTCATCTCTGAGAAACATTTCTGTAAAACCTGTTCTCACTTTCACTGTGTCCAGAGACAGATCCAGGGACAGATCCAGGGACAGATCCAGGGACAGATTCAGAGATAGATCCAGGGACAGATCCAGGGACAGATCCAGAGACAGATCCAGGGACAGATCCAGGGACAGATTCAGAGATAGATCCAGGGACAGATCCAGGGACAGATCCAGAGACAGATCCAGGGACAGATCCAGGGACAGATCCAGGGACAGATCCAGGGACAGATTCAGAGATAGATCCAGGGACAGATCCAGGGACAGATCCAGGGACAGATTCAGAGATAGATCCAGGGATAGATCCAGGGACAGCTCCAGGGACAGATCCAGAGACAGATCCAGGGACAGATTCAGAGATAGATCCAGGGACAGATCCAGGGACAGATCCAGGGACAGATTCAGAGATAGATCCAGGGATAGATCCAGGGACAGCTCCAGGGACAGATCCAGGGACAGATCCAGAGACAGATCCAGGGACAGATTCAGAGATAGATCCAGGGACAGATCCAGGATGTGCAGCACAAAGACGGTTTGATCATTTCTCAGCTGAATTGTTATCTCCTGTTTCTCTGAGCTGTGACGAAGCCTGTTCGCTCTGTATTGAATACGACTGATGAAATCATGTCATGACTAAACTTTGATCCAGTGTTTAATACGATGAAGGTCTTGTTCATTTCAGACTCATGTAAAACACTTGTTATCAGTATGTAGTGTTAGAAAATGACTTTTCTGTGCAAATCTGTGTTTTCCAGTGTCAGTGATTGCAATACAGACTGATACTGGGATACTGGGATACTGGGATACTGGGAACAGCTCTAACTCACTTACTGAGCCTTCCGCTTGTGAACGTGGACGTGGACAAGTCGCTATTTTGAATTAAACTCAAACTGATGAGTTCATAACGAGCATTTGAGCCAAAATACCTGGAACATTGATGTCTTTAAAAACAGAAAAGCACAGTCTGAATCCCTGGAGACAGGTGGGACACAGAAGTCTCAACTTTTGAAGTGTTTTAAAGACACCAAGCGAGCAGGACACTGAAGATGTTTGATCTGTTGCAGCTTGTCACGTGTCTGTGGTGGAGAACTTCAGATTAAACCAGGGTTCCAGATGGATCCACTCTTTTTACTCTGGGTCCTGGGAGTTTTACAAGGTTCTGGGTGAATCTCAAACCTGTTGGGTCAGTTCTTTCTCAAAGTCAGAAATTTGGGGGTTTAAGGTGCATTTTGTTTGGTCTGTTGTCTAGAAAGAGACTGGTTAAGGTTTCAGAATCGGTCTGGGGTTCTAGATAGTTATATTCCAGTTCTACCTGGATCATGGAGGACAGAGTGGTTAGAGATGGGCATTATGTAGCCACCAGGTTCAAAATCCATGAACTCTGATGTCCATAAACTTCAAAAATAGGACCAGGAAAAGAGTTTGGATCCAGAGAGCATAGCGATTCCAGAAGGATCCGGAACGTGATTGGATAGTTCTTGGTAAAAGTGGGAATTTTTATGGGTTTTTAGGATGCCAACAAAATGTGTGTTGTGTTTGGTCTGTTGCCTCGTTAGAGGATTGAAGATGCTGTCAGCGGTTTCAAAACCAGTCCAGGGACCACGTGGTTCCTCACAGGTTCCATTTGGCTTGTTTAAGGCACAGAATGCCATGTAGTCAGCAATTTTCTGGTTCAATGAAGTTTGAGAGGGGATGAAGTTTAGGTCCAAATTTCTGGAAAGTTTAAAATATTTTTGGCAGTTCTCAGTGTGGTCTGGGGCCTTCCTGGAATTCCAGGAGGTTCTCTTATAGATCTTGGGGGATCCAGGAGGTTCCTCCTACCTCTGGGAGAAGATGGTCTGGAACTCGTTGAGCATGAGCTCCACTATCTGGCTCTGGAAAACCATGTGGATCGTCATGTTTGCTGACTCGGTCTGGGGGCGGAGCAACGTGGGACCAAACACGATGGCAACACTCTGAACCGACATCCTGTTGGAGTCCTTGTGCTCGATCACCCTGGACAGAGAGAGAGAAACTGAAGAATGTTTTTTCGTGTTCCAGTGAAAGTTCTGACATTTGTACATCACAGAACCAGACAACAAACCACATGACTGCTTAATATGAACTTATACTTTTATCCAGGCCCATGACATCACATCCTGTGTAGTGTTATTGTGGGACAATGTCAGTGGACTGGTGGCAGATGTGACCCTGCATTCAGGGTCCTCCAGGCTCTGATTGTACAAAGACAATCTTAGAGTTTTCAGAAACTTACTGAGCTATATTCAACTTTAGGATCAGTTTGCAAAAGAGGAGGGGTCTCAGGACCCTGACCTGGCCCCCCAGGCCCCAAACGTCTCACAGTCTAAAAAAACATTAGCACTGATGGTTCTCCTTCTCCTTTTTTCTGCATTTTAAATATCTCTTTTTCTAATTCCCATAAACCAGTGCATACGCAGAACAGAAGACCTTATTTCAAGCACGTTAAACAATGAGAACAGCCCTTGAAGCTTCTATAATCAAATGTTTTTACAATAACAACATATAAAATGACAGCGTTTAATGTTTAGGATTAAAAAATACAAGAACTAAAACGAGTCCTGGGTCTCTTGCAGCCTGGTTCAGGTTTTAAGAAGTCTTACTTGCGCAGGTGTTTGAACAGCAGCTCCATGGTGTCATGGTTTGGCAGAGGCAGAGACTGAACCAGGTCCTTCATGTAGGAGACTCTCAGACTGTGGTCTGGGACCTCTGATGGAAATAAACACACAGAGCTGCTTTCACATGTCGGCAGGTTAAAAACACCTGCTTCAGCTAACGAGGTAGTTTAAAGTTCCACAGGCCAAACTGTGACACGATCTGTGGGCAGCAGTTCTCAGATGATCTGTACTCATGACTGTGTTGACCCCATGAGTCTTTCTCTAGCTCTGTCCCTCTGTCCTTCTGTCCCTCTGTCCCCTGTTGTCTCGTTGTCCAGTTGGACACAGAATTTGAGTCAGTGTATGATTTTTCTCTGTGTGGTTCTGTATGTGTATATACACCGATCAGGTTTAACATTATGAGCACCGACAGCTGAAGTGAATAACACTGATGAGCTCTTCATCATGGCACCTGTTAGTGGGCGGGACATATCAGACAGCAGGTGAACATGTGTAAGGATCTGAGTGAGTTTGCCTGTGATGGTTGGACGACTGAGTCAGGACATCTCTAACACTGCAGCTCCTGTGGGACGTCCCCAGTCTGCAGAGGTCAGTATCTATCAGGAGTGAGGAGGAGCCCGATCCACAGAGACCTCACAACTTACAGGACCTGAAGGATCTGCTGCCAACATGTTGGTCCAGATCAACCAACACAACACAATATTAGGCAGGTGGTCATAATGTTACGCCTGATCGGTGTATGTGTCACATTTTGTACTCAGTGTGTTGTGTGTCTGTGAGACGCAGGGTTTTTTGTGCACTGACGGATGGCAGCGATGAACTTGTCAAAACAGCTGAAGGGAAACAGCGGCTCCGGAAGCTCCCGCAGGAAAAGTTTCAGAGCTCCTGTGATCACATGAATCTCCTCCCACTGTCCGTCCTCCAGGTCCAGCTGCTCCTCTGCAGGGACAGGAGAGGAACGAAGAAAAGCTTCAGTGTGTAAATACCTACGTCCTACGAGGGGTACGTCCAGACAGAACGTGCCACACAGCTTTTCAAACTCAAGCCGTCAGAGAGGTCGAGATGATGAATGATGGCAAGTGACAGTTTGTTACCATGATCAGCTTTATGTCGTAGTTTCTGGATCACAGCCAGATTCCCGCTCACTCTGTAGATCCCGTCTACATCCAGACCTGAACACACACAGACCACACACATCAGTCAGGAGCACTGTGCTCCAGGACACCAACAGTTACTTTAAAAATGGATTCAGGTGAACGACGACAAACTCTGAGTAAATGTTACTGCGTTAGATTTTAGAAAAGGAGGGGGGGGGGGGGTGATTCCCTGGATTAAACAGCTGTCAACATCTGGGGCCCTTTTACACCACGCATGGAGAATGTAGTCATGTGATCAGTGAGGTGGGTCAGGTGTAAATGTCAGTGGTCCTTTGTGGTTACCTGAGAGCCATGTGTAAGGACAACACCTGTAACAGTGTGTGTGTGTGTGTGTTTACCTCTCCTCTCCACCGCTCTGATACACTTCTCCACAAATTTGGGGATGGTTGTGTTTTCTCTGTGGCAGAGTGTGTCCAGGTGACAGCCGAAGACGTTATCTGGACGAAGCAGAAAGACAGAAGTGATCCGAGTCTTGGACTGAACGTTGTCAGATCAGCTGAGGCTGATCAGACTCTCAGTACGTTTGGTCTGGATGGGGATGTTGTTCACAGTGAGGACAGACGTGGGTTTTACCTCTGATGTATCCTTTCTCTTTAACGCTCTGCAGCGTCGGCCTCCTCTGGAGGAAGCGTCTCAGTTTGGTCCGGACTCGTCTCTGCTCCGAGTCCTGTCCCGATGAAGTCCTGGAGGCTAAAACCGACACAAAGATTGGACGTCTCAGTGTGACTGGAGGCAAAGTAGGGGTGTGCGATATGACGATATTAGATCGTGAAGACGATCTACGAGCAGTGCTGATTTTTTTTTTTTACTAGCCTCGCTGTTTTAGTCAGGGTGTAGCGGGTAGCCATGGCCGACTACGAAAGTGAAAGCTTGGAGTTGGTCCCCAAAAAGAAGGCCACTTGAGTCGTATGGACAGTGTTGGAGAGTAACGGAGTTCATGTAACGGCGTTACGTATTCAGAATACGTAACGTAACGCCGTCTCTGTCTTGGCCAGCGCATTCCTGTCCCGGCTCTGTTTTGCCGGCTGCGGCTCAAGCTCTCGCTCCTGCTGCTCCTCGTCCGACTCCATTCTGACAGACTGATCGGGCGAATAGCTCGTTTATTTCCGTTTGTTTTCGTGGAGCTGGGGCTTCTGGGAAACGCATCGGGTCGCCTTCGTTCATTTAGAGAATAAATATAAACTCGTGAAACAGAGAAGTATCGTCACGTAATCCACTGATTTCAACAATGTAACTGTATTCTGAATACTGTCACTGTTCGTATGGAACTGGTTTGGGTTTTCTCCAAACGACAAAGCGCAACAACGAACCTCTTTAACCACCTGAAGAGGCAGCATCCGGAACAATCTGCTGAGAGCAGCGAGGCCGACCACACATCAGCCGGTGGTAACGGCTAAAGACATTACACAGAAACAACCAACTATAACACAAGCCTTTGATAAAAGCACGACATATGAGTAGCAAACGGTGGAAAGAGGTGACTTTTTTTGCCTTTATATCTAAGTTTTTACAAAGAAAATAGTTTGGTTCTAAATTAATTTCACTGTAAAAATTAACTGTGATAAAATCGTGATCGTGATTTTACCATTAAAAAATCGTGATGTGATATTTTTGCCATATCGCCCACCCCTAAGGCAAAGTCAAGTCAGACTTGTTTTGACTTATTTTGCTTTGGTGTGATTCATTCAGCTGATTAAAAGCACTCACTAAAATGATTTTTTGTTCCGGAGCTTTCAACAGTATCGCTCAGTTTTCTTCAGCATGTTGAGTTTGCTGTTGTTATGGAAACGTAGACTGAATGGATGATTAATCGTGTGGTCTGTGCCCTTCATTATTATTTGATGATTAAAGTCAGTTGAACATTATTTTTTTGACCAATCATTTCAGACTGAAAATACCGACAGTCACTCAGAATCAACTCAATCTGCTGATGGTGACCATGTGATACGGTCAAACAAGTAAGCGTTTTGTCAACAGAATATGAAGACTCACACGTCCTCTTCCTGTCTTTGTCCTCTTTGTCTGAAGCAGCCTCGTCCTCGTCCTCCGTCAGATGCTCGTGGTCCTGGAAGAGTTCAACTTGGTCAGCGCCACTTCTCCTGATCTCAGATCTGTTTAACGTAGTGAGTGAGGCTGTGTTTGTTACCAGCTGCCTGATGGCGTCATGGATGACTTTGAACCAGTCGCTGATGATGCTCTCGGTGTCGTACTGCATCAGGTACTCGCAGCCCTGACGAGTCTTCAGCTGCACACACAAACACAAACAGAGCGGTCACATACACCCACTGCTGAAGTCAGAAACAAGTCGGAGTAACCATGGCAACAGCTTCACTGTCAGAGACAGAGCCTCACCACACAGCACTCCTGTAACCACAGAAACGCGGGTCACAGAGCATGTGATGGGACCGGTTCATATCAACATATAACAGACTGTAACCATGGTAACAGATCCTTGCCTCTAGAACGTTCTTCTTGGAGGACTTGTCTTTGGAGGCCCAGCCAACTGAAGATCCTCTCAGGTCCACAGTGAACTCTGGAACAATCTGCGACACTTTACTCTGGAAAACAGGAAGTCGTCATCATGGATCAGTTTCACTGGAGGAAGTCAGCGTGACTCACAGGTTTGTAGAACTTAAACAAAGTTTGAGCTTATTGGTATCTGTCAGTGTGTTTACCTGTTTACCAGTATCATGTTGCCCTACAGTATTTTGCATTGCAGTTGTGTGTGTGTGGCTTTTGTGTAGCTGTGGCTACAGAAACACTTTGTATATGGATCCTGTATGTTGTTGTTCATTGTCGCCTTTTATATATATTTCTATATGCATGTATTTTACATTGTACATAATAGTTGTTGTTTATGTTGATCCGTCTGTGCTCAGCTTTGTTGTCCTCGTATACGAAGGTTTATTTCTATATGTCCGTCTGAAAACTGGCTGGATCTGAGTGCGAGGATGTGAAGCAGGACCTGGAGTCGCAGTCAGAGTACGAATGAAGTGTCTGCAGACAGGCAAATTAAAATGTGACCTGATGATGGCGCAAGAGGAAAAGTCAGACGATCACCAGTGAGTACAGTTCATCCTGAGGGGAGCATGAACGTGTGAAACATCAGGGGCAGTGGAGGCTCGGTCCTGGACCACAGGGCTGATGCTGCCTCCTAATAACTTGTTTATTCAGTGTATGTGTATGTAATAACTGAGCTGATAGTAACCCAGTCAGTGTCCCAGTATGTGGGACTGGTTCTTACAGCGTTCCCAGTTGGAGCAGATTTGGGGTCTTTGTGGAAGGTGAGGATCCCTCCATGGAGGACGGTCCAGGACTGACTCCAGTTCTTCCTGTCCAACAGCAAGACAGACACAGTTACGTCCAAACAGCAGTGTCATGTTCAAACTGAAAAACGCCTCGATGAGGAATTACGTCAGGCCAACCCTGAGTGTGTCTGACTCTCACACCAACAGAAGGAAAAACCGGAACCCAAACTCCTGGATCTGCCTCTTAAACCAGATCCACATCAAAATATAACGGGTTCTTCCCTGACCCACACCCCGTCCCTCCACCAAGTTTGGTGCTAATCAGTTCAGTACTTTGTGTACAGTCCTGGTTACAAACAAACAAACGAACACATGATAAATTGAGTCTAAAGCTGCTTTCAAATGTAAAAACTTTCCATCAGGAAACGTCGGTGCTGAGGCTGAGAGTCAAAGGTTTTTGGTCTCACCTGATCTTTTTGCCGTTATCGGCTATTTTGGTCTTATTGATGATTCCTGCTTTCTCCAGCAGATGGCCCTGTACACACACACACACGCACACACACACACAGGTAAACAGACAGACAGGTGAGTCTTCAGGTTTCTTTAAACCTGCAGGTCAGCTTTGAAATGTGACTCCCGTGTAAACATGGGAGTGGTGTGTGTGTGTGTGTGAGTGTGTGTGTGTGTGTGTGTGTGTGTGTGTGTGTGTGTGTGCGTGTGTGTGCAGCTCTAACATTCTGTCACAGTGAATAAAATCTACCTGGAGGTTTGATGAGTCCTGGAAACATTTTACTGTAGAAACTTAAGATAATTTAACAACTTTCCTAAAACCTTCTGAGGCCCCGCCTTCTCCTCCAGGATCCCAAGAACCTCCTTTAGCAGCTCTGTGACGCTGTACTAAACAATGCTGCTTTGAGCTAATGCTAACATCCACAGATGTGAATGTCTGTATGTGGACACACATCACAGGACAGATGAAAAGTTTGACCTGCTGGTGCTACAGGAGTCAGAGGATCAACACAGTGTCTAACCCATTCAGCCTGGTCTGAGTAACCAGTGGACAAACAGAAGAGCAGATAGTTCTTCAGCGTCACCCTGAGAACCATCAGCAGAACATCAACAGAACAACAGAACATCAGCAGAACATCAGCAGAACATCAGCAGAACCATCAGCAGAACATCAGCAGAACCACCAGCAGAGCCATCAGCAGAACATCAGCAGAACCCAACCAGAGCTTCAGAACTGATGAAGCTGCGTTCATTTAGGATTAGCAGCGTTAGTAGAAAAACACGGGCCAACTTCTGGGCAATATTCAGAGTGTGGCGTCCTGCTGGCGCCCCCTACAGGTGGCAGAGTTACTTACAGCCACATCAGGACTTTTTAAGATGATCTATCATTTGTCTCTGATATTTGTCTCCAAATGTTGGACAGCATCCCCCCAGGAAATTCTAAAAAGTGGAACATCCTGATGAAACTGCAGCACTGAGCAGTAATACTGAGGACACACAGCAGGTGGCGCTGTCTGTCTGAACTGCCCAGAAAGGTCCCTTCAGTACCCACACGGTGTTTTAGATGTGAGTGATTCTCTGAGTGTTAGTAGAACAAGTTAGTAGAACCAGGTCTGCTGCAACACGTTTCCGTGACAACTGCAGGAGAGCTGACGCTGTCACCATGGAAACCTGAACACATTTTCAACAGAGCTTTAACAGCCAATCAGGGCCCAGGACCTACGTGCAGCTGGTGGGAGCCTGTGCTCCGATTGGACAGATTCCTCTTTAGTCTGTACCTATCAGAGAGCTTGATGAGGGAGAACCAGATGACATCACAAGGTGTTAACGTGTGAATAAATTAATGAATTAATGAATAAACAATGGGCAGAATGAGACAGGTGGACATGTAATGATACGAATGAAGCAGTGAGACAGGTGTGTCTACCTGTGGACTGTCGGGAGAGTGTCTTCTATTGGACACCTCAGTGAGGTCAGAGACGTTCCTCCTGTGTCCGGGAGCAAACGTCTGTGACACACAGAGGACGAATTTTAAATCCAGGTCTCGAGCATCCTGAGAGATGGTGTCTCACCTCCACCACCATCATCATCATCATCATCATCATCATTCACACATTTTTATCTCATTTGTTTGACTCGCCTCTTCAGCCACACTGTGTCTCCAGTTCCTGACCTGCAGAGTCGTTCCCTCCTCAGAAACACCGTTTCCCATCATCCGTTGGGGCTGAGCTCTGGGAATCACACCCGCAGGCTGCTGAGGATGCTGGGAAAAGAACAGGGACCAATTAGAGTGATGAATATTCCAGACACCTTTCAGTCCGTCCTGGGATCAGTCAGAGCAAACGTGTGTGTGTGTGCGCGTGTGTGTGTGTGTGTGTACCGTTGTAAAGACAGAGTCCTCGTTCGGTCTGTCCACAGGATAATCTTCCTCTGGCAGCGGAGGCTTGAGTTCAATCAGACAAACATCAGTTATGACAGAGCTGTCATCATATCACACACCTCACACTTTACCTGCTGCTCTTCACAGTTATAGGAAGTTTAAATGCTGATAAAGTGAAAGGAGTCTGGTTCCTTTTCTCAGAAACACTCAGCTGTTCTTCAGGAACGTCTCCAACAGCATTTAAAGCTTCTGAGTTTCAGCTGCTGGTTGATTCTTTCTAACATCTCAGAACAAAAGTCTACAGTTACAAACTCATCATGTAGAACTGAATCAATCTGTTCTGTTCTGACTTCACTGATTTCAAACCAGGTTTAATCCAGACGCGTCTCAGGATCATACCGGGCCGCCGTCAGGCTTCCTGTTGGTCGCAGATGCAGGGGGGGAGGAGGGGGAGAGAAGCTCTGGTGCAGTCCAGGATGTGGCTCTCGTGGTGGGGTTGTAGTAGTAAAATCTCCCTGACACTTCGTCCATCAGCTGCTCCCAGCCAGAGGAACCCTGAGAGGAAGGAGAGGGACTCTGGGTACGAACAGCTGACAAAGATTAAACCAGCAGAGTGAGTTTCTACAGCTGGCAGCGCTGGTCCTCTCTGAACCAAACTGGATCCAGCTGACAAGTCTGTCATATACTCCAGTACATGTCTGACGGGTTTTAACTGGGGGCTGTTAGCACCTGCTAACGCCGCGTAATGCTGTCCTGCACACATCAGATTATTTTATTCTGTGTTTCATACCTGAGAGGAGGCGGGGGAGAGCACAGGTGAGGGGGAGGTCAGCTGTCCCCCCTCCCTCCCCTTGGACTGGTCCATGTCTCCAACAGGTGGGGGGGGGGGGCCGTGGGGGTCGGACCAGACGGTCTGTCTGGTAACAGGATGGTAATAAAACACCTTCCCACTGTCCTGGTCAGTGTGCACCTGAGCAGAGAGGCAGTGTTCAAACAGCACAGCTTAGCCGGGTTCTACTGGGTTCTACTGACTCTGCTGGGTTCTACTGATGAGTAGAGTCAGTAGGATCCAGCAGAGCCACTGAAGGTGCATCCGTATTGTTTTCATATGAAGACGTCAGACTTTTCTTTTTGTCCTTACTCATTTTCTAATATTTAAAACTTTGAATGAACAATGCAAATATTTGCCTTTTTCTCATTCCTGAACAGGAAAAAAGAAAAAAGAGAACAGAGAACAGTCTTCGACGGAAAAGTTCCTTCCTTGCCAACCACCTGCAGCTGGATGAAAGTCTGAACATCAGGACGTTAGTTCAGTTTAACCACGTGAGTCCTGTTGAACCATCACTGTCCCTCAGCAACATGTGAGCTTTAACTGTTCATTCGATCTCTGTGGAACAAACCTGAACTGCTCAGGTAACATCTGATTAAACTTTAATTACCTGTGTGAGCTGCAACATGAACAGACGACACAGGACAGAAAACCTGGAGTTAAACTGAATGTAAATAGAATAAAATGTGAAATCTTATCACAGAGAATGTGAAAGAAGAATTAGAACCAGGGCTGTGACAATAAGTGAAAATATGAACGACTGTAAAAATACATCAACACATAAACAAGAAAAGCAGATAAAAAGTAAAAGTCGGCCATAAAGTTGGAATCATGTTGTTTTCAGACACATTCCTAAGTTTATTTATACACATCAGTAATCACAGTGGAAGAGACTGATCAATAAAGTTCTGAGGAGATATAAACTATAATCATCAGGAATAAATCATATTGTGATTCATTCATTTCATGAGAACAGGTCAAATATATTTTATTCCAACTTTATGAGCGACAGTGAATAAAAACTGTGACAAAAATCCACCAGAGAGAAATATGTTAAACGTAGAAGTGTTTCTCAGTACAGTGACTCTTCAGCTCCTTTCAGTCCTTCACTGATGAGTGTTTCTGTCTGTGCTTCCTGAACCTGCCTCGTGAAATCAATCTTTGTTTCCAATGTTTCTGAGTCACTGGCTGAACTTCCACTTCAGTGTCTTTCATTCTGTTCTCTTCCGTTTCTTTACATTCTTCAGCCTCTCTTCTGTTTGAACTTTGTTCCATTTCCCACCTCAATTCCTTGTATTTTTCTTTCAGCTACTTTCAATCATTTAATTTTATGAAACTTCAATTTACCTAAGAACTTCTGTGAACTACTCTATTTATTGAATTTCATGTGTCTCTTCAGTATCTTTCAGTGCTCCTGCTTCAGCTTAAACTTGCTTTTATAAAAAATGTGATAGTATAAAAAAACATATCAGAGGTCAGAGGTCACCTTACCTGCCACCCATCCTGTGGGCTGAGGGGGGAGGTGGGTCTTATCATGTCAGAGGAGGGGACTGAAGAAGATGGGACGGGGCCTGTAGCGGAGGGGGCAGGATCAGGAGGAGGTGGAGGAATGGGGACGGGGCTGGAGACAGAGATCTGAGGAAGAGACGTTTTCTTCAGAGAGGAGACGTTGGCGTAGATGGGCGAGTCAGGGCCGAGCAAGCTGCGGTCCTACAGAGGGATAAAGGGACAGTCCATCAGGACAAAGTCTTCATTTAACCAGCACCTCTGGTCCCTGACCAAACCAGAAACCACAGGTTGGATCTCAGACTGGGTTTGTACGTTCCTGCTGGACGGAAGATGAGACTACAACTCAGTGTTTACAGCCACAGTTTAGGTTTCTGTTAGTGATGATAATGTTGATTTGTCCATTTGTTGGACGTTGGACAGAGGACACTGATCTGACTTCAGACAAACGTTTGTATGTTGCAGGGATTTTCTGTCAGTAAACTGGGCTGAGTCTCATTAACAGTAACGATCTCTGTGTCTGGGTGGAGCGAGCTCCCGCCAAACAGGAAGTACTCCTCCTATGTTTTATAAACACACACACATCAGATCAACAGCAACAGCTTCACTGTGACTGACACACTTCAGATGTTTCATCACAGATCTCAGCACAGCTTTTCACACCTGATGCTCCTCCTCACACAACCTGGCGTCAGGGAGCCGGAGGAGACTGATCCACGTGAAACCTGAACTTCACTGTCCTCAGATCTGTTCATGTACCGAGCACGTCCCCGTCTCCGTCTCCGTCACCATGCAGGACTCCGACAGACCAGATGAGCCCAGGATCAGTGTCAGTGTTTGACAGACTGTTAGTCAGAGGTCAGAGGTCAAACTCCATGATAACACCTCCGTTTCACATTAACCTGAGCACAGTCCGTCTCCTGTCAGCTGACTGGAGATCAGCTTTTAAAGCTGAAACACAGATTCAGGGTGAGGTTGACGGAGCTCAGATCTCACGTCACAGCTTCAGGTCTTACTGAGCTGTAATGTTCCAAACCTCCACTGGTTTCTGCTGCTTTTTAGGAAAGTTCACCTGCAGAGACTCAGGGAGCTTCTGGTCTGAAACATGAGACACAGCTTGAACCAATAACTTCATCAGCTGAATTCAGGATGTGTGGACTCACCTATAGTTAACTTCCATCCAGAATCAGCCTCCATTAGAAACCAGTCTGGCAGCTTTTATTTCAGGGTTTCAAGTCCGACAGTCACTCAGAGTGATTCATGTTGTCAGACTGCAGAGCTCTGTGGGCTGTAGCCACGCCCACAGCCAACTGTAGCCCCTCCCCCGTCTATCTGCAGGCTGTTACACCCCCACCCCCCCGAACCTGATCACAAGTTTGAAACTCCAGCTCCTAGATCCTCCTCATGGATTTATAAAACCTCCTTTAGTGTCTGCAAGAACCTTTTCAAGGACCCACAGGACTTCCTTGACATTAAAGACTCAGAGCTTCATTATAAAACATCTTCAAGGATCCCTTGAATTTTCTCAGTAACTCCTGGAACTTCATGAAAGACCCCTTGAACCTTTTCAGTGACTCCTGGATCCCCTACAACTTTTCTCTAGTTTCATGGAATCTTCCAAAGCCCCTCCATCCTATTTTAAGTCAGTTTGAAAATTCTCTGGAATATGTGGACACTCCTCTACACGCACAAACCTCTCCCAGGACACGTAAAATGTCCTCATAGATCTGTCTACCTCTCTCAAGGACTCATTAAACATCTTTAAGGATCCCCACAACATCCTGGGGCAGAACAGCGAGCAGATAACAACTCAGTCACAAACCGGTCAGACGAGCACACACACACACACACACACACACACACACACACACACACACACACACACACACACACACACACAGGTGTCAGGTTACTGTACTTCCTGTCTCATCCTGCAGGTGTCGCTGCAGCGTTGTTCTTTCACAGTTTCCTGTCCAACCCTGAACACATCCTGCAGCCTGTAACATCAGCACATCCTGCTGATCACATCACATCCTGCTGTGACATCACCAGACCCCACCCCCACCCCATGAGAATAAAACTCCTGTTCTGAGGCGGGGAAAAATAAATGAATAATTATAATAAAAAATCAAAACTAAAAATAATAATATGACGTAATGATTAAATAAATAATAGAGAAATAATGATAATATCGTGTCTTTAAATGTGAAATAAAATGAATAATAATGATGATGAAAAACTAAAAATTTAAAATACAAGTAAACATTTCTAAACGTAAATTAAAATATAAACAATAAATAAATAATAGAATAAAATGAATAAAATCAACAAAATAAAAATGAATAACATAAGTATAAATGAAATCCAACTAAGAAAAATCAAAAAGAAAATACATCAACAAACAAAACAATAAAAACAAACAAATAAATAAATAAAAATTAAATAAAATAAAAGCTTAAAATAAATAAAAGCTTAAAGTGAATTGAAGTTTCTGTCCAGGACCAGTTTAGTGCAGGTCTGAAGGTCAGAGGTCAAAGGTCAGAGGTCAGCTGTGTTCCTGCTCTGATGAGAATAAAGAGAGGAAACAGCTTTTTCTTGTTCTTCTCTTCTTCCTGTGTTGACGCTGCAGGAAATGACACGCTGGAGAAGGCTTTTATTTTGTAAAAAGATGTGCAGCCTCTGACTGAACTCGCCGTGGCAGCAGATCAAACCCAACGTCTACTTTACTGATATAACCTTTATTGATAAATATCAGTTATTGCCGATCGAGTTTGTCCTGTAGAACCTGTCTAACACCACAACCTGTACTGGTTGAGATCCAGTGTCTCATGGTTTCTTACCTGTGGGGCGGGCAGGGCCGGTGCAGCTTCAGATGGCGCTCCAGGACTCACTCTCCCTCCAGTCAGAGCCTCCAGGTCCAGGTTCAGGTCCTGGATGGACTCATAGATGTGGTTTGAACCCTTCAGTGAATCATCCTCCTCCTCACTGCTCTCCTCCACGCTCATCTCCTCCTCTGCCACCTCCTCCTCCTCTGGCTCTGGCTCTGCTGGGGGTTCCTGGTTGTCATGGGAACCTGCTGACAGCAAGGATGTGGTCTGGAGGCTGCTGTGGGGGGGGGCTACGGGGACCAGTGGGGCCACCGGGACCACTGGTGTCTCCACCAGTATGGGCTGGGTCTGGGGTCTGGGTGTGGAAAGAGGGTCTGCTGGGCTGAAACTGGGAACCCGAGGTTTCCCAGAGTCTCTGTGGTCCTCCAGCCGCCCCACCAGGTGAGGTTGCTTTTTGATCAGACCACTGTCGACTATGTTATTATTCCTGCCGGTCGTCGTGGTCCCGGTCTGTGCAGGACCAGTGGGAGGGTTGCCAGGATGCCGGGGCGCAGCCACCACAACATGTGACGGGTCATGGAAGTCCAGGGGAACGCCAAATGTTGACATGCGGTTCTCAGTCTTGCGGTACCCAGTGGAGGCGTCAGGTCTGAGCCGGATTGTAACCTCATCATTTGGTTTGGTTCTGGTCCCGCTGGACTCCTCCAGAGTCTTTGGAACAGGGACAGGCACAGGGACTGGTGTAGCCACAGAAACCAACACTGGTTCTGAACTGGGTGGACCAGTAAAGTCCAGGGGGGAGGGGAAGTCCGCTGGCAGCTCTTTGACGTACTTGGCAGGGATGTAGAATGGCTTGGAGTTGCAGTCACTGCGGACCTGCCACCAGTGGTCATTGGTCTTAGCTAGCAGGACGTAGCGCTCGTTGGGTTTGATGGAGACCGGCACACCGTCCCGACCTTGGTACTCATACTCAAACTCCACCAGGACCAGGCCCAGACCTGAAAGACCCGATCCAGACCAGAAGACCGGAGCAAAAAATAAAGAGATGTGTTAAATCAAGTATAAGAGCTAAAGCTAAAGCTAACCATTACGACTTTAACTGTTACTGTCACTGTGCTGCAATCATTACTACTGTTAGTGTTCTTTTATTATTCTGAAATTATATTAGAACTTAAAAGAACTCACCTCTGCTGAGAAGGGAGGAGGTCGTTGCCATGGTGACCACCCTGGGCTCCTCAGCACCCACCCCCTCAGGTAGAAGGGCAGGTGACTTTAAAGGTGAGGGGTCAAAGGTCACACCTGATCATCAGAGAAAACCCAGATCAGACCAAACTGGATTCAACAACAACCACAGCAAAGGCCAAAGATTCAACGCTGAGAAAAATAAGTGACTTTAAGTTTGTTATTAACCAGAAGAATCAGCTGATGGACTGAGGAGGAAGGACACCACAGAGGAAGCTGCTGCAGCTGACGTCTGTCAGAGAACAGCTGGACTCTACTGCACAGCTGGATACCAACATGAAAACACCAGCCCAGAGGTGAAGGACGGTGGACACAGCATCAGGATCTGGACCTGGAAGTGAATCTACAACAGAAAATCCACCTTGTAGAACGGTCCAGTCAGAACCCAGACCAGAACCCTGAGCTCAGAGAACGACTGACCAGTAAGTGCTGATGTTTGTGTGAAGCTGAAGATCAGATCACATTCAATGATTGACAGCGTTCACTGACTTCTTCTGGCCAATCATACGCTCTGTGTTACAACACACCACTGTGCAAAAGGATGTTAGGTTTGTTGTTGGACAGATCGTCTTCAGGGCTCAGTGTTAGTGATGCTGAAGACAAACTGCACTGAGACGAGGACAATTTTTGATTTTTGATGAAAAGAGTGTTTCGAACATTTATTCTGAGCTTTGGTCGAACAGCTGCTGGGACACAGACACAGAAGGGAATGAGAGTTATGTCTCCCTCTGGTTCTACATGTCAGAACAAGTCAAACTACCAATCATCAGCTCTGAGCTCGTCCTGCAGCTAACTCTAATCCAGACTCTCACTCTGTCCTCTCTTTCAATGTCTCTGATGTTTCCACGTGGGAAAACATGGCCTCATCCAGCTGTGGAGGAAAGGTGTCAGCTGTCCCTGTCTCACGGTTCTGTCCCTGTCCTCTCAGGAGGAGCTACCTCTGCCATGGAACTGATTCCATCAGAAACAAGAACAGAGTCCCGTTAAACTACACAGACTCCGCCCACTGCTCAGCATTCCTTCAGGTAGAGGGGTGGGGCTTATCAGTGACATCACCTGCTCAGGTGGAGACCTGCAGACTTGTGGAGACCTGCAGACTTGTGGATCTCCATCAGTGCTTTCACAGGCACACACGGGTAATCACAGATCACCTTTATTCAGGTAGCCAGGTGTGTAAACCCGTGCAGCTGGTCACAGATCAGATCCTCTCTCCTCTATGCCGTGTCTGTGGCGTCTGACTGTGGGTGGAGTCTTTTAAATGTGAGGACGTGTCCTGCTCAGCTGGTACTGTCCCCAAGCACTGTCTTTAGAAACCTGGTTACAGGTTCACGGGGCAGACGTATCATACGTTAAGGACTCATGTTACCATGTGACCTGGTTAGTGACGTGCAGGTGAACTCAGCTGGACACAGGTTCAGATTAACACACTCAGGTTAGTCATTAGTCAGTGATTGATAATGTTAATAATCTGATCATTTCTTCAAAGCTTCTCTGCCGTCACTTTCTTTAATGTCTCATATTTATCGCCGTGGAAACAGAGACAAAACTGATATGGATACTATCGTCCATTATTAGCAGCTGTTGTCCAGGAGCCACTGAGCAAGGCAGCCACCACACACACACACACACACACATAGAACAATAGCAGGAGGCTGATCTCCAGCCTGTTCTGTTTACAGAGGGAAGTGTCTGCTCTTCCTGTCAGCTGTAAACCCCGCCCTCAAGGCCACACAGACTCCACCCCACTATGACATCACAAAACGTGTGTGTGTGTGTGTGTGTTTCCTGTCTTTGTACAGCAACAAAAGTGTGTGTGCAGTAGATCTGTTCTCAGTGGAGCTGAATGTTGATAAGATAAGATAAGATAAGATAAGATAAACCTGAGCCGTCATGTCTGCTGCTGCTTTAGTCCAAGTTCAGTCTGACGACAGGCTGCAAACACAGGTGCTGAGGAACCCTGGTCCGGACCAGGGACACAGAGTCCCACAGAGACTCCTGGTCCGGACAGGGGACACAGAGTCCCACAGAGACACCGGGTCCTGACTGGGGACATAATGTGTAAAGAACTATACCCGAGTCACTTGCAGGCTTTTTGAAACAAATATCACTGATTGGCCCTTTAAGAGTCTCTCCCCTCAAACTGCCCTGAGTCACACACCTGAGACAGGTGTGTGTTTCAGGTGTGTGAAAAGCTCTGATCTGGTGGAATGCTGCCTCCCCCACCGCTCTCTCTCTCTCTGTTTGCCTCTGTCGCTCGGCCACACCCACACTGCCAGGCTGGAATGTCACACACACACACACACACCCTGCTCTGTTCAACCACAGCACTGAAGTGTGTAAAAAAATAAACTAAGCTGTCAATCATCAAACCAAGGTGGAGGGTCTGTGGCAGGATCCATCTTTAACAACATGAGCAGCGGCCCAGCTGTTCCTGCCCCGTGATGTGTCATATGTCATGTGACATCATAAACCCAACAGCCAATCAAGAATTGTTTCAGCAGATCTGAAGTCTGAGGTCGACCTTTGGCCTCTGTCTGAGTGTGGGTGTGGTCACAGTGTTCACCCACTCAAAAACAGACAGAAATAAGCAGGTTTGAATCATAAATCCATCAGCTGGCTCCGCCCACAGAGGGCGCAGAGAGACACCAGGCGTTTAAAGGAATGTGTGGAGTCTGACCACACTGTGTGTCTGTGTGACGCTCCATGTTTGTCTGGATGTTTGTGTGTTTTGTCCGATGGCAGCTCACATTCACAGAGTAACAGACAAACATCAAGTGCAGAAATCCTGCTTTCTGATTGGCTGTCTGCTGCCTGTTAACATGACTTACACAGTTCAAGTCAAACGATTTTCTGTTCATCAAAGTGCACTTTACCATAGCAACAGGACTGATGCTTCATGCTGTGGTCGCAGGAACCCTGGAACCTCTTCAAAGACCATTGGTAAGTCCTCAAGGACCAAAATCCCCTCAGAAAGTCCTTATACTGCATTTAGGATCTCTGAAACCTGCTCAAGGATCTTCACACCTTCCTTGAGAACATTCTCAATGAGCACTAAACTTCACCAAGGACCTCTACAACCTCTCCAAGACTTCCAAAACCTCTACAGTCTCCTCAATGGCCCCTACAGCTTCCCCCAAGGACATCTACAACCTCTTAAAGGACACTTACTATTTCCTCCAGGACTCAGACAAACTAAATTAACCATGACAACAGAGCACCCTGCTTTGTGATCGGCTGTCAGCTGTTTGTGAAAGCATGAGCTCAGGTCTCCTCTTTTTCATTTTCAGGTAACCACAACAGCACACATGCTCAAAGTCACTTAAGGAACCTGGAACCTCCTCAAGGATCATTGATAACTCAAGTGTGACAATACACTGATATATATATATATATATATATATATATATATATATATATATATATCACGTTATATATCATGTTATATATCACGTTATATGTCACGTTATATGATATACATATATATATATAACGTGTTAACAAAACAATGGCCTCACAGTCGTCAGTTCATGTTTGTACAAATATATAAGTATATGTATATATCTGTGTGTGTTTACATATACATGGCACATATGAGACACACATTGCACATTCCTTATATTTTACATATTTTTGCCATGTGACTGAATTATTAATATTAACTGAATTATTTGAAAGAAGTCTGTTAAAATCTTACTGTCCTGTCACACTGCATTTGTACAACAGCCTTGTATCAAACTGGATTTAGTTATTTTTATTTTCTCTTTCAAAGATTCTCCAGAATTTTTTAAAATTAAACTGTATGTTGAGAACGAAGAAAGAAGGAACGAAGTTTTGAGTTTGTATCCTTAGATTCCAGTCTGTGTACTGACTGTGTTCAGCATATAGCATTATTTATACAAAACTGCAGAGGTGAATGTCTCTGCCACATAGTTTGTTTTTAGTTTGGTCATTTTCCAGGTTCTTCCAGACACAAAACTAGATAAAATTTGTGTTCAGTCTACAATTCGGACACAGAGTGAGACATTCTAGCCAACAACAACAACAACAACAACAACAACACACACACACACACACACAAAACCCTAATCTTAAGTAAAAGTCAGGTTTTCGCCCTTTAACCACACAGTCCCCGTATGTAGCTGTGGGAACAGGTTAATGTCCCCACAATGTAGGTTTTACAGACACAATGAAGATTTATCTTTTCAGGTTTTCACAATAAAAAGTTTTAGATGAAAAAGAAAGTTTGAACCAACAACATAAAACTTTAACACTGAGCAAACACAAGAAAATCACACACCCAAATATCACAAAACCAAAAGGAGCAAAAAGAATAGTGTGAAAAACTTCTGACAGACAGACAGACAGACAGACGGATTGATAGATGAATTGATAGATAGTTTGTTGGGTTTTACCTGCAGTAAAAGTCAGATCCAACCATCCTGCTCTTTGTGTTTTTTTCTCTTCTATTCCTGAAGGGGCGAGTCCAAATCACTGAAACAGGTTCCTCTCTCTCTCTCTCTCTCTCTCTCTCTCTCTCTTTCTCTCTCTCTCTCTGGTCCCGCCTCTCCCTGACCTGCCCGTCCCAGCTTGTTGTCCACCTCCTCCTCCACTTCCTCCTCTGCCTGAGTTTACATCCTGTTTGTCAGAGCTGCAGATCAACAGCGCCCCCTGGCTGCACTCTGAGCACTGTATGCTCAGTGAAGAAGTGCTGTATCAATGTGTGGATGAGTTGTGATTTATATAAATTCCATTTATCATTAACCAAATCCATAAATGCACCATAAACCATCTAAAAAGTCAAAGTAGAAGATAATTTAATACAGAATAAAGAAATGATCACAGATGAGTTTCAAATCTGAATATTTAGCATCAAAATGTCTGTGGATAAAACATATAGTAAGAATGAAATGGGAAGAAAGATAAAGGGAGGTGTTTAACATGAATGTATCATCTGGAGTGAAAGGTTTGCAGATCATTAAAATCTACGGCGTCGGGTACACAGCTACGGCAGCTGTGGAGTTCACAGTAAGCATGGACTCTTTACTGTAGAAACAGTTTTACTCAGGTTCAGGTTGAGACCGACCTGGCGGCCGGAGAATGGTAACAGGTACAAAACCTGCTAACTGACAGTTAAGGTGTGATCACTGGGCCTTTGTGATCATGTGTTGTTTGTGTCTGGATGTAAAAACTGTTGTGATCCTGCTGCTGATGCTGTTTGTACAACAGCTGAAGGGTTTTTATACCTGAGCAGAGCAGAGATGAGAGAGGAACTGCAAACTGACAGTAATGAAGCAGATTTATTGAATATTGATTGAAACGTGGACGTGAAGCTGTGACATCTTTCACACCTGCTTCCTACTTCACTCCTCATAAACACATTTCCAGAGCTGAAACTGAAAAACTGAAAATGTTGATGCCACATTACTGTGTGACAGCAAAAACTTCCTAAATACTAAAACTGTTTGATTCGATGGAGCCTTCAGGAAATCTGTGAAGCAGAAGAATCAGGCTGCTGACATCAGGACTGAGCCAGAGTCTGTGAGTTCACTGCTGTGGATCATAATGTCAGTGTGTTGATCCTCCACTCAACAATTATCTGCTGATTAACTGATAATAGTTTTGTCCATGAATTGATCAATATATTAAAACAAAGATGAAATACTTCCCAATTAATTTTCTCTTTGTTGATTAATCAACTAATTGTTGCATTCATGGTTCAGACCTTCATGGTCAGAATCAACGGTAATGATCAATGATCCTCTGACTTTTCATCTGGCACCACATTTGAATTTATCTTCTTTTAAACAAACCAACTTTTTAACTGTCCCATCAACTTTTCCCATAAAGTGTCTAAAGTTGAAACTGTCATCCCTGTGTTGTCGATGGCGTAGGCGTACTGTGTCTCCAGATCCTTCCTGTCAAACTTCTGTCCAGCAGATTCTTTACCCAGACAGGCAGCGAGATGGACGGTGGCTGTGAACCTGGAGAAAACGAGCACCAGAGACAGGGCCAAGGTGACAACGAAGAACAGGACTGTTTCCTCTTCAGGAAGGATGAACGGGATCACGATGCGGTTTCTCCCTGGTTGACCATGAGTAGTTGTGAGAACCTCAAATCTTTTCCATACACCATCCTTTGGTGATAAGGGACTAACCATGATGTTTGGAATCTTCCGTCCACCAGCTTTCTTCATTGAGTTCCAGTGGTCGGGCAGTTTCCTGGGACGATATTCTGCACCAGGAACCTTATCCTTAGAGTAGAAACCTCTGTTCTCAGGTTTTATGAGTCCTGTAGCAATAGCATACACTGCATCAGCACTCATGACGCAGTTCCAGGGAGTATACAGGACCACGTCTGTGACGGTGGACAGAGGCAGCAGACAGCTGGCTGGGATCAGGGGCTCTCTGATCGATCCATGAGCCACAAAGGTGATGTCGACGTTGTTGCTGTGGTTCTTCTTCTCTTCCTCACTGATGTGTTTTTGAAAAACTTCCATGAGTTTGAAGAAAGCCTCAGACTCTGAGTTTTCTCTGAGCCACTGTCGAACACTTTCATCCTCACACTTTTCTATTGCAAACTCTATCAACTCCTCCCTTTCATCCAAGCTCCTGTTGGAGTTTCCAATGCAGTGTTTAACCTTGGCAAACTGTTTAATCATCTTTCTGTGAGAGGAATTTTAGAAAGAGAAATATTTTTAGTCTCATCATTTCAACCAGTGTAACAGTTATTTTATAATGATGAGGCGTCCGATGCTCATACAGCTCTGTTCCTCAGAACAGGGACAGAAAACCTTAGGAGTGTCTCAGCCTGGAAACAAACCTTTCATGATAACTTTTATTTTTAGCATTACACTGTAAATAAGGTTGATGTTCAGACTCACGGAATTTCATCAAGGTCTTTTTCCAGTTCTTCAGAGGCAGTCCGTAGGGTTTTAGCCGTCTCTCTCAGACTCTGACAGTTTTCCGGGTCACAGTTGTCCAGGTTTCGACAGTTGATAACGAGCTCAGTGACAGAAAATGCCAGAAGTGCTCGTCCTGCAACCTGAAGAAGAAAAGTACAAACACTTTTAATTATGAGACCTGTAAAGTCACAACAGTGGAGTTGGATGTTGAATCAGCAGAGTTCAGAGAGACAGTGGACCAAACAGCATCACAGACAGAACCAAATTCATCTGAGTCCAAACTGACACCAGAGGTTCTGTTGTGTCTCTGTCTGCATGTACAGCTGCAACAAGCTGAAGTTAAAGTTGATCCCAGCATCTGCACCTGCTGCTGTTCCATTATCAGCTGACAGAGATTCAACATCACACCTGCTGCCTCAGGAGACACCTGAGCTACATCTGAGCAGGTTTCCAAAGCCTCACACAGTGGAGCACAGAGCCGTCCATCTGAGGACGTGTTCACCTCCAGCCCACAGGAGACATACAGTGTGTCTCACTGATGGAAACAGCGCCCCCTGCTGTGTCTGGCACTGACCTGTTACTTTCTTAGATACACGTCCAGCTGCCTTCGCTGCTGCTTTTCCTCCTGCAGAAGTTGCCACCATCGAGAGTCCTTTTGAAACCAGAGCTTTCCCTGTTTTTTTAGCTGCTCTTTTTAGAAGAAATTTCGAAAACATGTTCAAACCCAGACGAGCAAAAGCACCGTCCATCCCTGACCTTCCTATCTTAGATTTGGATGAACCAGTCATCATCTTGCACAGACGGATGGCATCATGTAACTTCAGCCCGTAGCGTTTGGCCATTGCTCTCAGGATTCGCTCCACAACATAATCTTCAGGAGAAAGATCATCACCAGCCTGTCGTTCTCTCCTCTTTCCTTCCTCCATCAGTGTCGTCATGTGTCGCTGGATTCCCTTCTCAAGATTCTCAACCTGCTCTGAAATCTCAGTGGCTTCTTTCATGGTGCTGCTTGATACCACGATATCTGCAATATCAGAACCCACACTGGTAGCCAAACCAAGCCCTGATCCCACTGCTCCTACCATACCTAGGAATGGTATCACTGCCCCTCCTGTACATAAGGCCAATACACCTGCTGCTGTCGCTGCAACTGCTCCACCTACAGACACCGAGCTCCCAACAACCTTACTGACATTCACTATCTTCTTGTTTTCCTCCAGCTCAGAGGCCAGTTGGTTCGACTTGTCTGCACATTCCTTCTGTAGTTCCATTTCTATGAGCTTGTCGGCAACTTCCATGGTGAGAGGACAGTGAGAGGTCAGCGGGTCTACAAGAACGTCAGGGGAAAGTTACTGAAACGATCACAGATGTGGAAAATGACCATTTAAACTTTGACTATATGAAATTAGTCATCAGTAATCTCACTTTGACTTTGACCTCAGCAAACCAGCTTCCTCACCTTCCACATCAGTGTCAGTAAAATGTCACTGTTGTCTCTTTTCTTGTGGCCACCATCTTTCTTTAACTCGACCCAGTTCTGGAGCCCAAACCTGACCACACCCTGACCAGAAAGCATTTAAACTAATGATCTGTCTTGTTCTTTGGACAGGAGGACATGGTGAGGATGACTCATTTCATGCTTCGCATCAGTTCACATCAGTAAGATTAAAACAGAATTGGATTCCTGTAAACCACCTGATTTATTCATCAAGAGCATCCTAAGCTAACGGTATAGCTTATCAATGATTATCATGGTGATGACAGTATGTACCTGTGTGTGTGTGTGTGTGTGTGTGTGTGTTTCTCCCAGGAGGAGACAGGACAAATCTTTCTGCTCAATAAATCAATCAACACAACCTGAGGGACAGTGAACCACCTGGACACACACACACACACACACAGTGAAGAACTGAATTTTAAGCTCACTAAAATATTGTGTGTAACCTGCTGAAGTAACTGAAAATGTCATTTGTGATCTTACCGTGTTCAGATCGTCACAGGTTGGTTCTCTGAGAGAATATGAGCGTTGAAGAGGTGGACACAGAGTCCTGTTTCCGGATTCTGCTTTTTTATTGGCTGATTACAAAAGATAAAACACCTAAAGGTGAAAGAGAAACTACAGCAGCTCAGTAAGTATGGTGGTAATCCCCGAACTTTCCAAAGTAAAAGCTCACACGAGACGTCAGGTCACAGCAGCAGCTCTGAGGCTGAGACGTTTCGTTAACTCTGGACACATTCACACGAACAACACGAAAAGATCAGGATGTAAAGTTCCAATGATCTTCTCATGTTTGTTCTGTATGACTCAGTGTAACATGGATCCTGGATCGACATGAAACCAGCTGATTGTTTTACAGCTGGGACAGAAATCACCTGGTCCTCTGCGTCTCGCTGAACCACGTTGCCGGACCGTCTCTGAGTTTCATCAGGCTCAGGTCTCAGTGCAGATGGACTCAGTACAGTGGCTGGTTTTAAATGTGCTTCTGTCTGTCCACAGAGTCCTCTTCCATCAGTCCAGTTTCATTACACCTGACGTCTTATCATTGGACCACACACCATCTGTCTGATGGAGCTGCAGCTAAAACTGAGTCATGTCTCAGTGTAAGAGATGACTCGTCTTTGTTACTTCTCAGTTGGACTATCGTACTTCCTTATTGTCAGGCTGCTCCAGCAGGTCTCTGACTCTGCAGCTGATTCAGGACGCTGCAGCACGAGGACTGACAGGAACCAGATCACATTACTCCTGTACTGGTTTCTCTGCTCGGCTCCCTGTCATCGAGGAGCTCATCGTATTATTACCCTACAGAACTCTGCTCTCCCAGAATGCACCTCTACTGTGGCAGATCCTTCGGTTCTCAGGCTCCTCTGCTGTGGAACCATTTACCAGTTCGGGTCTGGGAGGCAGACTGGGAGGCAGACTTCCTCTCCATGTTTCTGAGATGAAGCATATAGTTCATTCAGGCTTTGATTGAACCATCTACTAGTTCAGCTGCGACAGGCTCAGACTGCCGGGGGACTTCCCATCATGCACCTGTTGAAAGAAGTTGTTTCTTGCCGCTGTCACCCTGCTGCCCACCTGTACCTGTCAGTGAAGCCGGAGGAAACCAGTCAGTTAGCGAAACTTCAGACACGACTTCAGGACATAAACATACACACTGTCCAACGAGACACTTACTGTGGATGATGCCCCCCCCCCCCCCTCTTCTCTCCTCCCCCACTCTCTCTCTCCCTCCTCCTCCTCCCCCTCTCTCCCTCCTCTTCTCTCCCCCCCCTCCCTCCTCCTCCTCCTCTCTCTCCCCCCCTCTTCCCCCTCTCTCCCTCCTCCTCCTCTCTCTCTCCCCCCTCTCCCCCCCTCCCTCCTCCTCCTCTCTCCTCCCCCTCTCTCCCTCCTCCTCCCCTCCTCTTCTCTCCTCCCCCCTCCTCCCCCCCTCTCTCTCCCTCCTCCTCCTCTCTCCTCCCCCTCTCTCCCTCCTCCTCCCCTCCTCCCCCCTCCTCCCCCCCTCTTCCCCCTCTCTCCCTCCTCCTCCTCTCTCTCTCCCCCCCTCTCCCCCCCTCCCTCCTCCCCTCCTCTTCTCTCCTCCCCCCTCCCCCCCCTCTCTCTCCCTCCTCCTCCTCTCTCCTCCCCCCTCCTCCTCTCTCTCCCCCTCTTCCCCCTCTCTCTCTCCTCCCCCTCCTCCTCCCCTCCTCTTCTCTCCTCCCCCCTCCTCCCCCCCCTCTTCCCCCTCTCTCTCCTCCTCCCCCTCCTCCTCCCCCTCTCTCTCTCCCTCCCCCCCTCTTCCCCCTCTCTCCCT